>NC_082723.1:937183-1298850 GCF_030144855.1 Hypanus sabinus
GGGATCTCGCTTCCCCGCCCCCTTCCTGCTGTGGTATCTCTCTTCACCGCCCCCCTCCTCCTGTGGGAACTCTCTTCTCCGCCCGCATCCTCCTGAGGGATCTCTCTTCCCCGCCCCCGATACCCCTGAGGGAACTCTCTTACCCGCCCCCCTTCCTCCTGTGGGATCTCTCAAACCAGCCCCCATCCCACTGCGAGAACTCTCTTCCCCGTCCCCCATCCCACTGTGGGTTCTCTCTTCCCCGCCACCCTTCATCCTGTGGGATATTCCTTCCCCGCCCCGTTCCTCCTGAGGGAACGCTTCCCCGCCTCCCTCCTCCTGTGGGAACTCTCTTCCCCGCCCGCATCCTCCTGAGGGATCTCTCTACCCTGTCCCCGATCCCACTGAGGGATCTCTCTTGCCCGCCCCCCTTCCTCCTGTGGGATCTCTCTTCTCCGCCACTTCCTCCTGTGGGATCTCTCTTCCCAAACTCATTCCTCCTGTGGGATCTCTCTTCCCCGCCCAATTACTCCTGTGGGATCTCGATTCCCCGCCGCCCCTCCTCCTGAGGGATCTCTCTTCCCCAGCCCGCTTCCTCCTGCGGGATCTCTCTTTCCCTTCCCCCTTCCTCCTGCGGGATCTCTCTTCTCCGCCCCACTTCCTCCTGCGGCATCTCTCTTCCCCGCCCCCCTGTCCTGCGGAATCTCCAGTCACCGCCCCCCTGACTCCTGCTGGATCTCTCTTCCCCGGCCCCCTGACTACTGCGGGTTCTCTCTTCCCTCCCCTCTTTCCTCTTGCGGGTTCTCTCTTCCCCGCCCCCTTCCTCCTGCGGGCTCTGATCCCTGCCCCCCTTCCTCCTGCAGGATCTCTTCTCCGCACCACTTCCTCCTGTGGGATCTCTCTTCCCCGCAACCTTCTTCCTGCGGGATCTCTCTTCCCCGCACCCCATCCCAGGGCGGTACCTGTCTTCCCCGCACCTCATCCCTCTGCGGCATCTCTCTTCCCCGGATCCCTTCCTCCTGCGGGATCTCTCTTCATCACACCCATTTCTCCTGCGGAATCTCTCTTCCCCGCCCTCCTTCGTCCTGTGGGATCTCTCTTCCCCGCACACTTCCTCCTAAGGATCTCGCTTCCCCGCTCCCTTTCCTCCTGCAGGATCTTTCTTCCCCGCCCCCTTCCTCCTGCGGGATCTCTCCTCCCCGCCCCGTTTCCTCATGCGAGATCACTCTTCCCCGCACCCAGTCCTCCTGCGGGATCTCTCTTGCCCGCCCCCTTCCTCCTGGGGGATCACTCTTCCCCGACCCTTCCTCAAGCCGGATCACTCTTGCCCCCCGCCCCCTTCCTGCTGCGGGATCTCTCGTTCCCGCACCACATCCCACTGCGGGTTCTCTCTTCCCCGGTTCCCTTTCTCCTGCGGGATCTCTCTTACCCGCCCTCCTTCCTCCTGTGTGATCACTCTTCCCCTCACACTTCCTCCTAAGGATCTCGCTTCCCCGCCCACTTTCCTCCTGTGGCATCTTTCTTCTCCGCCCCCTTCCTGCTGTGGGATCTCGCTTCCCCGCCCCCTTCCTGCAGTTGAATCTTGCTTCCCCGCCCCCTTCCTGCTGTGGGATCTGTCTTCGCCGCCCCCGATCCTCCTGAGGGATCTGTTTTCCCCGCCCCCTTACTCCTGTTGGATCTCTCTTCCCCGTCCCCTTCCTCCTGCGGGATCTCTCTTCCACGCCACCTTCCTCCTGCGGGATCTCTCTTCCACGCCACCTTCTTCCTGCGGGATCTCTCTTCCCCATCGCCCATCCCACTGCGGGATCACTCTTCCCCGCCCCTTCCTCCTGTGGGATCTCTCTTCCCCGCCCCCCATCCTCATGCGATATCTCTCTTCTCAGACCCCCTTCCTGCTGCGGGATTTCTGTTCCCCGACCCCCATCCCACTCCGGGATTTCTCTTCCCCGCCCCCCTTCTTCCTGTGGTATCTCTCTTCCCCGCCCCCTTCCTCCTGTGGGATCTCTCTTCCCAAACTCCTTCCTCATGTTGGATATCTCTTCCCCGTTCCCCTACCTCCTGAGGGATCTCTCTTCCCCGTCCCCCTACCTTCTGAGGGATCTCTATTCCCCGCCCGCCTTCCTCTTGCGGGACCTCTCTTCCCAACCCCCATCCCACTGCGGGATGGCTCTTCCTAGCACCCCATCTCACTGCGGGATATCTCTTCCCGGTTCCCCTTCCTCCTGTGGAATCTCTCTTCCCCACTGCCCTTTCTCCTGCATGATCTCTCTTCCCAGCACACCATCCTCATGCGGGATCACTCTTCCCCGTCCTCCTTCGTCCTGCGGGATCGCTCTTCCCCGCCATCCTTCCTCCTGTGGGATCTCTCTTCCCCGCAACCTTCTTCCTGCGGGATCTCTCTTCCCCGCACCCCATCCCAGGGCGGTACCTGTCTTCCCCGCACCTCATCCCTCTGCGGCATCTCTCTTCCCCGGATCCCTTCCTCCTGCGGGATCTCTCTTCATCACACCCATTTCTCCTGCGGAATCTCTCTTCCCCGCCCTCCTTCGTCCTGTGGGATCTCTCTTCCCCGCACACTTCCTCCTAAGGATCTCGCTTCCCCGCTCCCTTTCCTCCTGCAGGATCTTTCTTCCCCGCCCCCTCCCTCCTGCGGGATCTCTCCTCCCCTCCCCGTTTCCTCATGCGAGATCACTCTTCCCCGCACCCAGTCCTCCTGCGGGATCTCTCTTGCCCGCCCCCTTCCTCCTGGGGGATCACTCTTCCCCGACCCTTCCTCAAGCCGGATCACTCTTGCCCCCCCCCCTTCCTGCTGCGGGATCTCTCGTTCCCGCAACACATCCCACTGCGGGTTCTCTCTTCCCCGGTTCCCTTTCTCCTGCGGGATCTCTCTTACCCGCCCTCCTTCCTCCTGTGTGATCACTCTTCCCCGCACACTTCCTCCTAAGGATCTCGCTTCCCCGCCCACTTTCCTCCTGTGGCATCTTTCTTCCCCGCCCCCTTCCTGCTGTGGGATCTCGCTTCCCCGCCCCCTTCCTGCAGTTGAATCTCGCTTCCCCGCCCCCTTCCTGCTGTGGGATCTGTCTTCGCCGCCCCCGATCCTCCTGAGGGATCTGTCTTCCCCGCCCCCTTACTCCTGTTGGATCTCTCTTCCCCGTCCCCTTCCTCCTGCGGGATCTCTCTTCCACGCCACCTTCCTCCTGCGGGATCTCTCTTCCACGCCACCTTCCTTCTACGGGATCTCTCTTCCACGTCCTCTTCTTCCTGCGGGATCTCTCTTCCCCATCCCCCATCCCACTGCGGGATCACTCTTCCCCGCCCCTTCCTCCTGTGGGATCTCTCTTCCCCGCCCCCCATCCTCATGCGATATCTCTCTTCTCAGACCCCCTTCCTGCTGCGGGATTTCTGTTCCCCGACCCCCATCCCACTCCGGGATCTCTCTTCCCCGCCCCCCTTCTTCCTGTGGTATCTCTCTTCCCCGCCCCCTTCCTCCTGTGGGATCTCTCTTCCCAAACTCCTTCCTCATGTGGGATATCTCTTCCCCGTTCCCCTACCTCCTGAGGGATCTCTCTTCCCCGTCCCCCTACCTTCTGAGGGATCTCTCTTCCCCGCCCGCCTTCCTCCTGCGGGATCACTCTTCCCCGTCCTCCTTCCTCTTGCGGGACCTCTCTTCCCAACCCCCATCCCACTGCGGGATGGCTCTTCCTAGCACCCCATCTCACAGCGGTATCTCACTCCTCGCTCCCCATCTCACTGCGGGATATCTCTTCCCGGTTCCCCTTCCTCCTGTGGAATCTCTCTTCCCCACTGCCCTTTCTCCTGCATGATCTCTCTTCCCAGCACACCATCCTCATGCGGGATCACTCTTCCCCGTCCTCCTTCGTCCTGCGGGATCGCTCTTCCCCGCCATCCTTCCTCCTGTGGGATCACTCTTCCCCGCACACATCATCCTAAGGATCTCGCTTCACCACCCACTTTCCTCCTATGGCATCTTTCTTCCCCGCCCCCTTCCTCCTGTGGGATCTCGCTTCCCCGCCCCCTTCCTGCAGTGGGATCTCGCTTCCCCGTGCTCTTCCTCCTGCGGGATCTCTCTTCCACGCCACCTTCCATCAGCGGGATCTCTCTTCCACGTCCCCTTCTTCCTGCGGCATCTCTCTTCCACGCCACCTTCATTCTGCGGGATCTCTCTTCCACGTTCCCTTCTTCCTGCGGGATCTCTCATCCCCGTCACCTTCTTCCTGCGGGATCACTCTTCCCCGCCCCTTCCTCCTGTGGGATCTCTCTTCCCAAACTCCTTCCTCCTGTGGGATCTCTCTTCCCCGCCCCCTTCCTCAGGTGGGATATCTCTTCCCCGTTCCCCTACCTCCTGAGGGATCTCTCTTCCCCGCCCCTTCCTCCTGAGGGATCTCTCTTCCCAAACTCCTTCCTCCTGTGGGATCTCTCTTCCCCGCCCCATTCCTCATGTGGGATATCTCTTTCCCGTTCCCCTACCTCCTGAGGAATCTCTCCCCCGTTCCCCTACCTCCTGAGGGATCTCTCTTCCCCGCCCGTCTTCCTCCTGCGGGATCACTCTTCCCCGCACACTTCATCCTAACGATCTCGCTACACCGCCAACTTTCCTCCTGTGGCATCTTTCTTCCCCGCCCCCTTCCTGCTGTGGGATCTCGCTTCCCCGCCCCCTTCCTGCTGCGGGATCTGTCTTCCATCCCCCGATCCCCCTGAGGGATCTATCTTCCCCGCCCCCTTACTCCTGTTGGATCTCTCTTACCCGTCCCCTTCCTCCTGCGGGATCTCTCTTCCACGCCACCTTCCTTCTGCGGGATCTCTCTTCCACGTTCCCTTCTTCCTGCGGGATCTCTCATCCCCGTCACCTTCTTCCTGCGGGATCACTCTTCCCCGCCCCTTCCTCCAGTGGGATCTCTCTTCCCAAACTCCTTCCTCCTGTGGGATCTCTCTTCCCCGCCCCCTTCCTCAGGTGGGATATCTCTTCCCCGTTCCCCTACCTCCTGAGGGATCTCTCTTCCCCGCCCCTTCCTCCTGAGGGATCTCTCTTCCCCGTCCTCCTTCCGCCTGCGTGATCGCTCTTCCCCGCCCTCCTTCCTCTTGTGGAATCTCTCTTCACCGCCCCCCTTCCTGCTGCGGGATCCCTCATCCCCGCCCCACATCCCACTGCGGGATCGCTCTTCCCAGGCCCCCCATCCCACAGCGGGATCGCTCCTCCCCGCCCTCCTTCCTCCTGCGGAATCTCCACCGCCCCCCTTCCTCCTGCGGGATCTCTCTTCTCCGCCCCACTTCCTCCTGCGGGATCTCTCTTTCCCAACCCCCTTCCTCCTGCGGGATCTCTCTTCTCCGCCCCACTTCCTCCTGCAGGATCTCTCTTCCCCGGTCCCCTGACTACTGCGGGTTCTCTCCTCCCTCCCCCCTTTCCTCTTGCGGGGTCTCTCTTCCCCGCCACTTCCTCCTGCGGGCTATGTTCCCCGCCCCCCTTCCTCCTGCAGGATCTCTTCTCCGCACCCCTTCCTCCTGTGGGATCTCTCTTCCCCGCAACCTTCTTCCTGCGGGATCTCTCTTCACCGCACACCATCCCACGGCGGTACCTGTCTTCCCCGCACCTGATCCCTCTGCGGCATCTCTCTTCCCCGGATCCCTTTCTCCTGCGGGATCTCTCTTCCCCGCCCCCTTTCCTCCTGTGGGATCTTTCTTCCCCGCCCCCTTCCCCCTGTGGGATCTCGCTTCCCCGCCGCCCCTCCTCCTGAGGGATCTCTCTTCCCCAGCCCGCTTCCTCCTGCGGGATCTCTCTTTCCCTTCCCCCTTCCTCCTGCGGGATCTCTCTTCCCCATCCCCCATCCCAATGCGGGATCACTCTTCACCGCCCCTTCCTCCTGTGGGATCTCTCTCCCCCCCCCCATCCTCATGCGGTACCTCTCTTCTCAGACCACCTTCCTGCTGCGGGATTTCTGTTCCCCGACCCCCATCACACTCCGGGATCTCTCTTCCCCGCCCCCTTATTCCTGTGGTATCTCTCTTCCCCGCCCCCTTCCTCCTGTGGGATCTCTCTTCCCAAACTCCTTCCTCCTGTGGGATCTCTCTTCCCCTCCCCCTTCCTCATGTGGGATATCTCTTCCCCGTTCCCCTATCTCCTGAGGGATCTCTCCCCCGTTCCCCTACCTCCTGTGGCATCTTTCTTCCCCGCCCCCTTCCTGCTGTGGGATCTCGCTTCCCCGCCCCCTTCCTGCTGCGGGATCTGTCTTCCGAAACTCCTTCCTCCTGTGGGATCTCTCTTCCCCGCCCCCTTCCTCATGTGGGATATTCTCTTCCCCGTTCCCCTACCTCCTGAGGGATCACTCTTCCCCGCCCCCCTTCCTCCTGAGTGATCTCTCTTCCCTGTCCCCTTCCTCCTGCGGGAACTCTCTTCCACGCCACCTTCCTTCTGCGGGATCACTCTTCCCCGCCCCTTCCTCCTGTGGGATCTCTCTTCCCAAACTCCTTCCTCCTGTGGGATCTCTCTTCCCCGCCCCCTTCCTCATGTGGGATATCTCTTCCCCGTTCCCCTACCTCCTGAGGGATCTCTCTTACCCGCCCCCTTCCTCCTGAGGGATCTCTCTTCCCCGACCTCCTTCCTCCTGCGGGATCGCTCTTCCCCGCCCTCCTTCCTCCTGCGGAATCTCTCTTCCCCGCCCCCCTTCCTGCTGCGGGATCCCTCATCCACGCCCCACATCCCACTGCGGGATCGCTCTTCCCAGCCCCCCCATCCCACAGCGGGATCACTCTCCCCGCCCCCGTCCTCCTGCGGGATCTCTCTTTCCCATCCCCATTCCTCCTGCGGGATCTCTCTTCTCCGCCCCACTTCCTCCTGCAGGATCTCTCTTCCCCGGCCCCCTGACTACTGCGGGTTGTCTCCTCCCTCCCCCCTTTCCTCTTGCGGGGTCTCTCTTCCCCCCTACTTCCTCCTGCGGGCTCTGTTCCCCGCCCCCTTCCTCCTGCAGGATCTCTTCTCCGCACCCCTTCCTCCTGTGGGATCTCTCTTCCCCGCAACCTTCTACCTGCGGCATCTCTCTTCCCCGCCCCCTTTCCTCCTGTGGGATCTTTCTTACCCGCCCCCTTCCTCCTGTAGGATCTCGCTTCACCGCCCCCCTCCTCCTGTGGGAACTCTCTTCCCCACCTGCATCCTCCTGAGGGATCTCGCTTCCCCGCCCCCTTCCTGCTGTGGTATCTCTCTTCACCGCCCCCTCCTCCTGTGGGAACTCTCTTCCCCGCCCGCATCCTCCTGAGGGATCTCTCTTCCCCGCCCCCGATACCCTTGAGGGATCTCTTACCCGCCCCCTTCCTCCTGAGGGATCTCTCTTCCCCGTCCTCCTTCCTCCTGCGGGATCGCTCTTCCCCGCCCTCCTTCCTCTTGCGGAATCTCTCTTCCCCGCCCCCCTTCCTGCTGCGGGATCCCTCATCCACGCCCCACATCCCACTGCGGGATCGCTCTTCCCAGCCCCCCCATCCCACAGCGGGATCACTCTCCCCGCCCCCGTCCTCCTGCGGGATCTCTCTTTCCCATCCCCCTTCCTCCTGCGGGATCTCTCTTCTCCGCCCCACTTCCTCCTGCAGGATCTCTCTTCCCCGGCCCCCTGACTACTGCGGGTTGTCTCCTCCCTCCCCCCTTTCCTCTTGCGGGGTCTCTCTTCCCCCCTACTTCCTCCTGCGGGCTCTGTTCCCCGCCCCCTTCCTCCTGCAGGATCTCTTCTCCGCACCCCTTCCTCCTGTGGGATCTCTCTTCCCCGCAACCTTCTTCCTGCGGCATCTCTCTTCCCCGCCCCCTTTCCTCCTGTGGGATCTTTCTTCCCCGCCCCCTTCCTCCTGTAGGATCTCGCTTCACCGCCCCCCTCCTCCTGTGGGAACTCTCTTCCCCACCTGTATCCTCCTGAGGGATCTCGCTTCCCCGCCCCCTTCCTGCTGTGGTATCTCTCTTCACCGCCCCCTCCTCCTGTGGGAACTCTCTTCCCCGCCCGCATCCTCCTGAGGGATCTCTCTTCCCCGCCCCCGATACCCCTGAGGGATCTCTCTTACCCGCCCCCCTTCCTCCTGTGGGATCTCTCAAACCCGCCCCCATCCCACTGCGAGATCTCTCTTCCCCGTTCCCCATCCCACTGTGGGTTCTCTCTTCCCCGCCCCCCTTCCTCCTGTGGGAACTCTCTTCCCCTCCCCGTTCCTCCTGTTGGATCTCTCTTCCCCGCCCCCTTCCTCCTGCGGGATCTCTCTTCCCCGCCCCCTGCGGAATTTCTCTTCCCCGCTCCCTTCCTCCTGTGGGATCTCTCTTACAGCCCCCCTTCCTCCTGCGAGATCTCTCTTCCCCACCCCCTTCCTCCTGCGGGATCTCTCTTCCCCGCCCCCTTCCTCCTGTGGGATCTCTCTTCCCCGCCCCCGAACCCCCTGTGGGTTCTCTCTTACCCGCCCCCTTCCTCCTGTGGGATCTCTCACCCCGCCCCCATCCCACTGCGAGATCTCTCTTCCCCGTCCCCTGCGGAATTTCTCTTCCCCGCTCCCTTCCTCCTGTGGGATCTCTCTTCCAGCCCCCCTTCCTCCTGCGAGATCTCTCTTCCCCGCCTCCTTCCTCCTGTGGGATCTCTCATCCCCGCCCCCATCCCACTGCGAGATCTCTCTTCCCCGTCCCCCATCCCACAGTGGGTTCTCTCTTCCCCGCCCCCTTCCTCCTGTGGGGTCTCGCTTCCCCGCCCCCTTCCTGCTGTGGTATCTCTCTTCACCGCCCCCCTCCTCCTGTGGGAACTCTCTTCCCCGCCCGCATCCTCCTGAGGGATCTCTCTTCCCCGCCCCCGATACCCCTGAGGGAACTCTCTTACCCGCCCCCCTTCCTCCTGTGGGATCTCTCAAACCAGCCCCCATCCCACTGCGAGAACTCTCTTCCCCGTCCCCCATCCCACTGGGGGTTCTCTCTTCCGCGCCACCCTTCCTCCTGTGGGATATTCCTTCCCCGCCCCGTTCCTCCTGAGGGAACGCTTCCCATCTCCCTCCTCCTGTGGGAACTCTCTTCCCCGCCCCCTTCCTCCTGCGGGCTCTGATCCCCGCCCCCCTTCCTCCTGCAGGATCTCTTCTCCGCAACCCTTCCCAGGGCGGTACCTGTCTTCCCCGCACCTCATCCCTCTGCGGCATCTCTCTTCCCCGGATCCCTTCCTCCTGCGGGATCTCTCTTCATCACACCCATTTCTCCTGCGGAATCTCTCTTCCCCGCCCTCCTTCGTCCTGTGGGAACTCTCTTCCCCGCACACTTCCTCCTAAGGATCTCGCTTCACCGCTCCCTTTCCTCCTGCAGGATCTTTCTTCCCCGCCCCCTTCCTCCTGCGGGATCTCTCCTCCCCGCCCCGTTTCCTCATGCGAGATCACTATTCCCCGCACCCAGTCCTCCTGCGGGATCTCTCTTGTCCGCCCCCTTCCTCCTGTGGGATCTCGCTTCCCCGCCCCCTTCCTGCTGTGGTATCTCTCTTCACCGCCCCCCTCCTCCTGTGGGAACTCTCTTCTCCGCCCGCATCCTCCTGAGGGATCTCTCTTCCCCGCCCCCGATACCCCTGAGGGAACTCTCTTACCCGCCCCCCTTCCTCCTGTGGGATCTCTCAAACCAGCCCCCATCCCACTGCGAGAACTCTCTTCCCCGTCCCCCATCCCACTGTGGGTTCTCTCTTCCCCGCCACCCTTCATCCTGTGGGATATTCCTTCCCCGCCCCGTTCCTCCTGAGGGAACGCTTCCCCGCCTCCCTCCTCCTGTGGGAACTCTCTTCCCCGCCCGCATCCTCCTGAGGGATCTCTCTACCCTGTCCCCGATCCCACTGAGGGATCTCTCTTGCCCGCCCCCCTTCCTCCTGTGGGATCTCTCTTCTCCGCCACTTCCTCCTGTGGGATCTCTCTTCCCAAACTCATTCCTCCTGTGGGATCTCTCTTCCCCGCCCAATTACTCCTGTGGGATCTCTATTCCCCGCCGCCCCTCCTCCTGAGGGATCTCTCTTCCCCAGCCCGCTTCCTCCTGCGGGATCTCTCTTTCCCTTCCCCCTTCCTCCTGCGGGATCTCTCTTCTCCGCCCCACTTCCTCCTGCGGCATCTCTCTTCCCCGCCCCCCTGTCCTGCGGAATCTCCAGTCACCGCCCCCCTGACTCCTGCTGGATCTCTCTTCCCCGGCCCCCTGACTACTGCGGGTTCTCTCTTCCCTCCCCTCTTTCCTCTTGCGGGTTCTCTCTTCCCCGCCCCCTTCCTCCTGCGGGCTCTGATCCCTGCCCCCCTTCCTCCTGCAGGATCTCTTCTCCGCACCACTTCCTCCTGTGGGATCTCTCTTCCCCGCAACCTTCTTCCTGCGGGATCTCTCTTCCCCGCACCCCATCCCAGGGCGGTACCTGTCTTCCCCGCACCTCATCCCTCTGCGGCATCTCTCTTCCCCGGATCCCTTCCTCCTGCGGGATCTCTCTTCATCACACCCATTTCTCCTGCGGAATCTCTCTTCCCCGCCCTCCTTCGTCCTGTGGGATCTCTCTTCCCCGCACACTTCCTCCTAAGGATCTCGCTTCCCCGCTCCCTTTCCTCCTGCAGGATCTTTCTTCCCCGCCCCCTTCCTCCTGCGGGATCTCTCCTCCCCGCCCCGTTTCCTCATGCGAGATCACTCTTCCCCGCACCCAGTCCTCCTGCGGGATCTCTCTTGCCCGCCCCCTTCCTCCTGGGGGATCACTCTTCCCCGACCCTTCCTCAAGCCGGATCACTCTTGCCCCCCGCCCCCTTCCTGCTGCGGGATCTCTCGTTCCCGCACCACATCCCACTGCGGGTTCTCTCTTCCCCGGTTCCCTTTCTCCTGCGGGATCTCTCTTACCCGCCCTCCTTCCTCCTGTGTGATCACTCTTCCCCTCACACTTCCTCCTAAGGATCTCGCTTCCCCGCCCACTTTCCTCCTGTGGCATCTTTCTTCTCCGCCCCCTTCCTGCTGTGGGATCTCGCTTCCCCGCCCCCTTCCTGCAGTTGAATCTTGCTTCCCCGCCCCCTTCCTGCTGTGGGATCTGTCTTCGCCGCCCCCGATCCTCCTGAGGGATCTGTTTTCCCCGCCCCCTTACTCCTGTTGGATCTCTCTTCCCCGTCCCCTTCCTCCTGCGGGATCTCTCTTCCACGCCACCTTCCTCCTGCGGGATCTCTCTTCCACGCCACCTTCTTCCTGCGGGATCTCTCTTCCCCATCGCCCATCCCACTGCGGGATCACTCTTCCCCGCCCCTTCCTCCTGTGGGATCTCTCTTCCCCGCCCCCCATCCTCATGCGATATCTCTCTTCTCAGACCCCCTTCCTGCTGCGGGATTTCTGTTCCCCGACCCCCATCCCACTCCGGGATTTCTCTTCCCCGCCCCCCTTCTTCCTGTGGTATCTCTCTTCCCCGCCCCCTTCCTCCTGTGGGATCTCTCTTCCCAAACTCCTTCCTCATGTTGGATATCTCTTCCCCGTTCCCCTACCTCCTGAGGGATCTCTCTTCCCCGTCCCCCTACCTTCTGAGGGATCTCTATTCCCCGCCCGCCTTCCTCTTGCGGGACCTCTCTTCCCAACCCCCATCCCACTGCGGGATGGCTCTTCCTAGCACCCCATCTCACTGCGGGATATCTCTTCCCGGTTCCCCTTCCTCCTGTGGAATCTCTCTTCCCCACTGCCCTTTCTCCTGCATGATCTCTCTTCCCAGCACACCATCCTCATGCGGGATCACTCTTCCCCGTCCTCCTTCGTCCTGCGGGATCGCTCTTCCCCGCCATCCTTCCTCCTGTGGGATCTCTCTTCCCCGCAACCTTCTTCCTGCGGGATCTCTCTTCCCCGCACCCCATCCCAGGGCGGTACCTGTCTTCCCCGCACCTCATCCCTCTGCGGCATCTCTCTTCCCCGGATCCCTTCCTCCTGCGGGATCTCTCTTCATCACACCCATTTCTCCTGCGGAATCTCTCTTCCCCGCCCTCCTTCGTCCTGTGGGATCTCTCTTCCCCGCACACTTCCTCCTAAGGATCTCGCTTCCCCGCTCCCTTTCCTCCTGCAGGATCTTTCTTCCCCGCCCCCTCCCTCCTGCGGGATCTCTCCTCCCCTCCCCGTTTCCTCATGCGAGATCACTCTTCCCCGCACCCAGTCCTCCTGCGGGATCTCTCTTGCCCGCCCCCTTCCTCCTGGGGGATCACTCTTCCCCGACCCTTCCTCAAGCCGGATCACTCTTGCCCCCCCCCCTTCCTGCTGCGGGATCTCTCGTTCCCGCAACACATCCCACTGCGGGTTCTCTCTTCCCCGGTTCCCTTTCTCCTGCGGGATCTCTCTTACCCGCCCTCCTTCCTCCTGTGTGATCACTCTTCCCCGCACACTTCCTCCTAAGGATCTCGCTTCCCCGCCCACTTTCCTCCTGTGGCATCTTTCTTCCCCGCCCCCTTCCTGCTGTGGGATCTCGCTTCCCCGCCCCCTTCCTGCAGTTGAATCTCGCTTCCCCGCCCCCTTCCTGCTGTGGGATCTGTCTTCGCCGCCCCCGATCCTCCTGAGGGATCTGTCTTCCCCGCCCCCTTACTCCTGTTGGATCTCTCTTCCCCGTCCCCTTCCTCCTGCGGGATCTCTCTTCCACGCCACCTTCCTCCTGCGGGATCTCTCTTCCACGCCACCTTCCTTCTACGGGATCTCTCTTCCACGTCCTCTTCTTCCTGCGGGATCTCTCTTCCCCATCCCCCATCCCACTGCGGGATCACTCTTCCCCGCCCCTTCCTCCTGTGGGATCTCTCTTCCCCGCCCCCCATCCTCATGCGATATCTCCCTTCTCAGACCCCCTTCCTGCTGCGGGATTTCTGTTCCCCGACCCCCATCCCACTCCGGGATCTCTCTTCCCCGCCCCCCTTCTTCCTGTGGTATCTCTCTTCCCCGCCCCCTTCCTCCTGTGGGATCTCTCTTCCCCTCCCCCTTCCTCATGTGGGATATCTCTTCCCCGTTCCCCTACCTCCTGAGGGATCTCTCTTCCCCGTCCCCCTACCTTCTGAGGGATCTCTCTTCCCCGCCCGCCTTCCTCCTGCGGGATCACTCTTCCCCGTCCTCCTTCCTCTTGCGGGACCTCTCTTCCCAACCCCCATCCCACTGCGGGATGGCTCTTCCTAGCACCCCATCTCACAGCGGTATCTCACTCCTCGCTCCCCATCTCACAGCGGGATATCTCTTCCCGGTTCCCCTTCCTCCTGTGGAATCTCTCTTCCCCACTGCCCTTTCTCCTGCATGATCTCTCTTCCCAGCACACCATCCTCATGCGGGATCACTCTTCCCCGTCCTCCTTCGTCCTGCGGGATCGCTCTTCCCCGCCATCCTTCCTCCTGTGGGATCACTCTTCCCCGCACACATCATCCTAAGGATCTCGCTTCACCACCCACTTTCCTCCTATGGCATCTTTCTTCCCCGCCCCCTTCCTCCTGTGGGATCTCGCTTCCCCGCCCCCTTCCTGCAGTGGGATCTCGCTTCCCCGTCCTCTTCCTCCTGCGGGATCTCTCTTCCACGCCACCTTCCTTCAGCGGGATCTCTCTTCCACGTCCCCTTCTTCCTGCGGCATCTCTCTTCCACGCCACCTTCATTCTGCGGGATCTCTCTTCCCCGCCCCACTCTTCCTGTGGTATCTCTCTTCCCTGCCCCCTTCCTCCTGTGGGATCTCTCTTCCCAAACTCCTTCCTCCTGTGGGATCTCTCTTCCCCGCCCCATTCCTCATGTGGGATATCTCTTTCCCGTTCCCCTACCTCCTGAGGAATCTCTCCCCCGTTCCCCTACCTCCTGAGGGATCTCTCTTCCCCGCCCGTCTTCCTCCTGCGGGATCACTCTTCCCCGCACACTTCATCCTAACGATCTCGCTACACCGCCAACTTTCCTCCTGTGGCATCTTTCTTCCCCGCCCCCTTCCTGCTGTGGGATCTCGCTTCCCCGCCCCCTTCCTGCTGCGGGATCTGTCTTCCATCCCCCGATCCCCCTGAGGGATCTATCTTCCCCGCCCCCTTACTCCTGTTGGATCTCTCTTACCCGTCCCCTTCCTCCTGCGGGATCTCTCTTCCACGCCACCTTCCTTCTGCGGGATCTCTCTTCCACGTTCCCTTCTTCCTGCGGGATCTCTCATCCCCGTCACCTTCTTCCTGCGGGATCACTCTTCCCCGCCCCTTCCTCCTGTGGGATCTCTCTTCCCAAACTCCTTCCTCCTGTGGGATCTCTCTTCCCCGCCCCCTTCCTCAGGTGGGATATCTCTTCCCCGTTCCCCTACCTCCTGAGGGATCTCTCTTCCCCGCCCCTTCCTCCTGAGGGATCTCTCTTCCCCGTCCTCCTTCCGCCTGCGTGATCGCTCTTCCCCGCCCTCCTTCCTCTTGTGGAATCTCTCTTCACCGCCCCCCTTCCTGCTGCGGGATCCCTCATCCCCGCCCCACATCCCACTGCGGGATCGCTCTTCCCAGGCCCCCCATCCCACAGCGGGATCGCTCCTCCCCGCCCTCCTTCCTCCTGCGGAATCTCCACCGCCCCCCTTCCTCCTGCGGGATCTCTCTTCTCCGCCCCACTTCCTCCTGCGGGATCTCTCTTTCCCAACCCCCTTCCTCCTGCGGGATCTCTCTTCTCCGCCCCACTTCCTCCTGCAGGATCTCTCTTCCCCGGTCCCCTGACTACTGCGGGTTCTCTCCTCCCTCCCCCCTTTCCTCTTGCGGGGTCTCTCTTCCCCGCCACTTCCTCCTGCGGGCTATGTTCCCCGCCCCCCTTCCTCCTGCAGGATCTCTTCTCCGCACCCCTTCCTCCTGTGGGATCTCTCTTCCCCGCAACCTTCTTCCTGCGGGATCTCTCTTCACCGCACCCCATCCCACGGCGGTACCTGTCTTCCCCGCACCTGATCCCTCTGCGGCATCTCTCTTCCCCGGATCCCTTTCTCCTGCGGGATCTCTCTTCCCCGCCCCCTTTCCTCCTGTGGGATCTTTCTTCCCCGCCCCCTTCCCCCTGTGGGATCTCGCTTCACCGCCCCCCTCCTCCTGTGTGAACTCTCTTCCCCACCCGCATCCTCCTGAGGGATCTCTCTTCCCCGCCCCCGATCCCCCTGAGTGTTCTCTCTTACCCGCCCCCTTCCTCCTGTGGGATCTCTCATCCCCGCCCCCATCCCACTGCGAGATCTCTCTTCCCCGTCCCCCATCCCACTGTGGGTTCTCTCTTCCCCGCCCCCCTCCTCCTGTGGGATCTTTCTTCCCCGCCCCCTTCCACCTGTGGGATCTCGCTTCTCCGCCCCCTTCCTGCTGTGGTATCTCTCTTCACCGCCCCCCTCCTCCTGTGGGAACTCTCTTCCCCGCCCGCATCCTCCTGAGGGATCTCTCTTCCCCGCCCCCGATACCCCTGAGGGAACTCTCTTACCCGCCCGCCTTCCTCCTGTGGGATCTCTCAAACCAGCCCCCATCCCACTGCGAGAAATCTCTTCCCCGTCCCCCATCCCACTGTGGGTTCTCTCTTTCCCGCCACCCATCCTCCTGTGGGATCTTCCTTCCTCGCCCCGTTCCTCCTGGGGGAACTCGCTTCACCGCCTCCCTCCTCCTGTTGGAACTCTCTTCCCCGCCCCGTTCCTCCTGAGGAATTACTCTTCCCCGCTCCCTTCCTCCTGTGGGATCTCTCTTCCAGCCCCCCTTCCTGCGATATCTCTCTTCCCCGCCCCCTTCCTCCAGCGGGATCTCTCTTCCCCGCCCCCTTCCTCCTACGGGATCTCTCTTCCCTGCTCCCTTCCTCCTGTGGGATCTCTCTTCCACCCCCCTTCCTCCTGTGGGAACTTTCTTCTCCGCCCCACTTCCTCCTGCGGGATCTCTCTTCCCCGCCCCCCCGTCCTGCGGAATCTCCAGTCACCGCCCCCCTGACTCCTGCTGGATCTCTCTTCCCCGGCCCCCTGACTACTGCGGGATCTCTCTTCCCCGCCCCCTTCCTCCTACGGGATCTCTCTTCCCCGCTCCCTTCCTCCTGTGGGATCTCTCTTCCACCCCCCCTTCCTCCTGTGGTAACACTCTCCCCCGCCCTCATCCTCCTGTGGGATCTCTCTTCCCCATCCCCCATCCCACTGCGGTATTTCTCTTCCCAGCCTCCTTCCTCCTGTGGGAACTTTCTTCCCCGCCCCCCTTCCTCCTGTGGGATCTCTCTTCCCCGCCCCCTTCCTCCTGTGGGATCTCGCTTCACCGCCACCTTCCTCCTGCAGGATCTCTTCTCCGCAACCCTTCCTCCTGCGGGATCTCTCTTCCCCGCTTCCCTGACCTGCGGAATCTCCATTCACCGCCCCACTGACTCCTGCAGGATCTCTCTTCCACGGCCCCCTGACTACTGCGGGTTCTCTCTTCCCTCCCCCCTTTCCTCTTGCGGGGTCTCTCTTCCCCGCCACCTTCCTCCTGCAGGATCTCTTCTCCGCACCCCTTCCTCCTGTGGGATCTCGCTTCACCGCCCCACTCCTCCTGTGTGAACTATCTAGCCCACCCGCATCCTCCTGAGGGATCTCTCTTCCCCGCCCCCGAACCCCCTGAGGGTTCTCTCTTACCCGCCCCCTTCCTCCTGTGGGATCACTCATCCCCGCCCCCATCCCACTGCGAGATCTCTCTTCCCCGTCCCCCATCCCACTGTGGGTTCTCTCTTCCTCGCCCCCCCTCCTCCTATAGGATCTTTCTTCCCCGCCCCCTTCCTCCTGTGGGATCTCGCTTCCCCGCCCCCTTCCTGCTGTGGTATCTCTCTTCACCGCCCACCTCCTCCTGTGGGAACTCTCTTCCCCGCCCGCATCCTCCTGAGGGATCTCTCTTCCCCGCCCCCGATACCCCTGAGGGAACTCTCTTACCCGCCCCCCTTCCTCCTGTGGGATCTCTATTCCCCGCCTCCCTCCTCCTGTGGGAACTCTCTTCCCCGCCCGCATCCTCCTGAGGGATCTCTCTACCCTGTCCCCGATCCCACTGAGGGATCTCTCTTACCCGCCCCCCTTCCTCCTGTGGGATCTCTCTTCCCAAACTCATTCCTCCTGTGGGATCTCTCTTCCCCGCCCAATTACTCCTGTGGGATCTCTATTCCCCGCCGCCCCTCCTCCTGAGGGATCTCTCTTCCCCAGCCCCCTGCCTCCTGCGGGATCTCACTTTCCCATCCCCCTTCCTCCTGCGGGATCTCTCTTCTCCGCCCCACTTCCTCCTGCGGGATCTCTCTTCCCCGCCCCCCTGTCCTGCGGAATCTCCAGTCACCGCCCCCCTGACTCCTGCTGGATCTCTCTTCCACGGCCCCCTGACTACTGCGGGTTCTCTCTTCCCTCCCCCCTTTCCTCTTGCGGGTTCTCTCTTCCCCGCCCCCTTCCTCCTGCGGGCTCTGATCCCCGCCCCCCTTCCTCCTGCAGGATCTCTTCTCCGCACCCCTTCCCAGGGCGGTACCTGTCTTCCCCGCACCTCATCCCTCTGCGGCATCTCTCTTCCCCGGATCCCTTCCTCCTGCGGGATCTCTCTTCATCACACCCATTTCTCCTGCGGAATCTCTCTTCCCCGCCCTCCTTCGTCCTGTGGGATCTCTCTTCACCGCACACTTCCTCCTAAGGATCTCGCTCTACCGCTCCCTTTCCTCCTGCAGGATCTTTCTTCCCCGCCCCCTTCCTCCTGCGGGATCTCTCCTCCCCGCCCCGTTTCCTCATGCGAGATCACTCTTCCCCGCACCCAGTCCTCCTGCGGGATCTCTCTTGCCCGCCCCCTTCCTCCTGTGGGATCTCGCTTCCCCGCCCCCTTCCTGCTGTGGTATCTCTCTTCACCGCCCCCCTCCTCCCGTGGGAACTCTCTTCTCCGCCCGCATCCTCCTGAAGGATCTCTCTTCCCCGCCCCAGATACCCCTGAGGGAACTCTCTTACCCGCCCCCCTTCCTCCTGTGGGATCTCTCAAACCAGCCCCCATCCCACTGCGAGAACTCTCTTCCCCGTCCCCCATCCCACTGTGGGTTCTCTCTTCCCCGCCACCCTTCCTCCTGTGGGATATTCCTTCCCCGCCCCGTTCCTCCTGAGGGAAAGCTTCCCCGCCTCCCTCCTCCTGTGGGAACTCTCTTCCCCGCCCGCATCCTCCTGAGGGATCTCTCTACCCTGTCCCCGATCCCACTGAGGGATCTCTCTTACCCGCCCCCCTTCCTCCTGTGGGATCTCTCTTCTCCGCCCCTTCCTCCTGTGGGATCTCTCTTCCCAAACTCATTCCTCCTGTGGGATCTCTCTTCCCCGCCCAATTACTCCTGTGGGGTCTCTATTCCCCGCCGCCCCTCCTCCTGAGGGATCTCTCTTCCCCAGCCCCCTTCCTCCTGAGGGATCTCTCCTTCCCATCCCCCTTCCTCCTGCGGGATCTCTCTTCTCCGTCCCACTTCCTCCTGCGACATCTCTCTTCCCCGCCCCCCTGTCCTGCGGAATCTCCAGTCACCGCCCCCCTGACTCCTGCTGTACCTCTCTTCCCTGGCCCCCTGACTACTGCGGTTCTCTCTTCCCTCCCCCCTTTCCTCTTGCGGGTTCTCTCTTCCCCGCCCCCTTCCTCCTGCGGGCTCTGATCCCCGCCCCCCTTCCTCCTGCAGGATCTCTTCTCCTCACCACTTCTTCCTGCGGCATCTCTCTTCCACGCCACCTTCATTCTGCGGGATCTCTCTTCCCCGCCCCACTCTTCCTGTGGTATCTCTCTTCCCTGCCCCCTTCCTCCTGTGGGATCTCTCTTCCCAAACTCCTTCCTCCTGTGGGATCTCTCTTCCCCGCCCCATTCCTCATGTGGGATATCTCTTTCCCGTTCCCCTACCTCCTGAGGAATCTCTCCCCCGTTCCCCTACCTCCTGAGGGATCTCTCTTCCCCGCCCGTCTTCCTCCTGCGGGATCACTCTTCCCCGCACACTTCATCCTAACGATCTCGCTTCACCGCCAACTTTCCTCCTGTGGCATCTTTCTTCCCCGCCCCCTTCCTGCTGTGGGATCTCGCTTCCCCGCCCCCTTCCTGCTGCGGGATCTGTCTTCCATCCCCCGATCCCCCTGAGGGATCTATCTTCCCCGCCCCCTTACTCCTGTTGGATCTCTCTTACCCGTCCCCTTCCTCCTGCGGGATCTCTCTTCCACGCCACCTTCCTTCTGCGGGATCTCTCTTCCACGTTCCCTTCTTCCTGCGGGATCTCTCATCCCCGTCCCCTTCTTCCTGCGGGATCACTCTTCCCCGCCCCTTCCTCCTGTGGGATCTCTCTTCCCAAACTCCTTCCTCCTGTGGGATCTCTCTTCCCCGCCCCCTTCCTCAGGTGGGATATCTCTTCCCCGTTCCCCTACCTCCTGAGGGATCTCTCTTCCCCGCCCCTTCCTCCTGAGGGATCTCTCTTCCCCGTCCTCCTTCCGCCTGCGTGATCGCTCTTCCCCGCCCTCCTTCCTCTTGTGGAATCTCTCTTCACCGCCCCCCTTCCTGCTGCGGGATCCCTCATCCCCGCCCCACATCCCACTGCGGGATCGCTCTTCCCAGGCCCCCCATCCCACAGCGGGATCGCTCCTCCCCGCCCTCCTTCCTCCTGCGGAATCTCCACCGCCCCCCTTCCTCCTGCGGGATCTCTCTTCTCCGCCCCACTTCCTCCTGCGGGATCTCTCTTTCCCAACCCCCTTCCTCCTGCGGGATCTCTCTTCTCCGCCCCACTTCCTCCTGCAGGATCTCTCTTCCCCGGTCCCCTGACTACTGCGGGTTCTCTCCTCCCTCCCCCCTTTCCTCTTGCGGGGTCTCTCTTCCCCGCCACTTCCTCCTGCGGGCTATGTTCCCCGCCCCCCTTCCTCCTGCAGGATCTCTTCTCCGCACCCCTTCCTCCTGTGGGATCTCTCTTCCCCGCAACCTTCTTCCTGCGGGATCTCTCTTCACCGCACCCCATCCCACGGCGGTACCTGTCTTCCCCGCACCTGATCCCTCTGCGGCATCTCTCTTCCCCGGATCCCTTTCTCCTGCGGGATCTCTCTTCCCCGCCCCCTTTCCTCCTGTGGGATCTTTCTTCCCCGCCCCCTTCCCCCTGTGGGATCTCGCTTCACCGCCCCCCTCCTCCTGTGTGAACTCTCTTCCCCACCCGCATCCTCCTGAGGGATCTCTCTTCCCCGCCCCCGATCCCCCTGAGTGTTCTCTCTTACCCGCCCCCTTCCTCCTGTGGGATCTCTCATCCCCGCCCCCATCCCACTGCGAGATCTCTCTTCCCCGTCCCCCATCCCACTGTGGGTTCTCTCTTCCCCGCCCCCCTCCTCCTGTGGGATCTTTCTTCCCCGCCCCCTTCCACCTGTGGGATCTCGCTTCTCCGCCCCCTTCCTGCTGTGGTATCTCTCTTCACCGCCCCCCTCCTCCTGTGGGAACTCTCTTCCCCGCCCGCATCCTCCTGAGGGATCTCTCTTCCCCGCCCCCGATACCCCTGAGGGAACTCTCTTACCCGCCCCCCTTCCTCCTGTGGGATCTCTCAAACCAGCCCCCATCCCACTGCGAGAAATCTCTTCCCCGTCCCCCATCCCACTGTGGGTTCTCTCTTTCCCGCCACCCATCCTCCTGTGGGATCTTCCTTCCTCGCCCCGTTCCTCCTGGGGGAACTCGCTTCCCCGCCTCCCTCCTCCTGTTGGAACTCTCTTCCCCGCCCCGTTCCTCCTGAGGAATTACTCTTCCCCGCTCCCTTCCTCCTGTGGGATCTCTCTTCCAGCCCCCCTTCCTGCGATATCTCTCTTCCCCGCCCCCTTCCTCCAGCGGGATCTCTCTTCCCCGCCCCCTTCCTCCTACGGGATCTCTCTTCCCTGCTCCCTTCCTCCTGTGGGATCTCTCTTCCACCCCCCTTCCTCCTGTGGGAACTTTCTTCTCCGCCCCACTTCCTCCTGAGGGATCTCTCTTCCCCGCCCCCCCGTCCTGCGGAATCTCCAGTCACCGCCCCCCTGACTCCTGCTGGATCTCTCTTCCCCGGCCCCCTGACTACTGCGGGATCTCTCTTCCCCGCCCCCTTCCTCCTACGGGATCTCTCTTCCCCGCTCCCTTCCTCCTGTGGGATCTCTCTTCCACCCCCCCTTCCTCCTGTGGTAACACTCTCCCCCGCCCTCATCCTCCTGTGGGATCTCTCTTCCCCATCCCCCATCCCACTGCGGTATTTCTCTTCCCAGCCTCCTTCCTCCTGTGGGAACTTTCTTCCCCGCCCCCCTTCCTCCTGTGGGATCTCTCTTCCCCGCCCCCTTCCTCCTGTGGGATCTCGCTTCACCGCCCCCTTCCTCCTGCAGGATCTCTTCTCCGCAACCCTTCCTCCTGCGGGATCTCTCTTCCCCGCTTCCCTGACCTGCGGAATCTCCATTCACCGCCCCACTGACTCCTGCAGGATCTCTCTTCCACGGCCCCCTGACTACTGCGGGTTCTCTCTTCCCTCCCCCCTTTCCTCTTGCGGGGTCTCTCTTCCCCGCCACCTTCCTCCTGCAGGATCTCTTCTCCGCACCCCTTCCTCCTGTGGGATCTCGCTTCACCGCCCCACTCCTCCTGTGTGAACTATCTAGCCCACCCGCATCCTCCTGAGGGTTCTCTCTTACCCGCCCCCTTCCTCCTGTGGGATCACTCATCCCCGCCCCCATCCCACTGCGAGATCTCTCTTCCCCGTCCCCCATCCCACTGTGGGTTCTCTCTTCCTCGCCCCCCCTCCTCCTATAGGATCTTTCTTCCCCGCCCCCTTCCTCCTGTGGGATCTCGCTTCCCCGCCCCCTTCCTGCTGTGGTATCTCTCTTCACCGCCCACCTCCTCCTGTGGGAACTCTCTTCCCCGCCCGCATCCTCCTGAGGGATCTCTCTTCCCCGCCCCCGATACCCCTGAGGGAACTCTCTTACCCGCCCCCCTTCCTCCTGTGGGATCTCTATTCCCCGCCTCCCTCCTCCTGTGGGAACTCTCTTCCCCGCCCGCATCCTCCTGAGGGATCTCTCTACCCTGTCCCCGATCCCACTGAGGGATCTCTCTTACCCGCCCCCCTTCCTCCTGTGGGATCTCTCTTCCCAAACTCATTCCTCCTGTGGGATCTCTCTTCCCCGCCCAATTACTCCTGTGGGATCTCTATTCCCCGCCGCCCCTCCTCCTGAGGGATCTCTCTTCCCCAGCCCCCTTCCTCCTGCGGGATCTCACTTTCCCATCCCCCTTCCTCCTGCGGGATCTCTCTTCTCCGCCCCACTTCCTCCTGCGGGATCTCTCTTCCCCGCCCCCCTGTCCTGCGGAATCTCCAGTCACCGCCCCCCTGACTCCTGCTGGATCTCTCTTCCACGGCCCCCTGACTACTGCGGGTTCTCTCTTCCCTCCCCCCTTTCCTCTTGCGGGTTCTCTCTTCCCCGCCCCCTTCCTCCTGCGGGCTCTGATCCCCGCCCCCCTTCCTCCTGCAGGATCTCTTCTCCGCACCCCTTCCCAGGGCGGTACCTGTCTTCCCCGCACCTCATCCCTCTGCGGCATCTCTCTTCCCCGGATCCCTTCCTCCTGCGGGATCTCTCTTCATCACACCCATTTCTCCTGCGGAATCTCTCTTCCCCGCCCTCCTTCGTCCTGTGGGATCTCTCTTCACCGCACACTTCCTCCTAAGGATCTCGCTCTACCGCTCCCTTTCCTCCTGCAGGATCTTTCTTCCCCGCCCCCTTCCTCCTGCGGGATCTCTCCTCCCCGCCCCGTTTCCTCATGCGAGATCACTCTTCCCCGCACCCAGTCCTCCTGCGGGATCTCTCTTGCCCGCCCCCTTCCTCCTGTGGGATCTCGCTTCCCCGCCCCCTTCCTGCTGTGGTATCTCTCTTCACCGCCCCCCTCCTCCTGTGGGAACTCTCTTCTCCGCCCGCATCCTCCTGAAGGATCTCTCTTCCCCGCCCCCGATACCTCTGAGGGAACTCTCTTACCCGCCCCCCTTCCTCCTGTGGGATCTCTCAAACCAGCCCCCATCCCACTGCGAGAACTCTCTTCCCCGTCCCCCATCCCACTGTGGGTTCTCTCTTCCCCGCCACCCTTCCTCCTGTGGGATATTCCTTCCCCGCCCCGTTCCTCCTGAGGGAAAGCTTCCCCGCCTCCCTCCTCCTGTGGGAACTCTCTTCCCCGCCCGCATCCTCCTGAGGGATCTCTCTACCCTGTCCCCGATCCCACTGAGGGATCTCTCTTACCCGCCCCCCTTCCTCCTGTGGGATCTCTCTTCTCCGCCCCTTCCTCCTGTGGGATCTCTCTTCCCAAACTCATTCCTCCTGTGGGATCTCTCTTCCCCGCCCAATTACTCCTGTGGGGTCTCTATTCCCCGCCGCCCCTCCTCCTGAGGGATCTCTCTTCCCCAGCCCCCTTCCTCCTGAGGGATCTCTCTTTCCCATCCCCCTTCCTCCTGCGGGATCTCTCTTCTCCGTCCCACTTCCTCCTGCGACATCTCTCTTCCCCGCCCCCCTGTCCTGCGGAATCTCCAGTCACCGCCCCCCTGACTCCTGCTGTACCTCTCTTCCCCGGCCCCCTGACTACTGCGGTTCTCTCTTCCCTCCCCCCTTTCCTCTTGCGGGTTCTCTCTTCCCCGCCCCCTTCCTCCTGCGGGCTCTGATCCCCGCCCCCCTTCCTCCTGCAGGATCTCTTCTCCTCACCACTTCCTCCTGTGGGATCTCTCTTCCCCGCAACCTTCTTCCTGCGGGATCTCTCTTCCCCGCACCCCATCCCAGGGCGGTACCTGTCTTCCCCGCACTTCATCCCTCTGCGGCATCTCTCTTCCCCGGATCCCTTCCTCCTGCGGGATCTCTCTTCATCACACCCATTTCTCCTGCGGAATCTCTCTTCCCCGCCCTCCTTCGTCCTGTGGGATCTCTCTTCCCCGCACACTTCCTCCTAAGGATCTCGCTTCACCGCTCCCTTTCCTCCTGCAGGATCTTTCTTCCCCGACCCTTCCTCCTGCGGGATCTCTCCTCCCCGCCCCGTTTCCTCATGCGAGATCACTCTTCCCCGCACCCAGTCCTCCTGCGGGATCTCTCTTGCCCGCCCCCTTCCTCCTGGGGGATCACTCTTCCCCGACCCTTCCTCAAGCCGGATCACTCTTGTCCCCTTCCTGCTGCGGGATCTCTCGTTCCCGCACCACATCCCACTGCGGGTTCTCTCTTCCCCGCCCCCCTGACTTCTGCGGAACCTCCCTTCACCGCCCCCCTGACTACTGCAGGTTCGCTCTTCCCCGCCCCCTTCCTCCTGCAGGATCTCTTCTCCGCATCCCTTCCTCCTGCGGGATCTCTCTTCCTCGCACCCCATCCCACGGCGGTACCTGTCTTCCCCTCACCTCATCCCTCTGCGTCATCTCTCTTCCCCGGTTCCCTTTCTCCTGCGGGATCTCTCTTACCCGCCCTCCTTCCTCCTGTGTGATAACTCTGCCCCGCACACTTCTTCCTAAGGATCTCGCTTCCCCGCCCACTTTCCTCCTGTGGCATCTTTCTTCCCCGCCCCCTTCCTGCTGTGGGATCTCGCTTCCCCGCTCCCTTCCTGCAGTTGAATCTCGCTTCCCCGCCCCCTTTCTGCTGTGGGATCTGTCTTCGCCGCCCACGATCCTCCTGAGGGATCTGTCTTCCCCGCCCCCTTACTCCTGTTGGATCTCTCTTCCCCGTCCCCTTCCTCCTGCGGGATCTCTCTTCCACGCCACCTTCCTCCTGCGGGATCTCTCTTCCACGCCACCTTCCTTCTGCGGGATCTCTCTTCCACGTCCCCTTCTTCCTGCGGGATCTCTCTTCCCCATCCCCCATCCCACTGCGGGATCACTCTTCCCCGCCGCTTCCTCCTGTGGGATCTCTCTTCCCCGCCCCCCCATCCTCATGCGATATCTCCCTTCTCAGACCCCCTTCCTGCTGCGGGATTTCTGTTCCCCGACCCCCATCCCACTCCGGGATCTCTCTTCCCCGCCCCCTTCTTCCTGAGGTATCTCTCTTCCCCGCCCCCTTCCTCCTGTGGGATCTCTCTTCCCAAACTCCTTCCTCATGTGGGATATCTCTTCCCCGTCCCCCTACCTTCTGAGGGATCTCTCTTCCCCGCCCGCCTTCCTCCTGCGGGACCTCTCTTCCCAACCCCCATCCCACTGCGGGATGGCTCTTCCTAGCACCCCATCTCACAGCGGTATCTCACTCCCCGCTCCCCATCTCACTGCGGGATATCTCTTCCCGGTTCCCCTTCCTCCTGTGGAATCTCACTTCCCCACTGCCCTTTCTCCTGCATGATCTCTCTTCCCAGCACACCATCCTCATGCGGGATCACTCTTCCCCGTCCTCCTTCGTCCTGCGGGATCGCTCTTCCCCGCCATCCTTCCTCCTGTGGGATCACACTTCCCCGCACACATCATCCTAAGGATCTCGCTTCACCACCCACTTTCCTCCTATGGCATCTTTCTTCCCCGCCCCCTTCCTCCTGTGGGATCTCGCTTCCCCGCCCCCTTCCTGCAGTGGGATCTCGCTTCCCCGTCCTCTTCCTCCTGCGGGATCTCTCTTCCACGCCACCTTCCTTCAGCGGGATCTCCCTTCCACGTCCCCTTCTTCCTGCGGGATCTCTCTTCCCCGTCCCCTTCCTCCTGCGGGATCTCTCTTCCACGCCACCTTCATTCTGCGGGATCTCTCTTCCACGTCCCCTTCTTCCTGCGGGATCTCTCTTCCACGTCCCCTTCTTCCTGCGGGATCACTCTTCCCCATCCCCCATCCCAATGCGGGTTCACTCTTCCCCGCCCCTTCCTCCTGTGGGATATCTCTTCCCCCCCCATCCTCATGCGGTACCTCTCTTCTCAGACCCCCTTCCTGCTGCGGGATTTCTGTTCCCCGAACCCCATCCCACTCCGGGATCTCTCTTCCCCGCCCCCCTCTTCCTGTGGTATCTCTCTTCCCTGCCCCCTTCCTCCTGTGGGATCTCTCTTCCCAAACTCCTTCCTCCTGTGGGATCTCTCTTCCCCGCCCACTTCCTCATGTGGGATATCTCTTTCCCGTTCCCCTACCTCCTGAGGAATCTCTCCCCCGTTCCCTTACCTCCTGAGGGATCTCTCTTCCCCGCCCGCCTTCCTCCTGCGGGATCACTTCCCCGCACACTTCATCCTAAGGATCTCGCTTCACCGCCAACTTTCCTCCTGTGCCATCTTTCTTCCCCGCCCCCTTCCTGCTGTGGGATCTCGCTTCCCCGCCCCCTTCCTGCTGCGGGATCTGTCTTCCATCCCCCGATCCCCCTGAGGGATCTATCTTCCCCGCCCCCTTACTCCTGTTGGATCTCTCTTACCCGTCCCCTTCCTCCTGCGGGATCTCTCTTCCACGCCAGCTTCCTTCTGCGGGATCTCTCTTCCACGTTCCCTTCTTCCTGCGGGATCTCTCATCCCCGTCCCCTTCTTCCTGCGGGATCACTCTTCCCCGCCCCTTCCTCCTGTGGATCTCTCTTCCCAAACTCCTTCCTCCTGTGGGATCTCTCTTCCCCGCCCCCTTCCTCATGTGGGATATCTCTTCCCCGTTCCCCTACCTCCTGAGGGATCTCTCTTCCCCGCCCCCCATCCTCCTGAGGGATCTCTCTTCCCCGTCCTCCTTCCGCCTGCGTGATCGCTCTTCCCCGCCCTCCTTCCTCCTGCGGAATCTCTCTTCACCGCCCCCCTTCCTGCTGCGGGATCCCTCATCCCCGCCCCACATCCCACTGCGGGATCGCTCTTCCCAGGCCCCCCATCCCACAGCGGGATCGCTCCTCCCCGCCCTCCATCCTCCTGCGGAATCTCTCTTCACCGCCCCCCTTCCTCCTGCGGGATCTCTCTTCTCCGCCCCACTTCCTCCTGCGGGATCTCTCTTTCCCATCCCCCTTCCTCCTGCGGGATCTCTCTTCTCCGCCCCACTTCCTCCTGCAGGATCTCTCTTCCCCGGTCCCCTGACTACTGCGGGTTCTCTCCTCCCTCCCCCCTTTCCTCTTGCGGGGTCTCTCTTCCCCGCCCACTTCCTCCTGCGGACTCTGTTCCCCGCCCCCCTTCCTCCTGCAGGATCGCTCCTACGCACCCCTTCCTCCTGTGGGATCTCTCTTCCCCGCAACCTTCTTCCTGCGGGATCTCTCTTCACCGCACCCCATCCCACGGCGGTACCTGTCTTCCCCGCACCTCATCCCTATGCGGCATCTCTCTTCCCCGGATCCCTTTCTCCTGCGGGATCACTCTTCCCCGCCCCCTTTCCTCCTGTGGGATCTTTCTTCCCCGCCCCCTTCCTCCTGTAGGATCTCGCTTCACCGCCCCCCTCCTCCTGTGTGAACTCTCTTCCCCACCCGCATCCTCCTGAGGGATCTCTCTTCCCCGCCACCGATCCCCCTGAGTGTTCTCTCTTACCCGCCCCCTTCCTCCTGTGGGATCTCTCATCCCCGCCCCCATCCCACTGCGAGATCTCTCTTCCCCGTCCCCCATCCCACTGTGGGTTCTCTCTTCCCCGCCCCCCCTCCTCCTGTGGGATCTTTCTTCCCCGCCCCCTTCCTGCTGTGGTATCTCTCTTCACCGCCCCCCTCCTCCTGTGGGAACTCCCTTCCCCGCCCGCATCCTCCTGAGGGATCTCTCTTCCCCGCCCCCGATACCCCTGAGGGAACTCTCTTACCCGCCACCCATCCTCCTGTGGGATCGTCCTTCCTCGCCCCGTTCCTCCTGAGGGAACTCGCTTCCCCGCCTCACTCCTCCTGTTGGAACTCTCTTCCCCGCCCGAATCCTCCTGAGGGATCTCTCTTCCCTGCCTCCGATCCCACTGAGGGATCTCTGTTACCCGCCCACCTTCCTCCTGCGGGATCTCTCTTCCCCGCACATTCCTCCTGTGGGATCTCTCTTCCCAAACTCATTCCTCCTGTGGGATCTCTCTTCCCCGCCCCATTACGCCTGTGGGATCTGTATTCCCCGCCGCCCCTCCCCCTGAGGGATCTCTAGTCCCCACCCCCCTTCCTCCTGCGGGATCTCTCTTCCCCGGTCCCCTGACTACTGCGGGTTCTCTCCTCCCTCCCCCCTTTCCTCTTGCGGGGTCTCTCTTCCCCGCCCACTTCCTCCTGCGGGCTCTGTTCCGCGCCCCCTTCCTCCTGCAGGATCTTTTCTCCGCACCCCTTCCTCCTGTGGGATCTCTCTTCCCCGCAACCTTCTTCCTGCGGGATCTCTCTTCACCGCACCCCATCCCACGGCGGTACTTGTCTTCCCCGCACCTCATCCCTCTGCGGCATCTCTCTTCCCCGGATCCCTTTCTCCTGCGGGATCTCTCTTCCCCGCCCCCTTTCCTCCTGTGGGATCTTTCTTCCCCGCCCACTTCCTCCTGTGGGATCTCGCTTCACCGCCCCCCCTCCTCCTGTGTGAACTCTCTTCCCCACCCGCATCCTCCTGAGGGATCTCTCTTCCCAAACTCATTCCTCCTGTGGGATCTCTCTTTCCATCCCCCTTCCTCCTGCGGGATCTCTCTTCCCCGCAACCATCTTCCTGCGGGATTTCTCTTCCCCGCACCCCATCCCAGGGCGGTACCAGTCTTCCCCGCACCTCATCCCTCTGCGGCATCTCTCTTCCCCGGATCCCTTTCTCCTGCGGGAACTCTCTTCCCCGCCCCCTTTCCTCCAGTGGGATCTTTCTTCCCCGCCCCCTTCCTTCTGTGGGATCTCGCTTCACCGCCCCCCTCCTCCTGTGGAAACTCTCTTCCCCACCTGCATCCTCCTGAGGGATCTCTCTTCCCCGCCCCCGATCCCCCTGAGGGTTCTCTCTTACCTGCCCCCCTTCCTCCTGTGGGATCTCTCATCCCCGCCCCCATCCCACTGCGAGATCTCTCTTCCCCGTCCCCCATCCCACTGTGGGTTCTCTCTTCCCCGCCCCCCCTCCTCCTGTGGGATCTTTCATCCCCGCCCCCTTCCACCTGTGGGATCTCGCTTCTCCGCCCCCTTCCTGCTGTGGTATCTCTCTTCACCGCCCCCCTCCTCCTGTGGGAACTCTCTTCCCCGCCCGCATCCTCCTGAGGGATCTCTTTACCCCGCCCCCGATATCACTGAGGGAAACACTCTTACCCGCCCCCCCTTCCTCCTGTGGGATCTTCCTTCCTCGCCCCGTTCCTCCTGAGGGAACTCGCTTCCCCGCCTCACTCCTCCTGTTGGAACTCTCTTCCCCGCCCGAATCCTCCTGAGGGATCTCTCTTCCCTGCCCCCGATCCCACTGAGGGATCTCTCTTACCCGCCCACCTTCCTCCTGCGGGATCTCTCTTCCCCGCACATTCCTCCTGTGGGATCTCTCTTCCCAAACTCATTCCTCCTGTGGGATCTCTCTTTCCCATCCCCCCTTCCTCCTGCGGGATCTCTCTTCTCCGCCGCACTTCCTCCTGCGGGATCTCTCTTCCCCGCAACCATCTTCCTGCGGGATTTCTCTTCCCCGCACCCCATCCCAGGGCGGTACCAGTCTTCCCCGCACCTCATCCCTCTGCGGCATCTCTCTTCCCCGGATCCCTTTCTCCTGCGGGATCTCTCTTCCCCGCCCCCTTTCCTCCTGTGGGATCTTTCTTCCCCGCCCACTTCCTCCTGTGGGATCTCGCTTCACCGCCCCCCTCCTCCTGTGTGAACTCTCTTCCCCACCCGCATCCTCCTGAGGGATCTCTATTCCCAAACTCATTCCTCCTGTGGGATCTCTCTTTCCCATCCCCCTTCCTCCTGCGGGATCTCTCCTCTCCGCCGCACTTCCTCCTGCGGGATCTCTCTTCCCCGCAACCATCTTCCTGCGGGATTTCTCTTTCCCGCACCCCATCCCAGGGCGGTACCAGTCTTCCCCGCACCTCATCCCTCTGCGGCATCTCTCTTCCCCGGATCCCTTTCTCATGCGGGAACTCTCTTCCCCGCCCCCTTTCCTCCAGTGGGATCTTTCTTCCCCGCCCCCTTCCTTCTGTGGGATCTCGCTTCACCGCCCCCCTCCTCCTGTGGAAACTCTCTTCCCCACCTGCATCCTCCTGAGGGATCTCTCTTCCCCGCCACCGATCCCCCTGAGGGTTCTCTCTTACCTGCCCCCCTTCCTCCTGTGGGATCTCTCATCCCCGCCCCCCATCCCACTGCGAGATCTCTCTTCCCCGTCCTCCATCCCACTGTGGGTTCTCTCTTCCCCGTCCCCTCCTCCTGTGGGATCTTTCTTCCCCGCCCCCTTCCTGCTGTGGTATCTCTCTTCACCGCCCCCCTCCTCCTGTGGGAACTCTCCTCCCCGCCCCGTTCCTCCTGTGGGATCTCTCTTCCCCGCCCCCTTCCTCCTGCGGGATCTCTCTTCACAGCCAACTTCCTCCTGCGGGATCTCTCTTCCCCGCCCCCTTCCTCCTGCGGAATCTCTCTTCCCCGCTCCCTTCCTCCTGTGTGATCTCTCTTCCAGCCCCCCTTCCTCCTGCGAGATCTCTCTTCCCCGCCCCCTTCCTCCTGCGGGATCTCTCTTCCCCGCCCCCTTCCTCCTGCGTTATCTCTCTTCCCCCGCTCCCTTCCTCCTGTGGGATCTCTCTTCCACCCCCCCTTCCTCCTGTGGGAACTCTCTTCCCCGCCCGCATCCCCCTGAGGGATCTCTCTTCCCCATCCCCCATCCCACTGCGGTATTTCTCTTCCCAGCCCCCTTCCTCCTGTGGGAACTTTCTTCCCCACACCCTTCCTCCTGTGGGATCTCTCTTCCCCGCCCCCTTCCTCCTGTGGGGTCTCGCTTCCCCGCCCCCCTTGCTCCTGCAGGATCTCTTCTCCGCACCCCTTCCTCCTGCAGTTTCTCTCTTCCCCGGCCCCCTGACTACTGCGGGTTCTCTCTTCCCGCCCCCCTTTCCTCTTGCAGGGTCTCTCTTCCCCGCCACCTTCCCCCTGCAGGATCTCTTCTCCGCACCCCTTCCTCCTGTGGGATCTAGGTTCACCGCCCCCCTCCTCCTGTGTGAACTCTATTCCCCACCCGCATCCTCCTGAGGGAACTCTCTTCCCCTCCCCCGATCCCCCTGAGGGTTCTCTCTTACCCACCCCCCTTCCTCCTGCGGGATCTCTCTTCCACGCCACCTTCGTTCTGCGGGATCTCTCTTCCACGTCCCCTTCTTCCTGCGGGATCTCTCTTCCCCATCCCCCATCCCATTGCGGTATCACTCTTCCCCGCCCCTTCCTCCTGTGGGATCTCTCTTCCCCACCCCCCATCCTCATGCGATACCTCTCTTCTCAGACCCGCTTCCTGCTGCGGGATTTCTGTTCCCCGACCCCCATCCCACTCCGGGATCTCTCTTCCCCGCCCCCCTTCTTCCTGTGGTATCTCTCTTCCCCGCCCCCTTCCTCCTGTGGGATCTCTCTTCCCAAACTCCTTCCTCCTGTGGGATCTCTGTTCCCCGCCCGCCTTCCTCCTGCGGGATCACTCTTCCCCGTCCTCCTTCCTCCTGTGGGATCACTCTTCCCCGCACACCTCATCCTAAGGATCTCGCTTCACCGCCCACTTTCCTCCTGTGGCATCTTTCTTCCCCGCCCCCTTCCTGCTGTGGGATCTCGCTTCCCCGCCCCCTTCCTGCTGCGGGATCTGTCTTCCCCGCCCCCGATCACCCTGAGGGATCTATCATCCCCGCCCCCTTACTCCTGTTGCATCTCCCTTACCCTTCCCCTTCCTCCTGCGGGATCTCTCTTCCACGCCACCTTCCTTCTGCGGGATCTCTCTTCCACGTCCCCTTCTTCCTGCGGGATCTCTCTTCCCCATCCCCTTCTTCCTGCAGGATCTCTCTTCCCTGTCCCCTTCCTCCTGCGGGAACTCTCTTCCACGACACTTCCTTTTGCGGGATCACTCTTCCCCGCCACTTACTCATGTGGGATCTCTCTTCCCAAACTCCTTCCTCCTGTGGGATCTCTGTTCCCCGCCCTGTTCCGCATGTGGGATATCTCTTCCCCGTTCCCCTACCTCCTGAGGGATCTCTCTTCCCCGCCCCCTTCCTCCTGTGGGATCTCTCTTCCCAAACTCCTTCCTCCTGTGGGATCTCTCTTCCCCGCCCCCTTCCTCATGTGGGATATCTCTTCCCCGTTCCCCTAACTCCTGAGGGATCACTCTTCCCCGCCCCCCTTCCTCCTGAGGGATCTCTCTTCCCCGTCCTCCTTCCGCCTGCGTGATCGCTCTTCCCCGCCCTCCTTCCTCCTGCGGAATCTCTCTTCACCGCCCCCCTTCCTGCTGCGGGATCCCTCATCCCCGCCCCACATCCCACTGCGGGATCGCTCTTCCCAGGCCCCCCATCCCACAGCGGGATAGCTCCTCCCCGCCCTCCTTCCTCCTGCGGAATCTCTCTTCATCGCCCCCCTTCCTCCTGTGAGATCACTCTTCACCGCACACCTCATCCTAAGGATCTCGCTTCACCGCCCACTTTCCTCCTGTGGCATCTTTCTTCCCCGCCCCCTTCCTGCTGTGGGATCTCGCTTCCCCGCCCCCTTCCTGCTGCGGGATCTGTCTTCCCCGCCCCCGATCACCCTGAGGGATCTATCATCCCCGCCCCCTTACTCCTGTTGCATCTCTCTTACCCTTCCCCTTCCTCCTGCGGGATCTCTCTTCCACGCCACCTTCCTTCTGCGGGATCTCTCTTCCACGTCCCCTTCTTCCTGCGGGATCTCTCTTCCCCATCCCCTTCTTCCAGCAGGATCTCTCTTCCCTGTCCCCTTCCTCCTGCGGGAACTCTCTTCCACGAACCTTCCTTTTGCGGGATCACTCTTCCCCGCCACTTCCTCCTGTGGGATCTCTCTTCCCAAACTCCTTCCTCCTGTGGGATCTCTGTTCCCCCGCCCTGTTCCGCATGTGGGATATCTCTTCCCCGTTCCCCTACCTCCTGAGGGATCACTCTTCCCCGCACCCTTCCTCCTGTGGGATCTCTCTTCCCAAACTCCTTCCTCCTGTGGGATCTCTCTTCCCCGCCCCCTTCCTCATGTGGGATATCTCTTCCCCGTTCCCCTACCTCCTGAGGGATCTCTCTTCCCCGCCCCCCTTCCTCCTGAGGGATCTCTCTTCCCCGTCCTCCTTCCGCCTGCGTGATCGCTCTTCCCCGCCCTCCTTCCTCCTGCGGAATCTCTCTTCACCGCCCCCCTTCCTGCTGCGGGATCCCTCATCCCCGCCCCACATCCCACTGCGGGATCGCTCTTCCCAGGCCCCCCATCACACAGCGGGATCGCTCCTTCCCGCCCTCCTTCCTCCTGCGGAATCTCTCTTCATCGCCCCCCTTCCTCCTGCGGGATCTCTCTTCTCCGCCCCACTTCCTCCTGCGGGATCTCTCTTTCCCATCCCCCTTCCTCCTGCGGGATCTCTCTTCTCCGCCCCACTTCCTCCTGCAGGATCTCTCTTCCCCGGTCCCCTGACTACTGCGGGTTCTCTCCTCCCTCCCCCCTTTCCTCTTGCGGGGTCTCTCTTCCCCGCCCACTTCCTCCTGCGGACTCTGTTCCCCGCCCCCTTCCTCCTGCAGGATCTCTCCTCCGCACCCCTTCCTCCTGTGGGATCTCTCTTCCCCGCAACCTTCTTCCTGCGGGATCTCTCTTCACCGCACCCCATCCCACGGCGGTACCTGTCTTCCCCGCACCTCATCCCTCTGCGGCATCTCTCTTCCCCGGATCCCTTTCTCCTGCGGGATCTCTCTTCCCCGCCCACTTTCCTCCTGTGGGATCTTTCTTCCCCGCCCCCTTCCTCCTGTGGGATCTCGCTTCACCGCCCCCCTCCTCCTGTGTGAACTCTCTTCCCCACCCGCATCCTCCTGAGGGATCTCTCTTCCCCGCCCCCGATCCCCCTGAGTGTTCTCTCTTACCCGCCCCCCTTCCTCCTGTGGGATCTCTCATCCCCGCCCCCATCCCACTGCGAGATCTCTCTTCCCCGTCCCCCATCCCACTGTGGGTTCTCTCTTCCCCGCCCCCCCTCCTCCTGTGGGATCTTTCTTCCCCGCCCCCTTCCACCTGTGGGATCTCGCTTCTCCGCCCCCTTCCTGCTGTGGTATCTCTCTTCACCGCCCCCCTCCTCCTGTGGGAACTCTCTTCCCCGCCCCCGATACCCCTGACGGAACTCTCTTACCCGCCCCCCTTCCTCCTGTGGGATCTCTCAAACCAGCCCCCATCCCACTGCGAGAAATCTCTTCCCCGTCCCCCAATCCCACTGTGGGTTCTCTCTTTCCCGCCACCCATCCTCCTGTGGGATCTTCCTTCCTCGCCCAGTTCCTCCTGTTGGAACTCTCCTCCCCGCCCGAATCCTCCTGAGGGATCTCTCTTCCCCGCCGCCCCTCCCCATGAGGGATCTCTAGTCCCCACCCCCCTTCCTCCTGCGGGATCTCTCTTTCCCATCCCCCTTCCTCCTGCGGGATCTCTCTTCTCCGCCCCACTTCCTCCTGCGGGATCTCTCTTCCCCGCCCCCCTGACCTGCGGAAGCTCCAGTCACCGCCCCCCTGACTCCTGCTGGATCTCTCTTCCCCGGCCCCCTGACTACTGCGGGTTCTCTCTTCCCTCCCCCCTTTCCTATTGCGGGTTCTCTCTACCCCGCCCCCTTCCTCCTGCGGGCTCTGTTCCCCGCCCCCCTTCCTCCTGCAGGATCTCTTCTCCGCACCACTTCCTCCTGTGGGATCTCTCTTCCCCGCAACCATCTTCCTGCGGGATTTCTCTTCCCCGCACCCCATCCCAGGGCAGTACCAGTCTTCCCCGCACCTCATCCCTCTGCGGCATCTCTCTTCCCCGGATCCCTTTCTCCGGCGGGAACTCTCTTCCCCGCCCCCTTTCCTCCAGTGGGATCTTTCTTCACCGCCCCCTTCCTTCTGTGGGATCTCGCTTCACCGCCCCCCTCCTCCTGTGGAAACTCTCTTCCCCACCTGCATCCTCCTGAGGGATCTCTGTTCCCCGCCCCCGATCCCCCTGAGGGTTCTCTCTTACCTGCCCCCCTTCCTCCTGTGGGATCTCTCATCCCCGCCTCCCATCCCACTGCGAGATCTCTCCTCCCCGTCCTCCATCCCACTGTGGGTTCTCTCTTCCCCGTCCCCTCCTCCTGTGGGATCTTTCTTCCCCGCCCCCTTCCTGCTGTAGTATCTCTCTTCACCGCCCCCCTCCTCCTGTGGGAACTCTCCTCCCCGCCCCGTTCCTCCTGTGGGATCTCTCTTCCCCGCCCCCTTCCTCCTGCGGGCTCTGTTCCCCGCCCCCCTTCCTCCTGCAGGATTTCTTCTCCGCACCACTTCCTCCTGTGGGATCTCTCTTCCCCGCAACCATCTTCCTGCGGGATTTCTCTTCCCCGCACCCCATCCCAGGGCGGTACCAATCTTCCCCGCACCTCATCCCTCTGCGGCATCTCTCTTCCCCGGATCCCTTTCTCCTGCGGGAACTCTCTTCCCCGCCCCCTTTCCTCCAGTGGGATCTTTCTTCCCCGCCCCCTTCCTTCTGTGGGAGCTGGCTTCACCGCCCCCCTCCTCCTGTGGAAACTCTCTTCCCCACCTGCATCCTCCTGAGGGATCTCTCTTCCCCGCCCCCGATCCCCCAGAGGGTTCTCTCTTACCTGCCCCCCTTCCTCCTGTGGGATCTCTCATCCCCGCCCCCCATCCCACTGCGAGATGGCTCTTCCCCGTCCTCCATCCCACTGTGGGTTCTTTCTTCCCCGTCCCCTCCTCCTGTGGGATCTTTCTTCCCCGCCCCCTTCCTGCTGTGGTATCTCTCTTCACCGCCCCCCTACTCCTGTGGGAACTCTCCTCCCCGCCCCGTTCCTCCTGTGGGATCTCTCTTCCCCGCCCCCTTCCTCCTGCGGGATCTCTCTTCCACGTCCCCTTCTTCCTGCGGGATCTCTCTTCCCCGTCCCCTTCTTCCTGCAGGATCTCTCTTCCCTGTCCCCTTCCTCCTGCGGGAACTCTCTTGCACGAACCTTCCTTTTGCGGGATCACTCTTCCCCGCCACTTCCTCCTGTGGGATCTCTCTTCCCAAACCCCTTCCTCCTGTGGGATCTCTCTTCCCCGCCCCCTTCCTCCTGCGGGATCTCTCTTCCACGTCCCCTTCTTCCTGCGGGATCTCTCTTCCCCGTCCCCTTCTTCCTGCAGGATCTCTCTTCCCTGTCCCCTTCCTCCTGCGGGAACTCTCTTGCACGAACCTTCCTTTTGCGGGATCACTCTTCCCCGCCACTTCCTCCTGTGGGATCTCTCTTCCCAAACTCCTTCCTCCTGTGGGATCTCTCTTCCCCGCCCCCTTCCTCCTGCGGGATCTCTCTTCCACGTCCCCTTCTTCCTGCGGGATCTCTCTTCCCCGTCCCCTTCTTCCTGCAGGATCTCTCTTCCCTGTCCCCTTCCTCCTGCGGGAACTCTCTTCCACGAACCTTCCTTTTGCGGGATCACTCTTCCCCGCCACTTCCTCCTGTGGGATCTCTCTTCCCAAACTCCTTCCTCCTGTGGGATCTCTGTTCCCCGCCCTGTTCCGCATGTGGGATATCTTTTCCCCGTTCCCCTACCTCCTGAGGGATCTCTCTTCCCCGCCCCCTTCCTCCTGTGGGATCTCTCTTCCCAAACTCCTTCCTCCTGTGGGATCTCTCTTCCCCGCCCCCTTCCTCATGTGGGATATCTCTTCCCCGTTCCCCTACCTCCTGAGGGATCTCTCTTCCCCGCCCCCCTTCCTCCTGAGGGATCTCTCTTCCCCGTCCTCCTTCCGCCTGCGTGATCGCTCTTCCCCGCCCTCCTTCCTCCTGCGGAATCTCTCTTCACCGCCCCCCTTCCTGCTGCGGGATCCCTCATCCCCGCCCCACATCCCACTGCGGGATCGCTCTTCCCAGGCCCCCCATCCCACAGCGGGATCGCTCCTCCCCGCCCTCCTTCCTCCTGCGGAATCTCTCTTCATCGCCCCCCTTCCTCCTGCGGGATCTCTCTTCTCCGCCCCACTTCCTCCTGCGGGATCTCTCTTTCCCATCCCCCTTCCTCCTGCGGGATCTCTCTTCTCCGCCCCACTTCCGACTGCAGGATCTCTCTTCCCCGGTCCCCTGACTACTGCGGGTTCTCTCCTCCCTCCCCCCTTTCCTCTTGCGGGGTCTCTCTTCCCCGCCCACTTCCTCCTGCGGACTCTGTTCCCCGCCCCCCTTCCTCCTGCAGGATCTCTCCTCCGCACCCCTTCCTCCTGTGGGATCTCTCTTCCCCGCAACCTTCTTCCTGCGGGATCTCTCTTCACCGCACCCCATCCCACAGCGGTACCTGTCTTCCCCGCACCTCATCCCTCTGCGGCATCTCTCTTCCCCGGATCCCTTTCTCCTGCGGGATCTCTCTTCCCCGCCCCCTTTCCTCCTGTGAGATCTTTCTGCCCCGCCCCCTTCCTCCTGTGGGATCTCGCTTCACCGCCCCCCTCCTCCTGTGTGAACTCTCTTCCCCACCCGCATCCTCCTGAGGGATCTCTCTTCCCCGCCCCCGATCCCCCTGAGTGTTCTCTCTTACCCGACCCCCTTCCTCCTGTGGGTTCTCTCTTCCCCGCCCCACCTCCTCCTGTGGGATCTTTCATCCCGCCCCCTTCCACCTGTGGGATCTCGCTTCTCCGCCCCCTTCCTGCAGTGGTATCTCTCTTCACCGCCCCCTCCTCCTGTGGGAACTCTCTTCCCCGCCCGCATCCTCCTGAGGGATCTCTCTTCCCCGCCCCCGATACCCCTGAGGGAACTCTCTTACCCGCCCCCCTTCCTCTTGTGGGATCTCTCAAACCATCCCCCATCCCACTGCGAGAAATCTCTTCCCCGTCCCCCATCCCACTGTGGGTTCTCTCTTTCCCGCCACCCATCCTCCTGTGGGATCTTCCTTCCTCGCCCCGTTCCTCCTGTTGGAACTCTCTTCCCCGCCCGAATCCTCCTGAGGGATCTCTCTTCCCTGCCCCCGATCCCACTGAGGGATCTCTCTTACCCGCCCACCTTCCTCCTGCGGGATCTCTCTTCCCCGCACATTCCTCCTGTGGGATCTCTCTTCCCAAACTCATTCCTCCTGTGGGATCTCTCTTCCTCGCCCCATTACTCCTGTGGGATCTCTATTCCCCGCCGCCCCTCCCATGAGGGATCTCTAGTCCCCACCCCCCTTCCTCCTGCGTGATCGCACTTCCCCGCCCTCCTTCCTCCTGCGGAATCTCTCTTCACCGCCCCCCTTCCTGCTGCGGGATCCCTCATCCCCGCCCCACATCCCACTGCGGGATCGCTCTTCCCAGGCCCCCCATCCCACAGCGGGATCGCTCCTCCCCGCCCTCCTTCCTCCTGCGGAATCTCTCTTCATCGCCCCCCTTCCTCCTGTGGGATCACTCTTCACCGCACACCTCATCCTAAGGATCTCGCTTCACCGCCCACTTTCCTCCTGTGGCATCTTTCTTCCCCGCCCCCTTCCTGCTGTGGGATCTCGCTTCCCCGCCCCCTTCCTGCTGCGGGATCTGTCTTCCCCGCCCCCGATCACCCTGAGGGATCTATCATCCCCGCCCCCTTACTCCTGTTGCATCTCTCTTACCCTTCCCCTTCCTCCTGCGGGATCTCTCTTCCACGCCACCTTCCTTCTGCGGGATCTCTCTTCCACGTCCCCTTCTTCCTGCGGGATCTCTCTTCCCCGTCCCCTTCTTCCTGCAGGATCTCTCTTCCCTGTCCCCTTCCTCCTGCGGGAACTCTCTTCCACGAACCTTCCTTTTGCGGGATCACTCTTCCCCGCCACTTCCTCCTGTGGGATCTCTCTTCCCAAACTCCTTCCTCCTGTGGGATCTCTGTTCCCCGCCCTGTTCCGCATGTGGGATATCTCTTCCCCGTTCCCCTACCTCCTGAGGGATCTCTCTTCCCCGCCCCCTTCCTCCTGTGGGATCTCTCTTCCCAAACTCCTTCCTCCTGTGGGATCTCTCTTCCCCGCCCCCTTCCTCATGTGGGATATCTCTTCCCCGTTCCCCTACCTCCTGAGGGATCTCTCTTCCCCGCACCCCTTCCTCCTGAGGGATCTCTCTTCCCCGTCCTCCTTCCGCCTGCGTGATCGCTCTTCCCCGCCCTCCTTCCTCCTGAGGGATCTCTCTTCCCCGCCCCCCTTCCTCCTGAGGGATCTCTCTTCCCCGCCCCCCTTCCTCCTGTGGGATCTCTCTTCCCCGTCCTCCTTCCGCCTGCGTGATCGCTCTTCACCGCCCCCCTTCCTGCTGCGGGATCCCTCATCCCCGCCCCACATCCCACTGCGGGATCGCTCTTCCCAGGCCCCCCATCCCACAGCGGGATCGCTCCTCCCCGCCCTCCTTCCTCCTGCGGAATCTCTCTTCATCGGCCCCACTTCCTCCTGCGGGATCTCTCTTTCCCATCCCCCTTCCTCCTGCGGGATCTCTCTTCTCCGCCCCACTTCCTCCTGCAGGATCTCTCTTCCCCGGTCCCCTGACTACTGCGGGTTCTCTCCTCCCTCCCCCCTTTCCTCTTGCGGGGTCTCTCTTCCCTGCCCACTTCCTCCTGCGGACTCTGTTCCCCGCCCCCTTCCTCCTGCAGGATCTCTCCTCCGCACCCCTTCCTCCTGTGGGATCTCTCTTCCCCGCAACCTTCTTCCTGCGGGATCTCTCTTCACCGCACCCCATCCCACGGCAGTACCTGTCTTCCCCGCACCTCATCCCTCTGCGGCATCTCTCTTCCCCGGATCCCTTTCTCCTGCGGGATCTCTCTTCCCCGCCCCCTTTCCTCCTGTGGGATCTTTCTTCCCCGCCCCCTTCCTCCTGTGGGATCTCGCTTCACCGCCCCCCTCCTCCTGTGTGAACTCTCTTCCACACCCGCATCCTCCCGAGGGATCTCTCTTCCCCGCCCCCGATCCCCCTGAGTGTTCTCTCTTACCCGCCCCCCTTCCTCCTGTGGGATCTCTCATCCCCGCCCCCATCCCACTGCGAGATCTCTCTTCCCCGTCCCCCATCCCACTGTGGGTTCTCTGTTCCCCGCCCCCCCTCCTCCTGTGGGATCTTTCTTCCCCGCCCTCTTCCACCTGTGGGATCTCGCTTCTCCGCCCCCTTCCTGCTGTGGTATCTCTCTTCACCGCCCCCCTCCTCCTGTGGGAACTCTCTTCCCCGCCCGCATCCTCCTGAGGGATCTCTCTTCCCCGCCCCCGATACCCCTGAGGGAACTCTCTTACCCCGCCCCCCTTCCTCCTGTGGGATCTCTCAAACCAGCCCCCATCCCACTGCGAGAAATCTCTTCCCCGTCCCCCAATCCCACTGTGGGTTCTCTCTTTCCCGCCACCCATCCTCCTGTGGGATCTTCCTTCCTCGCCCCGTTCCTCCTGTTGGAACTCTCCTCCCCGCCCGAATCCTCCTGAGGGATCTCTCTTCCCTGCCCCCGATCCCACTGAGGGATCTCTCTTACCCGCCCACCTTCCTCCTGCGGGATCTCTCTTCCCCGCACATTCCTCCTGTGGGATCTCTCTTCCCAAACTCATTCCTCCTGTGGGATCTCTCTTCCCCGCCCCATTACTCCTGTGGGATCTCTATTCCCCGCCGCCCCTCCCCATGAGGGATCTCTAGTCCCCACCCCCCTTCCTCCTGCGGGATCTCTCTTTCCCATCCCCCTTCCTCCTGCGGGATCTCTCTTCTCCGCCCCACTTCCTCCTGCGGGATCTCTCTTCCCCGCCCCCCTGACCTGCGGAATCTCCAGTCACCGCCCCCCTGACTCCTGCTGGATCTCTCTTCCCCGGCCCCCTGACTACTGCGGGTTCTCTCTTCCCTCCCCCCTTTCCTATTGCGGGTTCTCTCTACCCCGCCCCCTTCCTCCTGCGGGCTCTGTTCCCCGCCCCCCTTCCTCCTGCAGGATCTCTTCTCCGCACCACTTCCTCCTGTGGGATCTCTCTTCCCCGCAACCATCTTCCTGCGGGATTTCTCTTCCCCGCACCCCATCCCAGGGCAGTACCAGTCTTCCCCGCACCTCATCCCTCTGCGGCATCTCTCTTCCCCGGATCCCTTTCTCCGGCGGGAACTCTCTTCCCCGCCCCCTTTCCTCCAGTGGGATCTTTCTTCCCCGCCCCCTTCCTTCTGTGGGATCTCGCTTCACCGCCCCCCTCCTCCTGTGGAAACTCTCTTCCCCACCTGCATCCCACTGCGAGATCTCTCTTCCCCGTCCCCCATCCCACTGTGGGTTCTCTCTTCCCCGCCCCCCCTCCTCCTGTGGGATCTTTCTTCCCCGCCCCCTTCCACCTGTGGGATCTCGCTTCTCCGCCCCCTTCCTGCTGTGGTATCTCTCTTCACCGCCCCCCTCCTCCTGTGGGAACTCTCTTCCCCGCCCGCATCCTCCTGAGGGATCTCTCTTCCCCGCCCCCGATACCCCTGAGGGAACTCTCTTACCCGCCCCCCTTCCTCCTGTGGGATCTCTCAAACCAGCCCCCATCCCACTGCGAGAAATCTCTTCCCCGTCCCCCAATCCCACTGTGGGTTCTCTCTTTCCCGCCACCCATCCTCCTGTGGGATCTTCCTTCCTCGCCCCGTTCCTCCTGTTGGAACTCTCCTCCCCGCCCGAATCCTCCTGAGGGATCTCTCTTCCCTGCCCCCGATCCCACTGAGGGATCTCTCTTACCCGCCCACCTTCCTCCTGCGGGATCTCTCTTCCCCGCACATTACTCCTGTGGGATCTCTCTTCCCAAACTCATTCCTCCTGTGGGATCTCTCTTCCCCGCCCCATTACTCCTGTGGGATCTCTATTCCCCGCCGCCCCTCCCCATGAGGGATCTCTAGTCCCCACCCCCCTTCCTCCTGCGGGATCTCTCTTTCCCATCCCCCTTCCTCCTGCGGGATCTCTCTTCTCCGCCCCACTTCCTCCTGCGGGATCTCTCTTCCCCGCCCCCCTGACTCCTGCTGGATCTCTCTTCCCCGGCCCCCTGACTACTGCGGGTTCTCTCTTCCCTCCCCCCTTTCCTATTGCGGGTTCTCTCTACCCCGCCCCCTTCCTCCTGCGGGCTCTGTTCCCCGCCCCCCTTCCTCCTGCAGGATCTCTTCTCCGCACCCCTTCCCAGGGCGGTACCTGTCTTCCCCGCACCTCATCCCTCTGCGGCATCTCTCTTCCCCGGATCCCTTCCTCCTGCGGGATCTCTCTTCATCACACCCATTTCTCCTGCGGAATCTCTCTTCCCCGCCCTCCTTCGTCCTGTGGGATCTCTCTTCACCGCACACTTCCTCCTAAGGATCTCGCTCTACCGCTCCCTTTCCTCCTGCAGGATCTTTCTTCCCCGCCCCCTTCCTCCTGCGGGATCTCTCCTCCCCGCCCCGTTTCCTCATGCGAGATCACTCTTCCCCGCACCCAGTCCTCCTGCGGGATCTCTCTTGCCCGCCCCCTTCCTCCTGTGGGATCTCGCTTCCCCGCCCCCTTCCTGCTGTGGTATCTCTCTTCACCGCCCCCCTCCTCCTGTGGGAACTCTCTTCTCCGCCCGCATCCTCCTGAAGGATCTCTCTTCCCCGCCCCCGATACCCCTGAGGGAACTCTCTTACCCGCCCCCCTTCCTCCTGTGGGATCTCTCAAACCAGCCCCCATCCCACTGCGAGAAATCTCTTCCCCGTCCCCCATCCCACTGTGGGTTCTTTCTTCCCCGTCCCCTCCTCCTGTGGGATCTTTCTTCCCCGCCCCCTTCCTGCTGTGGTATCTCTCTTCACCGCCCCCCTACTCCTGTGGGAACTCTCCTCCCCGCCCCGTTCCTCCTGTGGGATCTCTCTTCCCCGCCCCCTTCCTCCTGCGGGATCTCTTTTCCACGTCCCCTTCTTCCTGCGGGATCTCTCTTCCCCGTCCCCTTCTTCCTGCAGGATCTCTCTTCCCTGTCCCCTTCCTCCTGCGGGAACTCTCTTCCACGAACCTTCCTTTTGCGGGATCACTCTTCCCCGCCACTTCCTCCTGTGGGATCTCTCTTCCCAAACTCCTTCCTCCTGTGGGATCTCTGTTCCCCGCCCTGTTCCGCATGTGGGATATCTCTTCCCCGTTCCCCTACCTCCTGAGTGATCTCTCTTCCCCGCCCCCTTCCTCCTGTGGGATCTCTCTTCCCAAACTCCTTCCTCCTGTGGGATCTCTCTTCCCCGCCCCCTTCCTCATGTGGGATATCTCTTCCCCGTTCCCCTACCTCCTGAGGGATCTCTCTTCCCCGCCCCCGATCCCCCTGAGGGTTCTCTCTTACCTGCCCCCCTTCCTCCTGTGGGATCTCTCATCCCCGCCCCCCATCCCACTGCGAGATCTCTCTTCCCCGTCCCCCATCCCACTGTGGGTTCTCTCTTCCCCGCCCCCCCCTCCTCCTGTGGGATCTTTCTTCCCCGCCCCCTTCCACCTGTGGGATCTCGCTTCTCCGCCCCCTTCCTGCTGTGGTATCTCTCTTCACCGCCCCCCTCCTCCTGTGGGAACTCTCTTCCCCGCCCGCATCCTCCTGAGGGATCTCTCTTCCCCGCCCCCGATACCCCTGAGGGAACTCTCTTACCCGCCCCCCTTCCTCCTGTGGGATCTCTCAAACCAGCCCCCATCCCACTGCGAGAAATCTCTTCCCCGTCCCCCAATCCCACTGTGGGTTCTCTCTTTCCCGCCACCCATCCTCCTGTGGGATCTTCCTTCCTCGCCCCGTTCCTCCTGTTGGAACTCTCCTCCCCGCCCGAATCCTCCTGAGGGATCTCTCTTCCCTGCCCCCGATCCCACTGAGGGATCTCTCCTACCCGCCCACCTTCCTCCTGCGGGATCTCTCTTCCCCGCAAATTCCTCCTGTGGGATCTCTCTTCCCAAACTCATTCCTCCTGTGGGATCTCTCTTCCCCGCCCCATTACTCCTGTGGGATCTCTATTCCCCGCCGCCCCTCCCCATGAGGGATCTCTAGTCCCCACCCCCCTTCCTCCTGCGGGATCTCTCTTTCCCATCCCCCTTCCTCCTGCGGGATCTCTCTTCTCCGCCCCACTTCCTCCTGCGGGATCTCTCTTCCCCGCCCCCCTGACCTGCGGAATCTCCAGTCACAGCCCCCCTGACTCCTGCTGGATCTCTCTTCCCCGGCCCCCTGACTACTGCGGGTTCTCTCTTCCCTCCCCCCTTTCCTATTGCGGGTTCTCTCTACCCCGCCCCCTTCCTCCTGCGGGCTCTGTTCCCCGCCCCCCTTCCTCCTGCAGGATCTCTTCTCCGCACCACTTCCTCCTGTGGGATCTCTCTTCCCCGCAACCATCTTCCTGCGGATTTCTCTTCCCCGCACCCCATCCCAGGGCAGTACCAGTCTTCCCCGCACCTCATCCCTCTGCGGCATCTCTCTTCCCCGGATCCCTTTCTCCGGCGGGAACTCTCTTCCCCGCCCCCTTTCCTCCAGTGGGATCTTTCTTCCCCGCCCCCTTCCTTCTGTGGGATCTCGCTTCACCGCCCCCCTCCTCCTGTGGAAACTCTCTTCCCCACCTGCATCCTCCTGAGGGATCTCTCTTCCCCGCCCCCGATCCCCCTGAGGGTTCTCTCTTACCTGCCCCCCTTCCTCCTGTGGGATCTCTCATCACCGCCCCCTTCCTCCTGCGGGCTCTGTTCCCCGCCCCCCTTCCTCCTGCAGGATTTCTTCTCCGCACCACTTCCTCCTGTGGGATCTCTCTTCCCCGCAACCATCTTCCTGCGGGATTTCTCTTCCCCGCACTCCATCCCAGGGCGGTACCAATCTTCCCCGCACCTCATCCCTCTGCGGCATCTCTCTTCCCCGGATCCCTTTCTCCTGCGGGAACTCTCTTCCCCGCCCCCTTTCCTCCAGTGGGATCTTTCTTCCCCGCCCCCTTCCTTCTGTGGGAGCTGGCTTCACCGCCCCCCTCCTCCTGTGGAAACTCTCTTCCCCACCTGCATCCTCCTGAGGGATCTCTCTTCCCCGCCCCCGATCCCCCTGAGGGTTCTCTCTTACCTGCCCCCCTTCCTCCTGTGGGATCTCTCATTCCCGCCCCCCATCCCACTGCGAGATGGCTCTTCCCCGTCCTCCATCCCACTGTGGGTTCTTTCTTCCCCGTCCGCTCCTCCTGTGGGATCTTTCTTCCCCGCCCCATTCCTGCTGTGGTATCTCTCTTCACCGCCCCCCTACTCCTGTGGGAACTCTCCTCCCCGCCCCGTTCCTCCTGTGGGATCTCTCTTCCCCGCCCCCTTCCTCCTGCGGGATCTCTCTTCCACGTCCCCTTCTTCCTGCGGGATCTCTCTTCCCCGTCCCCTTCTTCCTGCAGGATCTCTCTTCCCTGTCCCATTCCTCCTGCGGGAACTCTCTTGCACGAACCTTCCTTTTGCGGGATCACTCTTCCCCGCCACTTCCTCCTGTGGGATCTCTCTTCCCAAACTCCTTCCTCCTGTGGGATCTCTGTTCCCCGCCCTGTTCCGCATGTGGGATATCTCTTCCCCGTTCCCCTACCTCCTGAGGGATCTCTCTTCCCCGCCCCCTTCCTCCTGTGGGATCTCTCTTCCCAAACTCCTTCCTCCTGTGGGATCTCTCTTCCCCGCCCCCTTCCTCATGTGGGATATCTCTTCCCCGTTCCCCTACCTCCTGAGGGATCTCTCTTCCCCGCCCCCCTTCCTCCTGAGGGATCTCTCTTCCCCGTCCTCCTTCCGCCTGCGTGATCGCTCTTCCCCGCCCTCCTTCCTCCTGCGGAATCTCTCTTCACCGCCCCCCTTCCTGCTGCGGGATCCCTCATCCCCGCCCCACATCCCACTGCGGGATCGCTCTTCCCAGGCCCCCCATCCCACAGCGGGATCGCTCCTCCCCGCCATCCTTCCTCCTGCGGAATCTCTCTTCATCGCCCCCCTTCCTCCTGCGGGATCTCTCTTCTCCGCCCCACTTCCTCCTGCGGGATCTCTCTTTCCCATCCCCCTTCCTCCTGCGGGATCTCTCTTCTCCGCCCCACTTCCTCCTGCAGGATCTCTCTTCCCCGGTCCCCTGACTACTGCGGGTTCTCTCCTCCCTCCCCCCTTTCCTCTTGCGGGGTCTCTCTTCCCCGCCCCCTTCCTCCTGCGGACTCTGTTCCCCGCCCCCCTTCCTCCTGCAGGATCTCTCCTCCGCACCCCTTCCTCCTGTGGGATCTCTCTTCCCCGCAAACTTCTTCCTGCGGGATCTCTCTTCACCGCACCCCATCCCACGGCGGTACCTGTCTTCCCCGCACCTCAACCCTGTGCGGCATCTCTCTTCCCCGGATCCCTTTCTCTTGCGGGATCTCTCTTCCCCGCCCCCTTTCCTCCTGTGAGATCTTTCTTCCCCGCCCCCTTCCTCCTGTGGGATCTCGCTTCACCGCCCCCCTCCTCCTGTGTGAACTCTCTTCCCCACCCGCATCCTCCTGAGGGATCTCTCTTCCCCGCCCCCGATCCCCCTGAGTGTTCTCTCTTACCCGACCCCCTTCCTCCTGTGGGTTCTCTCTTCCCCGCCCCCCCTCCTCCTGTGGGATCTTTCATCCCCGCCCCCTTCCACCTGTGGGATCTCGCTTCTCCGCCCCCTTCCTGCTGTGGTATCTCTCTTCACCGCCCCCCTCCTCCTGTGGGAACTCTCTTCCCCGCCCGCATCCTCCTGAGGGATCTCTCTTCCCCGCCCCCGATACCCCTGAGGGAACTCTCTTACCCGCCCCCCTTCCTCCTGTGGGATCTCTCAAACCAGCCCCCATCCCACTGCGAGAAATCTCTTCCCCGTCCCCCATCCCACTGTGGGTTCTCTCTTTCCCGCCACCCATCCTCCTGTGGGATCTTCCTTCCTCGCCCCGTTCCTCCTGTTGGAACTCTCTTCCCCGCCCGAATCCTCCTGAGGGATCTCTCTTCCCTGCCCCCGATCCCACTGAGGGATCTCTCTTACCCGCCCACCTTCCTCCTGCGGGATCTCTCTTCCCCGCACATTCCTCCTGTGGGATCTCTCTTCCCAAACTCATTCCTCCTGTGGGATCTCTCTTCCCCGCCCCATTACTCCTGTGGGATCTCTATTCCCCGCCGCCCCTCCCATGAGGGATCTCTAGTCCCCACCCCCCTTCCTCCTGCGGGATCTCTCTTTCCCATCCCCCTTCCTCCTGCGGGATCTCTCTTCTCCGCCCCACTTCCTCCTGCGGGATCTCTCTTCCCCGCCCCCCTGACCTGCGGAATCTCCAGTCACCGCCCCCCTGACTCCTGCTGGATCTCTCTTCCCCGGCCCCCTGACTACTGCGGGTTCTCTCTTCCCTCCCCCCTTTCCTATTGCGGGTTCTCTCTACCCCGCCCCCTTCCTCCTGCGGGCTCTGTTCCCCGCCCCCCTTCCTCCTGCAGGATCTCTTCTCCGCACCACTTCCTCCTGTGGGATCTCTCTTCACCGCAACCATCTTCCTGCGGGATTTCTCTTCCCCGCACCCCATCCCAGGGCAATACCAGTCTTCCCCGCACCTCATCCCTCTGCGGCATCTCTCTTCCCCGGATCCCTTTCTCCGGCGGGAACTCTCTTCCCCGCCCCCTTTCCTCCAGTGGGATCTTTCTTCCCCGCCCCCTTCCTTCTGTGGGATCTCGCTTCACAGCCCCCCTCCTCCTGTGGAAACTCTCTTCCCCACCTGCATCCTCCTGAGGGATCTCTCTTCCCCGCCCCCGATCCCCCTGAGGGTTCTCTCTTACCTGCCCCCCTTCCTCCTGTGGGATCTCTCATCCCCGCCCCCCATCCCACTGCGAGATCTCTCTTCCCCGTCCTCCATCCCACTGTGGGTTCTCTCTTCCCCGTCCCCTTCCTGCTGTGGTATCTCTCTTCACCGCCCCCTCCTCCTGTGGGAACTCTCCTCCACGCCCCGTTCCTCCTGTGGGATCTCTCTTTCCCGCCCCCTTCCTCCTGCGGGCTCTGTTCCCCGCCCCCTTTCCTCCTGCAGCATCTCTTCTCCGCACCACTTCCTCCTGTGGGATCTCTCTTCCCCGCAACCATCTTCCTGCGGGATTTCTCTTCCCCGCACCCCATCCCAGGGCGGTACCAGTCTTCCCCGCACCTCATCCCTCTGCGGCATCTCTCTTCCCCGGATCCCTTTCTCCTGCGGGAACTCTCTTCCACGCCCCCATTCCTCCAGTGGGATCTTTCTTCCGCGCCCCCTTCCTTCTGTGGGATCTAGCTTCACCGCCCCCCTCCTCCTGTGGAAACTCTCTTCCCCACCTGCATCCTCCTGAGGGATCTCTCTTCCCCGCCCCCGATCCCCCTGAGGGTTCTCTCTTACCTGCCCCCCTTCCTCCTGTGGGATCTCTCATCCCCGCCCCCCCATCCCACTGCGAGATGGCTCTTCCCCGTCCTCCATCCCACTGTGGGTTCTCTCTTCCCCGTCCCCTCCTCCTGTGGGATCTTTCTTCCCCGCCCCCTTCCTCCTGCGGGATCTCTCTTCACAGCCAACTTCCTCCTGCGGGATCTCTCTTCCCCGCCCCCTTCCTCCTGCGGAATCTCTCTTCCCCGCTCCCTTCCTCCTGTGGGATCTCTCTTCCAGCCCCCCTTCCTCCTGCGAGATCTCTCTTCCCCGCCCCCTTCCTCCTGCGGGATCTCTCTTCCCCGCCCCCTTCCTCCTGCGTTATCTCTCTTCCACGCTCCCTTCCTCCTGTGGGATCTCTCTTCCCCGCCCCCTTCCTGCTGTGGTATCTCTCTTCACCGCCCCCCTACTCCTGTGGGAACTCTCTTCCACGCCCGCATCCCCCTGAGGGATCTCTCTTCCCCATCCCCCATCCCACTGCGGTATTTCTCTTCCCAGCCCCCTTCCTCCTGTGGGAACTTTCTTCCACACACCCTTCCTCCTGTGGGATCTCTCTTCCTCGCCCCCTTCCTCCTGTGGGGTCTCGCTTCCCCGCCCCCCTTCCTCCTGCAGGATCTCTACTCCGCACCCGTTCCTCCTGCAGTTTCTCTCTTCCCCGGCCCCCTGCCTACTGCGGGTTCTCTCTTCCCGCCCCCCTTTCCTCTTGCGGGGTCTCTCTTCCCCGCCACCTTCCCCCTGCAGGATCTCTTCTCCGCACCCCTTCCTCCTGTGGGATCTAGCTTCACCGCCCCCCTCCTCCTGTGTGAACTCTATTCCCCATCCGCATCCTCCTGAGGGAACTCTCTTCCCCTCCCCCGATCCCCCTGAGGGTTCTCTCTTACCCACCCCCCTTCCTCCTGCGGGATCTCTCTTCCACGCCACCTTCGTTCTGCGGGATCTCTCTTCCACGTCCCCTTCTTCCTGCGGGATCTCTCTTCCCCATCCCCCATCCCATTGCGGTATCACTCTTCCCCGCCCCTTCCTCCTGTGGGATCTCTCTTCCCCACCCCCCATCCTCATGCGATACCTCTCTTCTCAGACCCGCTTCCTGCTGCGGGATTTCTGTTCCCCGACCCCCATCCCACTCCGGGATCTCTCTTCCCCGCCCCCCTTCTTCCTGTGGTATCTCTCTTCCCCGCCCCCTTCCTCCTGTGGGATCTCTCTTCACCGCCCCCTTCCTCCTGTGGGAACTCTCTTCCCCGCCCGCATCCTCCTGAGGGATATCTCTTCCCCATCCCCCATCCCACTGCCGGATTTCTCTTCCCAGCCCCCTTCCTCCTGTGGGATGTCCCTTCCCCGCCCCCTTCCTCCTGTGGGGTCTCGCTTCCCAGCCCCCCTTCCTCCTGCAGGATCTCTTCTCCGCACCCCTTCCTCCTGTGGGATCTCGCTTCTCCGCCCCCTTCCTGCTGTGGTATCTCTCTTCACCGCCCCCCTCCTCCTGTGGGAACTCTCTTCCCCGCCCGCATCCTCCTGAGGGATCTCTCTTCCCCGCCCCCGATACCCCTGAGGGAACTCTCTTACCCGCCCCCCTTCCTCCTGTGGGATCTCTCAAACCATCCCCCATCCCACTGCGAGAAATCTCTTCCCCGTCCCCCATCCCACTGTGGGTTCTCTCTTTCCCGCCACCCATCCTCCTGTGGGATCTTCCTTCCTCGCCCCGTTCCTCCTGTTGGAACTCTCTTCCCCGCCCGAATCCTCCTGAGGGATGTCTCTTCCCTGCCCCCGATCCCACTGAGGGATCTCTCTTACCCGCCCACCTTCCTCCTGCGGGATCTCTCTTCCCCGCACATTCCTCCTGTGGGATCTCTCTTCCCAAACTCATTCCTCCTGTGGGATCTCTCTTCCCCGCCACATTACTCCTGTGGGATCTCTATTCCCCGCCGCCCCTCCCATGAGGGATCTCTAGTCCCCACCCCCTTCCTCCTGCGTGATCGCTCTTCCCCGCCCTCCTTCCTCCTGCGGAATCTCTCTTCACCGCCCCCCTTCCTGCTGCGGGATCCCTCATCAGCGCCCCACATCCCACTGCGGGATCGCTCTTCCCAGGCCCCCCATCCCACAGCGGGATCGCTCCTCCCCGCCCTCCTTCCTCCTGCGGAATCTCTCTTCATCGCCCCCCTTCCTCCTGTGGGATCACTCTTCAACGCACACCTCATCCTAAGGATCTCGCTTCACCGCCCACTTTCCTCCTGTGGCATCTTTCTTCCCCGCCCCCTTCCTGCTGTGGGATCTCGCTTCCCCGCCCCCTTCCTGCTGCGGGATCTGTCTTCCCCGCCCCCGATCACCCTGAGGGATCTATCATCCCCGCCCCCTTACTCCTGTTGCATCTCTCTTACCCTTCCCCTTCCTCCTGCGGGATCTCTCTTCCACGCCACCTTCCTTCTGCGGGATCTCTCTTCCACGTCCCCTTCTTCCTGCGGGATCTCTCTTCCCCGTCCCCTTCTTCCTGCAGGATCTCTCTTCCCTGTCCCCTTCCTCCTGCGGGAACTCTCTTCCACGAACCTTCCTTTTGCGGGATCACTCTTCCCCGCCACTTCCTCCTGTGGGATCTCTCTTCCCAAACTCCTTCCTCCTGTGGGATCTCTGTTCCCCGCCCTGTTCCGCATGTGGGATATCTCTTCCCCGTTCCCCTACCTCCTGAGGGATCTCTCTTCCCCGCCCCCTTCCTCCTGTGGGATCTCTCTTCCCAAACTCCTTCCTCCTGTGGGATCTCTCTTCCCCGCCCCCTTCCTCATGTGGGATATCTCTTCCCCGTTCCCCTACCTCCTGAGGGATCTCTCTTCCCCGCCCCCCCTTCCTCCTGAGGGATCTCTCTTCCCCGTCCTCCTTCCGCCTGCGTGATCGCTCTTCCCCGCCCTCCTTCCTCCAGAGGGATCTCTCTTCCCCGCCCCCCTTCCTCCTGAGGGATCTCTCTTCCCCGCCCCCCTTCCTCCTGAGGGATCTCTCTTCCCCGTCCTCCTTCCGCCTGCGTGATCGCTCTTCACCGCCCCCCTTCCTGCTGCGGGATCCCTCATCCCCGCCCCACATCCCACTGCGGGATCGCTCTTCCCAGGCCCCCCATCCCACAGCGGGATCGCTCCTCCCCGCCCTCCTTCCTCCTGCGGAATCTCTCTTCATCGGCCCCACTTCCTCCTGCGGGATCTCTCTTTCCCATCCCCCTTCCTCCTGCGGGATCTCTCTTCTCCGCCCCACTTCCTCCTGCAGGATCTCTCTTCCCCGGTCCCCTGACTACTGCGGGTTCTCTCCTCCCTCCCCCCTTTCCTCTTGCGGGTTCTCTCTTCCCCGCCCACTTCCTCCTGCGGACTCTGTTCCCCGCCCCCTTCCTCCTGCAGGATCTCTCCTCCGCACCCCTTCCTCCTGTGGGATCTCTCTTCCCCGCAACCTTCTTCCTGCGGGATCTCTCTTCACCGCACCCCATCCCACGGCGGTACCTGTCTTCCCCGCACCTCATCCCTCTGCGGCATCTCTCTTCCCCGGATCCCTTTCTCCTGTGGGATCTTTCTTCCCCGCCCCCTTCCTCCTGTGGGATCTCGCTTCACCGCCCCCCTCCTCCTGTGTGAACTCTCTTCCACACCCGCATCCTCCTGAGGGATCTCTCTTCCCCGCCCCCGATCCCCCTGAGTGTTCTCTCTTACCCGCCCCCCTTCCTCCTGTGGGAACTCTCATCCCCGCCCCCATACCACTGCGAGATCTCTCTTCCCCGTCCCAAATCCCACTGTGGGTTCTCTCTTCCCCGCCCCCCCTCCTCCTGTGGGATCTTTCTTCCCCGCCCCCTTCCACCTGTGGGATCTCGCTTCTCCGCCCCCTTCCTGCTGTGGTATCTCTCTTCACCGCCCCCCTCCTCCTGTGGGAACTCTCTTCCCCGCCCGCATCCTCCTGAGGGATCTCTCTTCCCCGCCCCCGATACCCCTGAGGGAACTCTCTTACCCGCCCCCCTTCCTCCTGTGGGATCTCTCAAACCAGCCCCCATCCCACTGCGAGAAATCTCTTCCCCGTCCCCCAATCCCACTGTGGGTTCTCTCTTTCCCGCCACCCATCCTCCTGTGGGATCTTCCTTCCTCGCCCCGTTCCTCCTGTTGGAACTCTCCTCCCCGCCCGAATCCTCCTGAGGGATCTCTCTTCCCTGCCCCCGATCCCACTGAGGGATCTCTCTTACCCGCCCACCTTCCTCCTGCGGGATCTCTCTTCCCCGCACATTCCTCCTGTGGGATCTCTCTTCCCAAACTCATTCCTCCTGTGGGATCTCTCTTCCCCGCCCCATTACTCCTGTGGGATCTCTATTCCCCGCCGCCCCTCCCCATGAGGGATCTCTAGTCCCCAGCCCCCTTCCTCCTGCGGGATCTCTCTTTCCCATCCCCCTTCCTCCTGCGGGATCTCTCTTCTCCGCCCCACTTCCTCCTGCGGGATCTCTCTTCCCCGCCCCCCTGACCTGCGGAATCTCCAGTCACCGCCCCCCTGACTCCTGCTGGATCTCTCTTCCCCGGCCCCCTGACTACTGCGGGTTCTCTCTTCCCTCCCCCCTTTCCTATTGCGGGTTCTCTCTACACCGCCCCCTTCCTCCTGCGGGCTCTGTTCCCCGCCCCCCTTCCTCCTGCAGGATCTCTTCTCCGCACCACTTCCTCCTGTGGGATCTCTCTTCCCCGCAACCATCTTCCTGCGGGATTTCTCTTCCCCGCACCCCATCCCAGGGCAGTACCAGTCTTCCCCGCACCTCATCCCTCTGCGGCATCTCTCTTCCCCGGATCCCTTTCTCCGGCGGGAACTCTCTTCCCCGCCCCCTTTCCTCCAGTGGGATCTTTCTTCCCCGCCCCCTTCCTTCTGTGGGATCTCGCTTCACCGCCCCCTCCTCCTGTGGAAACACTCTTCCCCACCTGCATCCTCCTGAGGGATCTCTCTTCCCCGCCCCCGCTCCCCCTGAGGGTTCTATCTTACCTGCCCCCCTTCCTCCTGTGGGATCTCTCATCCCCGCCCCCCATCCCACTGCGAGATCTCTCCTCCCCGTCCTCCATCCCACTGTGGGTTCTCTCTTCCCCGTCCCCTCCTCCTGTGGGATCTTTCTTCCCCGCCCCCTTCCTGCTGTAGTATCTCTCTTCACCGCCCCCCTCCTCCTGTGGGAACTCTCCTCCCCGCCCCGTTCCTCCTGTGGGATCTCTCTTCCCCGCCCCCTTCCTCCTGCGGGCTCTGTTCCCCGCCCCCCTTCCTCCTGCAGGATTTCTTCTCCGCACCACTTCCTCCTGTGGGATCTCTCTTCCCCGCAACCATCTTCCTGCGGGATTTCTCTTCCCCGCACCCCATCCCAGGGCGGTACCAATCTTCCCCGCACCTCATCCCTCTGCGGCATCTCTCTTCCCCGGATCCCTTTCTCCTGCGGGAACTCTCTTCCCCGCCCCCTTTCCTCCAGTGGGATCTTTCTTCCCGGCCCCCTTCCTTCTGTGGGAGCTGGCTTCACCGCCCCCCTCCTCCTGTGGAAACTCTCTTCCCCACCTGCATCCTCCTGAGGGATCTTTCCTCCCCGCCCCCGATCCCCCTGAGGGTTCTCTCTTACCTGCCCTCCTTCCTCCTGTGGGATCTGTCATCCCCGCCCCCCATCCCACTGCGAGATGGCTCTTCCCCGTCCTCCATCCCACTGTGGGTTCTTTCTTCCCCGTCCCCTCCTCCTGTGGGATCTTTCTTCCCCGCCCCCTTCCTGCTGTGGTATCTCTCTTCACCGCCCCCCTACTCCTGTGGGAACTCTCCTCCCCGCCCCGTTCCTCCTGTGGGATCTCTCTTCCCCGCCCCCTTCCTCCTGCGGGATCTCTCTTCCACGTCCCCTTCTTCCTGCGGGATCTCTCTTCCCCGCCCCCTTCCTGCTGTAGTATCTCTCTTCACCGCCCCCCTCCTCCTGTGGGAACTCTCCTCCCCGCCCCCTTCCTTCTGTGGGAGCTGGCTTCACCGCCCCCCTCCTCCTGTGGAAACTCTCTTCCCCACCTGCATCCTCCTGAGGGATCTCTCTTCCCCGCCCCCGATCCCCCTGAGGGTTCTCTCTTACCTGCCCTCCTTCCTCCTGTGGGATCTCTCATCCCCGCCCCCCATCCCACTGCGAGATGGCTCTTCCCCGTCCTCCATCCCACTGTGGGTTCTTTCTTCCCCGTCCCCTCCTCCTGTGGGATCTTTCTTCCCCGCCCCCTTCCTGCTGTGGTATCTCTCTTCACCGCCCCCCTACTCCTGTGGGAACTCTCCTCCCCGCCCCGTTCCTCCTGTGGGATCTCTCTTCCCCGCCCCCTTCCTCCTGCGGGATCGCTCTTCCACGTCCCCTTCTTCCTGCGGGATCTCTCTTCCCCGTCCCCTTCTTCCTGCAGGATCTCTCTTCCCTGTCCCCTTCCTCCTGCGGGAACTCTCTTCCACGAACCTTCCTTTTGCGGGATCACTCTTCCCCGCCACTTCCTCCTGTGGGATCTCTCTTCCCAAACTCCTTCCTCCTGTGGGATCTCTGTTCCCCGCCCTGTTCCGCATGTGGGATATCTCTTCCCCGTTCCCCTACCTCCTGAGTGATCTCTCTTCCCCGCCCCCTTCCTCCTGTGGGATCTCTCTTCCCAAACTCCTTCCTCCTGTGGGATCTCTCTTCCCCGCCCCCTTCCTCATGTGGGATATCTCTTCCCCGTTCCCCTACCTCCTGAGGGATCTCTCTTCCTCGCCCCCGATCCCCCTGAGGGTTCTCTCTTACCTGCCCCCCTTCCTCCTGTGGGATCTCTCATCCCCGCCCCCCATCCCGCTGCGAGATCTCTCTTCCCCGTCCCCCATCCCACTGTGGGTTCTCTCTTCCCCGCCCCCCCTCCTCCTGTGGGATCTTTCTTCCCCGCCCCCTTCCACCTGTGGGATCTCGCTTCTCCGCCCCCTTCCTGCTGTGGTATCTCTCTTCACCGCCCCCCTCCTCCTGTGGGAACTCTCTTCCCCGCCCGCATCCTCCTGAGGGATCTCTCTTCCCCGCCCCCGATACCCCTGAGGGAACTCTCTTACCCGCCCCCCTTCCTCCTGTGGGATCTCTCAAACCAGCCCCCATCCCACTGCGAGAAATCTCTTCCCCGTCCCCCAATCCCACTGTGGGTTCTCTCTTTCCCGCCACCCATCCTCCTGTGGGATCTTCCTTCCTCGCCCCGTTCCTCCTGTTGGAACTCTCCTCCCCGCCCGAATCCTCCTGAGTGATCTCTCTTCCCTGCCCCCGATCCCACTGAGGGATCTCTCTTACCCGCCCACCTTCCTCCTGCGGGATCTCTCTTCCCCGCACATTCCTCCTGTGGGATCTCTCTTCCCAAACTCATTCCTCCTGTGGGATCTCTCTTCCCCGCCCCATTACTCCTGTGGGATCTCTATTCCCCGCCGCCCCTCCCCATGAGGGATCTCTAGTCCCCACCCCCCTTCCTCCTGCGGGATCTCTCTTTCCCATCCCCCTTCCTCCTGCGGGATCTCTCTTCTCCGCCCCACTTCCTCCTGCGGGATCTCTCTTCCCCGCCCCCCTGACCTGCGGAATCTCCAGTCACAGCCCCCCTGACACCTGCTGGATCTCTCTTCCCCGGCCCCCTGACTACTGCGGGTTCTCTCTTCCCTCCCCCCTTTCCTATTGCGGGTTCTCTCTACACCGCCCCCCTTCCTCCTGCAGGATCTCTTCTCCGCACCACTTCCTCCTATGGGATCTCTCTTCCCCGCAACCATCTTCCTGCGGGATTTCTCTTCCCCGCACCCCATCCCAGGGCAGTACCAGTCTTCCCCGCACCTCATCCCTCTGCGGCATCTCTCTTCCCCGGATCCCTTTCTCCGGCGGGAACTCTCTTCCCCGCCCCCTTTCCTCCAGTGGGATCTTTCTTCCCCGCCCCCTTCCTTCTGTGGGATCTCGCTTCACCGCCCCCCTCCTCCTGTGGAAACTCTCTTCCCCACCTGCATCCTCCTGAGGGATCTCTCTTCCCCGCCCCCGATCCCCCTGAGGGTACTCTCTTACCTGCCCCCCTTCCTCCTGTGGGATCTCTCATCCCCGCCCCCCATCCCACTGCGAGATCTCTCCTCCCCGTCCTCCATCCCACTGTGGGTTCTCTCTTCCCCGTCCCCTCCTCCTGTGGGATCTTTCTTCCCCGCCCCCTTCCTGCTGTAGTATCCCTCTTCACCGCCCCCCTCCTCCTGTGGGAACTCTCCTCCCCGCCCCGTTCCTCCTGTGGGATCTCTCTTCCCCGCCCCCTTCCTCCTGCGGGCTCTGTTCCCCGCCCCCCTTCCTCCTGCAGGATTTCTTCTCCGCACCACTTCCTCCTGTGGGATCTCTCTTCCCCGCAACCATCTTCCTGCGGGATTTCTCTTCCCCGCACCCCATCCCAGGGCGGTACCAATCTTCCCCGCACCTCATCCCTCTGCGGCATCTCTCTTCCCCGGATCCCTTTCTCCTGCGGGAACTCTCTTCCCCGCCCCCTTTCTTCCAGTGGGATCTTTCTTCCCCGCCCCCTTCCTTCTGTGGGAGCTGGCTTCACCGCCCCCCTCCTCCTGTGGAAACTCTCTTCCCCACCTGCATCCTCCTGAGGGATCTCTCTTCCCCGCCCCCGATCCCCCTGAGGGTTCACTCTTACCTGCCCCCCTTCCTCCTGTGGGATCTCTCATCCCCGCCCCCCATCCCACTGCGAGATGGCTCTTCCCCGTCCTCCATCCCACTGTGGGTTCTTTCTTCCCCGTCCCCTCCTCCTGTGGGATCTTTCTTCCCCGCCCCATTCCTGCTGTGGTATCTCTCTTCACCGCCCCCCTACTCCTGTGGGAACTCTCCTCCCCGCCCCGTTCCTCCTGTGGGATCTCTCTTCCCCGCCCCCTTCCTCCTGCGGGATCTCTCTTCCACGTCCCCTTCTTCCTGCGGGATCTCTCTTCCCCGTCCCCTTCTTCCTGCAGGATCTCTCTTCCCTGTCCCCTTCCTCCTGCGGGAACTCTCTTGCACGAACCTTCCTTTTGCGGGATCACTCTTCCCCGCCACTTCCTCCTGTGGGATCTCTCTTCCCAAACTCCTTCCTCCTGTGGGATCTCTGTTCCCCGCCCCCTTCCTCATGTGGGATATCTCTTCCCCGTTCCCCTACCTCCTGAGGGATCTCTCTTCCCCGCCCCCCTGCCTCCTGAGGGATCTCTCTTCCCCGTCCTCCTTCCGCCTGCGTGATCGCTCTTCCCCGCCCTCCTTCCTCCTGCGGAATCTCTCTTCACCGCCCCCCTTCCTGCTGCGGGATCCCTCATCCCCGCCCCACATCCCACTGCGGGATCGCTCTTCCCAGGCCCCCCATCCCACAGCGGGATCGCTCCTCCCCGCCCTCCTTCCTCCTGCGGAATCTCTCTTCATCGCCCCCCTTCCTCCTGCGGGATCTCTCTTCTCCGCCCCACTTCCTCCTGCGGGATCTCTCTTTCCCATCCCCCTTCCTCCTGCGGGATCTCTCTTCTCCGCCCCACTTCCTCCTGCAGGATCTCTCTTCCCCGGTCCCCTGACTACTGCGGGTTCTCTCCTCCCTCCCCCCTTTCCTCTTGCGGGGTCTCTCTTCCCCGCCCACTTCCTCCTGCGGACTCTGTTCCACGCCCCCCTTCCTCCTGCAGGATCTCTCCTCCGCACCCCTTCCTCCTGTGGGATCTCTCTTCCCCGCAACCTTCTTCCTGCGGGATCTCTCTTCACCGCACCCCATCCCACGGCGGTACCTGACTTCCCCGCACCTCAACCCTCTGCGGCATCTCTCTTCCCCGGATCCCTTTCTCCTGCGGGATCTCTCTTCCCCGCCCCCTTTCCTCCTGTGAGATCTTTCTTCCCCGCCCCCTTCCTCCTGTGGGATCTCGCTTCACCGCCCCCCCCTCCTGTGTGAACTCTCTTCCCCACCCGCATCCTCCTGAGGGATCTCTCTTCCCCGCCCCCGATCCCCCTGAGTGTTCTCTCTTACCCGACCCCCTTCCTCCTGTGGGTTCTCTCTTCCCCGCCCCCCCTCCTCCTGTGGGATCTTTCATCCCCGCCCCCTTCCACCTGTGGGATCTCGCTTCTCCGCCCCCTTCCTGCTGTGGTATCTCTCTTCACCGCCCCCCTCCTCCTGTGGGAACTCTCTTCCCCGCCCGCATCCTCCTGAGGGATCTCTCTTCCCCGCCCCCGATACCCCTGAGGGAACTGTCTTACACGCCCCCCTTCCTCCTGTGGGATCTCTCAAACCAGCCCCCATCCCACTGCGAGAAATCTCTTCCCCGTCCCCCATCCCACTGTGGGTTCTCTCTTTCCCGCCACCCATCCTCCTGTGGGATCTTCCTTCCTCGCCCCGTTCCTCCTGTTGGAACTCTCTTCCCCGCCCGAATCCTCCTGAGGGATCTCTCTTCCCTGCCCCCAATCCCACTGAGGGATCTCTCTTACCCGCCCACCTTCCTCCTGCGGGATCTCTCTTCCCCGCACATTCCTCCTGTGGGATCTCTCTTCCCAAACTCATTCCTCCTGTGGAATCTCTCTTCCCCGCCCCATTACTCCTGTGGGATCTCTATTCCCCGCCGCCCCTCCCATGAGGGATCTCTAGTCCCCACCCCCCTGACTCCTGCTGGATCTCTCTTCCCCGGCCCCCTGACTACTGCGGGTTCTCTCTTCCCTCCCCCCTTTCCTATTGCGGGTTCTCTCTACCCCGCCCCCTTCCTCCTGCGGGCTCTGTTCCCCGCCCCCCTTCCTCCTGCAGGATCTCTTCTCCGCACCACTTCCTCCTGTGGGATCTCTCTTCCCCGCAACCATCTTCCTGCGGGATTTCTCTTCCCCGCACCCCATCCCAGGGCAGTACCAGTCTTCCCCGCACCTCATCCCTCTGCGGCATCTCTCTTCCCCGGATCCCTTTCTCCGGCGGGAACTCTCTTCCCCGCCCCCTTTCCTCCAGTGGGATCTTTCTTCACCGCCCCCTTCCTTCTGTGGGATCTCGCTTCACCGCCCCCCTCCTCCTGTGGAAACTCTCTTCCCCACCTGCATCCTCCTGAGGGATCTCTCTTCCCCGCCCCCGATCCCCCTGAGGGTTCACTCTTACCTGCCCCCCTTCCTCCTGTGGGATCTCTCATCCCCGCCCCCCATCCCACTGCGAGATGGCTCTTCCCCGTCCTCCATCCCACTGTGGGTTCTTTCTTCCCCGTCCCCTCCTCCTGTGGGATCTTTCTTCCCCGCCCCATTCCTGCTGTGGTATCTCTCTTCACCGCCCCCCTACTCCTGTGGGAACTCTCCTCCCCGCCCCGTTCCTCCTGTGGGATCTCTCTTCCCCGCCCCCTTCCTCCTGCGGGATCTCTCTTCCACGTCCCCTTCTTCCTGCGGGATCTCTCTTCCCCGTCCCCTTCTTCCTGCAGGATCTCTCTTCCCTGTCCCCTTCCTCCTGCGGGAACTCTCTTGCACGAACCTTCCTTTTGCGGGATCACTCTTCCCCGCCACTTCCTCCTGTGGGATCTCTCTTCCCAAACTCCTTCCTCCTGTGGGATCTCTGTTCCCCGCCCCCTTCCTCATGTGGGATATCTCTTCCCCGTTCCCCTACCTCCTGAGGGATCTCTCTTCCCCGCCCCCCTGCCTCCTGCGGAATCTCTCTTCACCGCCCCCCTTCCTGCTGCGGGATCCCTCATCCCCGCCCCACATCCCACTGCGGGATCGCTCTTCCCAGGCCCCCCATCCCACAGCGGGATCGCTCCTCCCCGCCCTCCTTCCTCCTGCGGAATCTCTCTTCATCGCCCCCCTTCCTCCTGCGGGATCTCTCTTCTCCGCCCCACTTCCTCCTGCGGGATCTCTCTTTCCCATCCCCCTTCCTCCTGCGGGATCTCTCTTCTCCGCCCCACTTCCTCCTGCAGGATCTCTCTTCCCCGGTCCCCTGACTACTGCGGGTTCTCTCCTCCCTCCCCCCTTTCCTCTTGCGGGGTCTCTCTTCCCCGCCCACTTCCTCCTGCGGACTCTGTTCCACGCCCCCCTTCCTCCTGCAGGATCTCTCCTCCGCACCCCTTCCTCCTGTGGGATCTCTCTTCCCCGCAACCTTCTTCCTGCGGGATCTCTCTTCACCGCACCCCATCCCACGGCGGTACCTGACTTCCCCGCACCTCAACCCACTGCGGCATCTCTCTTCCCCGGATCCCTTTCTCCTGCGGGATCTCTCTTCCCCGCCCCCTTTCCTCCTGTGAGATCTTTCTTCCCCGCCCCCTTCCTCCTGTGGGATCTCGCTTCACCGCCCCCCCCTCCTGTGTGAACTCTCTTCCCCACCCGCATCCTCCTGAGGGATCTCTCTTCCCCGCCCCCGATCCCCCTGAGTGTTCTCTCTTACCCGACCCCCTTCCTCCTGTGGGTTCTCTCTTCCCCGCCCCCCCTCCTCCTGTGGGATCTTTCATCCCCGCCCCCTTCCACCTGTGGGATCTCGCTTCTCCGCCCCCTTCCTGCTGTGGTATCTCTCTTCACCGCCCCCCTCCTCCTGTGGGAACTCTCTTCCCCGCCCGCATCCTCCTGAGGGATCTCTCTTCCCCGCCCCCGATACCCCTGAGGGAACTCTCTTACACGCCCCCCTTCCTCCTGTGGGATCTCTCAAACCAGCCCCCATCCCACTGCGAGAAATCTCTTCCCCGTCCCCCATCCCACTGTGGGTTCTCTCTTTCCCGCCACCCATCCTCCTGTGGGATCTTCCTTCCTCGCCCCGTTCCTCCTGTTGGAACTCTCTTCCCCGCCCGAATCCTCCTGAGGGATCTCTCTTCCCTGCCCCCAATCCCACTGAGGGATCTCTCTTACCCGCCCACCTTCCTCCTGCGGGATCTCTCTTCCCCGCACATTCCTCCTGTGGGATCTCTCTTCCCAAACTCATTCCTCCTGTGGGATCTCTCTTCCCCGCCCCATTACTCCTGTGGGATCTCTATTCCCCGCCGCCCCTCCCCATGAGGGATCTCTAGTCCCCACCCCCCTTCCTCCTGCGGGATCTCTCTTTCCCATCCCCCTTCCTCCTGCGGGATCTCTCTTCTCCGCCCCACTTCCTCCTGCGGGATCTCTCTTCCCCGCCCCCCTGACCTGCGGAATCTCCAGTCACAGCCCCCCTGACACCTGCTGGATCTCTCTTCCCCGGCCCCCTGACTACTGCGGGTTCTCTCTTCCCTCCCCCCTTTCCTATTGCGGGTTCTCTCTACACCGCCCCCTTCCTCCTGCAGGATCTCTTCTCCGCACCACTTCCTCCTATGGGATCTCTCTTCCCCGCAACCATCTTCCTGCGGGATTTCTCTTCCCCGCACCCCATCCCAGGGCAGTACCAGTCTTCCCCGCACCTCATCCCTCTGCGGCATCTCTCTTCCCCGGATCCCTTTCTCCGGCGGGAACTCTCTTCCCCGCCCCCTTTCCTCCAGTGGGATCTTTCTTCCCCGCCCCCTTCCTTCTGTGGGATCTCGCTTCACCGCCCCCCTCCTCCTGTGGAAACTCTCTTCCCCACCTGCATCCTCCTGAGGGATCTCTCTTCCCCGCCCCCGATCCCCCTGAGGGTACTCTCTTACCTGCCCCCCTTCCTCCTGTGGGATCTCTTATCCCCGCCCCCCATCCCACTGCGAGATCTCTCCTCCCCGTCCTCCATCCCACTGTGGGTTCTCTCTTCCCCGTCCCCTCCTCCTGTGGGATCTTTCTTCCCCGCCCCCTTCCTGCTGTAGTATCCCTCTTCACCGCCCCCCTCCTCCTGTGGGAACTCTCCTCCCCGCCCCGTTCCTCCTGTGGGATCTCTCTTCCCCGCCCCCTTCCTCCTGCGGGCTCTGTTCCCCGCCCCCCTTCCTCCTGCAGGATTTCTTCTACGCACCACTTCCTCCTGTGGGATCTCTCTTCCCCGCAACCATCTTCCTGCGGGATTTCTCTTCCCCGCACCCCATCCCAGGGCGGTACCAATCTTCCCCGCACCTCATCCCTCTGCGGCATCTCTCTTCCCCGGATCCCTTTCTCCTGCGGGAACTCTCTTCCCCGCCCCCTTTCTTCCAGTGGGATCTTTCTTCCCCGCCCCCTTCCTTCTGTGGGAGCTGGCTTCACCGCCCCCCTCCTCCTGTGGAAACTCTCTTCCCCACCTGCATCCTCCTGAGGGATCTCTCTTCCCCGCCCCCGATCCCCCTGAGGGTTCACTCTTACCTGCCCCCCTTCCTCCTGTGGGATCTCTCATCCCCGCCCCCCATCCCACTGCGAGATGGCTCTTCCCCGTCCTCCATCCCACTGTGGGTTCTTTCTTCCCCGTCCCCTCCTCCTGTGGGATCTTTCTTCCCCGCCCCATTCCTGCTGTGGTATCTCTCTTCACCGCCCCCCTACTCCTGTGGGAACTCTCCTCCCCGCCCCGTTCCTCCTGTGGGATCTCTCTTCCCCGCCCCCTTCCTCCTGCGGGATCTCTCTTCCACGTCCCCTTCTTCCTGCGGGATCTCTCTTCCCCGTCCCCTTCTTCCTGCAGGATCTCTCTTCCCTGTCCCCTTCCTCCTGCGGGAACTCTCTTGCACGAACCTTCCTTTTGCGGGATCACTCTTCCCCGCCACTTCCTCCTGTGGGATCTCTCTTCCCAAACTCCTTCCTCCTGTGGGATCTCTGTTCCCCGCCCCCTTCCTCATGTGGGATATCTCTTCCCCGTTCCCCTACCTCCTGAGGGATCTCTCTTCCCCGCCCCCTGCCTCCTGAGGGATCTCTCTTCCCCGTCCTCCTTCCGCCTGCGTGATCGCTCTTCCCCGCCCTCCTTCCTCCTGCGGAATCTCTCTTCACCGCCCCCCTTCCTGCTGCGGGATCCCTCATCCCCGCCCCACATCCCACTGCGGGATCGCTCTTCCCAGGCCCCCCATCCCACAGCGGGATCGCTCCTCCCCGCCCTCCTTCCTCCTGCGGAATCTCTCTTCATCGCCCCCCTTCCTCCTGCGGGATCTCTCTTCTCCGCCCCACTTCCTCCTGCGGGATCTCTCTTTCCCATCCCCCTTCCTCCTGCGGGATCTCTCTTCTCCGCCCCACTTCCTCCTGCAGGATCTCTCTTCCCCGGTCCCCTGACTACTGCGGGTTCTCTCCTCCCTCCCCACTTTCCTCTTGCGGGGTCTCTCTTCCCCGCCCACTTCCTCCTGCGGACTCTGTTCCACGCCCCCCTTCCTCCTGCAGGATCTCTCCTCCGCACCCCTTCCTCCTGTGGGATCTCTCTTCCCCGCAACCTTCTTCCTGCGGGATCTCTCTTCACCGCACCCCATCCCACGGCGGTACCTGACTTCCCCGCACCTCAACCCTCTGCGGCATCTCTCTTCCCCGGATCCCTTTCTCCTGCGGGATCTCTCTTCCCCGCCCCCTTTCCTCCTGTGAGATCTTTCTTCCCCGCCCCCTTCCTCCTGTGGGATCTCGCTTCACCGCCCCCCCCCTCCTGTGTGAACTCTCTTCCCCACCCGCATCCTCCTGAGGGATCTCTCTTCCCCGCCCCCGATCCCCCTGAGTGTTCTCTCTTACCCGACCCCCTTCCTCCTGTGGGTTCTCTCTTCCCCGCCCCCCCTCCTCCTGTGGGATCTTTCATCCCCGCCCCCTTCCACCTGTGGGATCTCGCTTCTCCGCCCCCTTCCTGCTGTGGTATCTCTCTTCACCGCCCCCCTCCTCCTGTGGGAACTCTCTTCCCCGCCCGCATCCTCCTGAGGGATCTCTCTTCCCCGCCCCCGATACCCCTGAGGGAACTCTCTTACACGCCCCCCTTCCTCCTGTGGGATCTCTCAAACCAGCCCCCATCCCACTGCGAGAAATCTCTTCCCCGTCCCCCATCCCACTGTGGGTTCTCTCTTTCCCGCCACCCATCCTCCTGTGGGATCTTCCTTCCTCGCCCCGTTCCTCCTGTTGGAACTCTCTTCCCCGCCCGAATCCTCCTGAGGGATCTCTCTTCCCTGCCCCCAATCCCACTGAGGGATCTCTCTTACCCGCCCACCTTCCTCCTGCGGGATCTCTCTTCCCCGCACATTCCTCCTGTGGGATCTCTCTTCCCAAACTCATTCCTCCTGTGGAATCTCTCTTCCCCGCCCCATTACTCCTGTGGGATCTCTATTCCCCGCCGCCCCTCCCATGAGGGATCTCTAGTCCCCACCCCCCTGACTCCTGCTGGATCTCTCTTCCCTCCCCCCTTTCCTATTGCGGGTTCTCTCTACCCCGCCCCCTTCCTCCTGCGGGCTCTGTTCCCCGCCCCCCTTCCTCCTGCAGGATCTCTTCTCCGCACCACTTCCTCCTGTGGGATCTCTCTTCCCCGCAACCATCTTCCTGCGGGATTTCTCTTCCCCGCACCCCATCCCAGGGCAGTACCAGTCTTCCCCGCACCTCATCCCTCTGCGGCATCTCTCTTCCCCGGATCCCTTTCTCCGGCGGGAACTCTCTTCCCCGCCCCCTTTCCTCCAGTGGGATCTTTCTTCACCGCCCCCTTCCTTCTGTGGGATCTCGCTTCACCGCCCCCCTCCTCCTGTGGAAACTCTCTTCCCCACCTGCATCCTCCTGAGGGATCTCTCTTCCCCGCCCCCGATCCCCCTGAGGGTTCACTCTTACCTGCCCCCCTTCCTCCTGTGGGATCTCTCATCCCCGCCCCCCATCCCACTGCGAGATGGCTCTTCCCCGTCCTCCATCCCACTGTGGGTTCTTTCTTCCCCGTCCCCTCCTCCTGTGGGATCTTTCTTCCCCGCCCCATTCCTGCTGTGGTATCTCTCTTCACCGCCCCCCTACTCCTGTGGGAACTCTCCTCCCCGCCCCGTTCCTCCTGTGGGATCTCTCTTCCCCGCCCCCTTCCTCCTGCGGGATCTCTCTTCCACGTCCCCTTCTTCCTGCGGGATCTCTCTTCCCCGTCCCCTTCTTCCTGCAGGATCTCTCTTCCCTGTCCCCTTCCTCCTGCGGGAACTCTCTTGCACGAACCTTCCTTTTGAGGGATCACTCTTCCCCGCCACTTCCTCCTGTGGGATCTCTCTTCCCAAACTCCTTCCTCCTGTGGGATCTCTGTTCCCCGCCCCCTTCCTCATGTGGGATATCTCTTCCCCGTTCCCCTACCTCCTGAGGGATCTCTCTTCCCCGCCCCCCTGCCTCCTGAGGGATCTCTCTTCCCCGTCCTCCTTCCGCCTGCGTGATCGCTCTTCCCCGCCCTCCTTCCTCCTGCGGAATCTCTCTTCACCGCCCCCCTTCCTGCTGCGGGATCCCTCATCCCCGCCCCACATCCCACTGCGGGATCGCTCTTCCCAGGCCCCCCATCCCACAGCGGGATCGCTCCTCCCCGCCCTCCTTCCTCCTGCGGAATCTCTCTTCATCGCCCCCCTTCCTCCTGCGGGATCTCTCTTCTCCGCCCCACTTCCTCCTGCGGGATCTCTCTTTCCCATCCCCCTTCCTCCTGCGGGATCTCTCTTCTCCGCCCCACTTCCTCCTGCAGGATCTCTCTTCCCCGGTCCCCTGACTACTGCGGGTTCTCTCCTCCCTCCCCCCTTTCCTCTTGCGGGGTCTCTCTTCCCCGCCCACTTCCTCCTGCGGACTCTGTTCCACGCCCCCCTTCCTCCTGCAGGATCTCTCCTCCGCACCCCTTCCTCCTGAGGGATCTCTCTTCCCCGCAACCTTCTTCCTGCGGGATCTCTCTTCACCGCACCCCATCCCACGGCGGTACCTGACTTCCCCGCACCTCAACCCTCTGCGGCATCTCTCTTCCCCGGATCCCTTTCTCCTGCGGGATCTCTCTTCCCCGCCCCCTTTCCTCCTGTGAGATCTTTCTTCCCCGCCCCCTTCCTCCTGTGGGATCTCGCTTCACCGCCCCCCCCTCCTGTGTGAACTCTCTTCCCCACCCGCATCCTCCTGAGGGATCTCTCTTCCCCGCCCCCGATCCCCCTGAGTGTTCTCTCTTACCCGACCCCCTTCCTCCTGTGGGTTCTCTCTTCCCCGCCCCCCCTCCTCCTGTGGGATCTTTCATCCCCGCCCCCTTCCACCTGTGGGATCTCGCTTCTCCGCCCCCTTCCTGCTGTGGTATCTCTCTTCACCGCCCCCCTCCTCCTGTGGGAACTCTCTTCCCCGCCCGCATCCTCCTGAGGGATCTCTCTTCCCCGCCCCCGATACCCCTGAGGGAACTCTCTTACACGCCCCCCTTCCTCCTGTGGGATCTCTCAAACCAGCCCCCATCCCACTGCGAGAAATCTCTTCCCCGTCCCCCATCCCACTGTGGGTTCTCTCTTTCCCGCCACCCATCCTCCTGTGGGATCTTCCTTCCTCGCCCCGTTCCTCCTGTTGGAACTCTCTTCCCCGCCCGAATCCTCCTGAGGGATCTCTCTTCCCTGCCCCGAATCCCACTGAGGGATCTCTCTTACCCGGCCACCTTCCTCCTGCGGGATCTCTCTTCCCCGCACATTCCTCCTGTGGGATCTCTCTTCCCAAACTCATTCCTCCTGTGGAATCTCTCTTCCCCGCCCCATTACTCCTGTGGGATCTCTATTCCCCGCCGCCCCTCCCATGAGGGATCTCTAGTCCCCACCCCCCTGACTCCTGCTGGATCTCTCTTCCCCGGCCCCCTGACTACTGCGGGTTCTCTCTTCCCTCCCCCCTTTCCTATTGCGGGTTCTCTCTACCCCGCCCCCTTCCTCCTGCGGGCTCTGTTCCCCGCCCCCCTTCCTCCTGCAGGATCTCTTCTCCGCACCACTTCCTCCTGTGGGATCTCTCTTCCCCGCAACCATCTTCCTGCGGGATTTCTCTTCCCCGCACCCCATCCCAGGGCAGTACCAGTCTTCCCCGCACCTCATCCCTCTGCGGCATCTCTCTTCCCCGGATCCCTTTCTCCGGCGGGAACTCTCTTCCCCGCCCCCTTTCCTCCAGTGGGATCTTTCTTCCCCGCCCCCTTCCTTCTGTGGGATCTCGCTTCACCGCCCCCCTCCTCCTGTGGAAACTCTTCCCCACCTGCATCCTCCTGAGGGATCTCTCTTCCCCGCCCCCGATCCCCCTGAGGGTTCTCTCTTACCTGCCCCCCTTCCTCCTGTGGGATCTCTCATCCCCGCCCCCCATCCCACTGCGAGATCTCTCTTCCCCGTCCTCCATCCCACTGTGGGTTCTCTCTTCCCCGTCCCCTCCTCCTGTGGGATCTTTCTTCCCCGCCCCCTTCCTGCTGTGGTATCTCTCTTCACCGCCCCCTCCTCCTGTGGGAACTCTCCTCCACGCCCCGTTCCTCCTGTGGGATCTCTCTTCCCCGCCCCCTTCCTCCTGCGGGCTCTGTTCCCCGCCCCCCTTCCTCCTGCAGGATCTCTTCTCCGCACCACTTCCTCCTGTGGGATCTCTCTTCCCCGCAACCATCTTCCTGCGGGATTTCTCTTCCCCGCACCCCATCCCAGGGCAGTACCAGTCTTCCCCGCACCTCATCCCTCTGCGGCATCTCTCTTCCCCGGATCCCTTTCTCCGGCGGGAACTCTCTTCCCCGCCCCCTTTCCTCCAGTGGGATCTTTCTTCCCCGCCCCCTTCCTTCTGTGGGATCTCGCTTCACCGCCCCCCTCCTCCTGTGGAAACTCTCTTCCCCACCTGCATCCTCCTGAGGGATCTCTCTTCCCCGCCCCCGATCCCCCTGAGGGTTCTCTCTTACCTGCCCCCCTTCCTCCTGTGGGATCTCTCATCCCCGCCCCCCATCCCACTGCGAGATCTCTCTTCCCCGTCCTCCATCCCACTGTGGGTTCTCTCTTCCCCGTCCCCTCCTCCTGTGGGATCTTTCTTCCCCGCCCCCTTCCTGCTGTGGTATCTCTCTTCACCGCCCCCTCCTCCTGTGGGAACTCTCCTCCACGCCCCGTTCCTCCTGTGGGATCTCTCTTCCCCGCCCCCTTCCTCCTGCGGGCTCTGTTCCCCGCCCCCCTTCCTCCTGCAGGATCTCTTCTCCGCACCACTTCCTCCTGTGGGATCTCTCTTCCCCGCAACCATCTTCCTGCGGGATTTCTCTTCCCCGCACCCCATCCCAGGGCGGTACCAGTCTTCCCCGCACCTCATCCCTCTGCGGCATCTCTCTTCCCCGGATCCCTTTCTCCTGCGGGAACTCTCTTCCCCGCCCCCATTCCTCCAGTGGGATCTTTCTTCCGCGCCCCCTTCCTTCTGTGGGATCTAGCTTCACCGTCCCCCTCCTCCTGTGGAAACTCTCTTCCCCACCTGCATCCTCCTGAGGGATCTCTCTTCCCCGCCCCCGATCCCCCTGAGGGTTCTCTCTTACCTGCCCCCCTTCCTCCTGTGGGATCTCTCATCCCCGCCCCCCCATCCCACTGCGAGATGGCTCTTCCCCGTCCTCCATCCCACTGTGGGTTCTCTCTTCCCCCTCCCCTCCTCCTGTGGGATCTTTCTTCCCCGCCCCCTTCCTCCTGCGGGATCTCTCTTCACAGCCAACTTCCTCCTGCGGGATCTCTCTTCCCCGCCCCCTTCCTCCTGCGGAATCTCTCTTCCCCGCTCCCTTCCTCCTGTGGGATCTCTCTTCCAGCCCCCCTTCCTCCTGCGAGATCTCTCTTCCCCGCCCCCTTCCTCCTGCGGGATCTCTCTTCCCCGCCCCCTTCCTCCTGCGTTATCTCTCTTCCACGCTCCCTTCCTCCTGTGGGATCTCTCTTCCCCGCCCCCTTCCTGCTGTGGTATCTCTCTTCACCGCCCCCCTACTCCTGTGGAAACTCTCTTCCACGCCCGCATCCCCCTGAGGGATCTCTCTTCCCCATCCCCCATCCCACTGCGGTATTTCTCTTCCCAGCCCCCTTCCTCCTGTGGGAACTTTCTTCCACACACCCTTCCTCCTGTGGGATCTCTCTTCCTCGCCCCCTTCCTCCTGTGGGGTCTCGCTTCCCCGCCCCCCTTCCTCCTGCAGGATCTCTACTCCGCACCCGTTCCTCCTGCAGTTTCTCTCTTCCCCGGCCCCCTGCCTACTGCGGGTTCTCTCTTCCCGCCCCCCTTTCCTCTTGCGGGGTCTCTCTTCCCCGCCACCTTCCCCCTGCAGGATCTCTTCTCCGCACCCCTTCCTCCTGTGGGATCTAGCTTCACCGCCCCCCTCCTCCTGTGTGAACTCTATTCCCCATCCGCATCCTCCTGAGGGAACTCTCTTCCCCTCCCCCGATCCCCCTGAGGGTTCTCTCTTACCCACCCCCCTTCCTCCTGCGGGATCTCTCTTCCACGCCACCTTCGTTCTGCGGGATCTCTCTTCCACGTCCCCTTCTTCCTGCGGGATCTCTCTTCCCCATCCCCCATCCCATTGCGGTATCACTCTTCCCCGCCCCTTCCTCCTGTGGGATCTCTCTTCCCCACCCCCCATCCTCATGCGATACCTCTCTTCTCAGACCCGCTTCCTGCTGCGGGATTTCTGTTCCCCGACCCCCATCCCACTCCGGGATCTCTCTTCCCCGCCCCCCTTCTTCCTGTGGTATCTCTCTTCCCCGCCCCCTTCCTCCTGTGGGATCTCTCTTCCCAAACTCCTTCCTCCTGTGGGATCTCTGTTCCCCGCCCGCCTTCCTCCTGCGGGATCACTCTTCCCCGTCCTCCTTCCTCCTGTGGGATCACTCTTCCCCGCACACCTCATCCTAAGGATCTCGCTTCACCGCCCACTTTCCTCCTGTGGCATCTTTCTTCCCCGCCCCCTTCCTGCTGTGGGATCTCGCTTCCCCGCCCCCTTCCTGCTGCGGGATCTGTCTTCCCCGCCCCCGATCACCCTGAGGGATCTATCATCCCCGCCCCCTTACTCCTGTTGGATCTCTCTTACCCTTCCCCTTCCTCCTGCGGGATCTCTCTTCCACGCCACCTTCCTTCTGCGGGATCTCTCTTCCACGTCCCCTTCTTCCTGCGGGATCTCTCTTCCCCGTCCCCTTCTTCCTGCAGGATCTCTCTTCCCTGTCCCCTTCCTCCTGCGGGAACTCTCTTCCACGCCACCTTCCTTCTGCGGGATCACTCTTCCCCGCCACTTCCTCCTGTGGGATCTCTCTTCCCAAACTCCTTCCTCCTGTGGGATCTCTGTTCCCCGCCCTGTTCCGCATGTGGGATATCTCTTCCCCGTTCCCCTACCTCCTGAGGGATCTCTCCTCCGTTCCCCTACCTCCTGAGGGATCTCTCTTCCCCGCCCGCCTTCCTCCTGCGGGATCACTCTTCTCCGTCCTCCTTCCTCCTGTGGGATCACTCTTCCCCGCACACTTCATCCTGAGGATCTCGCTTCACCGCCCACTTTCCTCCTGTGGCATCTTTCTTCCCCGCCCCCTTCTTGCTGTGGGATCTCGCTTCCCCGCCCCCTTCCTGCTGCGGGATCTGTCTTCCCCGCCCCCGATCACCCTGAGGGATCTATCATCCCCGCCCCCTTACTCCTGTTGGATCTCTCTTACCCTTCCCCCATCCCACTGTGCGTTCTCTCTTCCCCGCCCCCCTCATCCTGTGGGATCTTTCTTCCCCGCCCCCTTCCTGCTGTGGTATCTCTCTTCCCCGCCCGCATCCTCCTGAGGGATATCTCTTCCCCATCCCCCATCCCACTGCCGGATTTCTCTTCCCAGCCCCCTTCCTCCTGTGGGATGTGCCTTCCCCGCCCCCTTCCTACTGTGGGGTCTCGCTTCCCAGCCCCCCTTCCTCCTGCAGGATCTCTTCTCCGCACCCCTTCCTCCTGTGGGATCTCGCTTCTCCGCCCCCTTCCTGCTGTGGTATCTCTCTTCTCCGCCCCCCTCCTCCTGTGGGAACTCTCTTCCCCGCCCGCATCCTCCTGAGGGATCTCTCTTCCCCGCCCCCGATACCCCTGAGGGAACTCTCTTACCCGCCCCCCTTCCTCCTGTGGGATCTCTCAAACCAGCCCCCATCCCACTGCGAGAACTCTCTACCCCGTCCCCCATCCCACTGTGGGTTCTCTCTTTCCCGCCACCCATCCTCCTGTGGGATCTTCCTTCCTCGCCCCCTTCCTCCTGCAGGATCTCTTCTCCGCACCACTTCCTCCTGTGGGATCTCTCTTCCCCGCAACCTTCTTCCTGCGGGATTTCTCTTCCCCGCACCCCATCCCAGGGCGGTACCAGTCTTCCCCGCACCTCATCCCTCTGCGGCATCTCTCTTCCCCGGATCCCTTTCTCCTGCTGGAACTCTCTTCCCCGCCCCCTTTCCTCCTGTGGGATCTTTCTTCCCCGCCCCCTTCCTTCTGTGGGATCTCGCTTCACCGCCCCCCTCCTCCTGTGGAAACTCTCTTCCGCACCTGCATCCTCCTGAGGGATCTCTCTTCCCCGCCCCCGATCCCCCTGAGTGTTCTCTCTTACCTGCCCCCCTTCCTCCTGTGGGTTCTCTCTTCCCCGCCCCCTCCTCCTGTGGGATCTTTCTTCCCCGCCCCCTTCCTGCTGTGGTATCTCTCTTCACCGCCCCCCTCCTCCTGTGGGAACTCTCCTCCCCGCCCCGTTCCTCCTGTGGGATCTCTCTTCCCCGCCCCCTTCGTCCTGCGGGATCTCTCTTCACAGCCAACTTCCTCCTGCGGAATCTCTCATCCCCGCCCCCCATCCCACTGTGGGTTCTCTCTTCCCCGCCCCGCCTCCTCCTGTGGGTTCTCTCTTCCCCGCCCCCTTACTCCTGAGGGATCTCTCTTCCCTGCCCCCGATCACACTGAGGGATCTCTCTTACCCGCCCCCCTTCCTCCTGTGGGATCTCTCTTCCCCGCCCCTTCCTCCTGTGGGATCTCTCTTCCCAAACTCATTCCTCCTGTGGGATCTCTCTTCCCCGCCCCATTACTCCTGTGGGATCTCTATTCCCCGCCGCCCCTACTCCTGAGGGATCTCTCTTCCCCACCCCCTTCCTCCTGCGGGATCTCTCTTTCCCATCCCCCTTCCTCCTGCGGGATCTCTCTTCTCCGCCCCACATCCTCCTGCTGGACCTCTCTTCCCCGGCCCCCTGACTACTGCGGGTTCTCTCTTCCCTTCCCCCTTTCCTCTTGCGGGTTCTCTCTTCCCCGCCCCCTTCCTCCTGCGGGCTCTGTTCCCCGCCCCCTTCCTCCTGCAGGATCTCTTCTCCGCACCCCTTTCTCCTGTGTGATCTCTCTTCCCCGCATCCTTCTTCCTGCGGGATCTCTCTTCCCCGCACCCCATCCCAGGGCCGTACCTGTCTTCCCCGCACCTCAAACCTCTGCGGCATCTCTCTTCCCCGTCCCCTTCCTCCTGCGGGATCTCTCTTCCACGCCACCTTCATTCTGCGGGATCTCTCTTTCACGTCCCCATCTTCCTGCGGGATCTCTCTTCCCCGTCCCCTTCCTCCTGCAGGATCTCACTTCCCCATCCCCCATCTCAATGCGGTATCACTCTTCCCCGCCCCTTCCTCCTGTGGGATCTCTCTTCCCCACCCCCCATCCTCATGCGATACCTCTCTTCTCAGACCCCCTTCCTGCTGCGGGATTTCTGTTCCCCGACCCCCATCCCACTCCGGGATCTCTCTTCCCCGCCCGCCTTCCTCCTGCGGGATCACTCTTCCCCGTCCTCCTTCCTCCTGTGGGATCACTCTTCCCCGCACACTTCATCCTAAGGATCTCGCTTCACCGCCCACTTTCCTCCTGTGGCATCTTTCTTCCCCGCCCCCTTCCTGCTGTGGGATCTCGCTTCCCCGCCCCCTTCCTGCTGCGGGATCTGTCTTCCCCGCCCCCGATCACCCTGAGGGATCTATCATCCCCGCCCCCTTACTCCTGTTGGATCTCTCTTACCCTTCCCCTTCCTCCTGCGGGATCTCTCTTCCACGCCACCTTCCTTCTGCGGGATCTCTCTTCCACGTCCCCTTCTTCCTGCGGGATCTCTCTTCCCCGTCCCCTTCTTCCTGCAGGATCTCTCTTCCCTGTCCACTTCCTCCTGCGGGAACTCTCTTCCAGGCCACCTTCCTTCTGCGGGATCACTCTTCCCCGCCACTTCCTCCTGTGGGATCTCTCTTCCCCGCCCTGTTCCGCATGTGGGATATCTCTTCCCCGTTCCCCTACCTCCTGAGGGATCTCTCCTCCGTTCCCCTACCTCCTGAGGGATCTCTCTTCCCCGCATCCTTCTTCCTGCGGGATCTCTCTTCCCCGCACCCCATCCCAGGGCCGTACCTGTCTTCCCCGCACCTCAAACCTCTGCGGCATCTCTCTTCCCCGTCCCCTTCCTCCTGCGGGATCTCTCTTCCACGCCACCTTCATTCTGCGGGATCTCTCTTTCACGTCCCCATCTTCCTGCGGGATCTCTCTTCCCCGTCCCCTTCCTCCTGCAGGATCTCACTTCCCCATCCCCCATCTCAATGCGGTATCACTCTTCCCCGCCCCTTCCTCCTGTGGGATCTCTCTTCCCCACCCCCCATCCTCATGCGATACCTCTCTTCTCAGACCCCCTTCCTGCTGCGGGATTTCTGTTCCCCGACCCCCATCCCACTCCGGGATCTCTCTTCCCCGCCCGCCTTCCTCCTGCGGGATCACTCTTCCCCGTCCTCCTTCCTCCTGTGGGATCACTCTTCCCCGCACACTTCATCCTAAGGATCTCGCTTCACCGCCCACTTTCCTCCTGTGGCATCTTTCTTCCCCGCCCCCTTCCTGCTGTGGGATCTCGCTTCCCCGCCCCCTTCCTGCTGCGGGATCTGTCTTCCCCGCCCCCGATCACCCTGAGGGATCTATCATCCCCGCCCCCTTACTCCTGTTGGATCTCTCTTACCCTTCCCCTTCCTCCTGCGGGATCTCTCTTCCACGCCACCTTCCTTCTGCGGGATCTCTCTTCCACGTCCCCTTCTTCCTGCGGGATCTCTCTTCCCCGTCCCCTTCTTCCTGCAGGATCTCTCTTCCCTGTCCACTTCCTCCTGCGGGAACTCTCTTCCAGGCCACCTTCCTTCTGCGGGATCACTCTTCCCCGCCACTTCCTCCTGTGGGATCTCTCTTCCCCGCCCTGTTCCGCATGTGGGATATCTCTTCCCCGTTCCCCTACCTCCTGAGGGATCTCTCCTCCGTTCCCCTACCTCCTGAGGGATCTCTCTTACCCGCCCGCCTTCCTCCTGCGGGATCACTCTTCCCCGCACACTTCATCCTAAGGATCTCGCTTCACCGCCCACTTTCCTCCTGTGGCATCTTTCTTCCCCGCCCCCTTCCTGCTGTGGGATCTCGCTTCCCCGCCACCTTCCTGCTGCGGGATCTGTCTTCCCCGCCCCCGATCACCCTGAGGGATCTATCATCCCCGCCCCCTTACTCCTGTTGGATCTCTCTTACCCTTCCCCTTACTCCTGCGGGATCTCTCTTCCACGCCACCTTCCTTCTGCGGGGTCTCTCTTCCACGTCCCCTTCGTCCTGCGGGATATCTCTTCCCTGTCCCCTTCCTCCTGCGGGAACTCTCTTCCACGCCACCTTCCTTCTGCGGGATCACTCTTCCCCGCCACTTCCTCCTGTGGGATCTCTCTTCCCAAACTCCTTCCTCCTGTGGGATCTCTCATCCCCTCCCCCCATCCCACTGCGAGATCTCTGTTCCCCGTCCCCCATCCCACTGTGCGTTCTCTCTTCCCCGCCCCCTTCCTCCTGTGGGATCTCTCTTCACCGCCCCCTTCCTCCTGTGGGAACTCTCTTCCCCGCCCGCATCCTCCTGAGGGATATCTCTTCCCCATCCCCCATCCCATGCCGGATTTCTCTTCCCAGCCCCCTTCCACCTGTGGGATGTCCCTTACCCGCCCCCTTCCTCCTGTGGGGTCTCGCTTCCCCGCCCCCCTTCCTCCTGCAGGATCTCTTCTCCGCACCCCTTCCTCCTGTGGGATCTCGCTTCTCCGCCCCCTTCCTGCTGTGGTATCTCTCTTCACCGCCACCCTCCTCCTGTGGGAACTCTCTTCCCCGCCCGCATCCTCCTGAGGGATCTCTCTTCCCCGCCCCCGATACCCCTGAGGGAACTCTCTTACCCGCCCCCCTTCCTCCTGTGGGATCTCTCAAACCAGCCCCCATCCCACTGCGAGAACTCTCTACCCCGTCCCCCATCCCACTGTGGGTTCTCTCTTTCCCGCCACACATCCTCCTGTGGGATCTTCCTTCCTCGCCCCCTTCCTCCTGCAGGATCTCTTCTCCGCACCACTTCCTCCTGTGGGATCTCTCTTCCCCGCAACCTTCTTCCTGCGGGATTTCTCTTCCCCGCACCCCATCCCAGGGCGATACCAGTCTTCCCCGCACCTCATCCCTCTGCGGCATCTCTCTTCCCCGGATCCCTTTCTCCTGCGGGAACTCTCTTCCCCGCCCCCTTTCCTCCTGTGGGATCTTTCTTCCCCGCCCCCTTCCTTCTGTGGGATCTCGCTTCACCGCCCCCCTCCTCCTGTGGAAACTCTCTTCCCCACCTGCATCCTCCTGAGGGATCTCTCTTCCCCGCCCCCGATCCCCCTGAGTGTTCTCTCTTACCTGCCCCCCTTCCTCCTGTGGGATCTCTCATCACCGCCCCCCATCCCACTGCGAGATCTCTCTTCCCCGTCCTCCATCCCACTGTGGGTTCTCTCTTCCCCGCCCCCTCCTCCTGTGGGATCTTTCTTCCCCGCCTCCTTCCTGCTGTGGTATCTCTCTTCACCGCCCCCTCCTCCTGTGGGAACTCTCCTCCCCGCCCCGTTCCTCCTGTGGGATCTCTCTTCCCCGCCCCCTTCCTCCTGCGGGATCTCTCTTCACAGCCAACTTCCTCCTGCGGAATCTCTCATCCCCGCCCCCCATCCCACTGTGGGTTCTCTCTTCCCCTCCCCGCCTCCTCCTCTGGGTTCTCTCTTCCCCGCACCCTTCCTCCTGAGGGATCTCTCTTCCCTGCCCCCGATCCCACTGAGGGATCTCTCTTACCCGCCCCCCTTCCTCCTGTGGGATCTCTATTCCCCGCCGCCCCTACTCCTGAGGGATCTCTCTTCCCCACCCCCATTCCTCCTGCGGGATCTCTCTTTCCCATCCCCCTACTTCCTGCGGGATCTCTCTTCTCCGCCCCACATCCTCCTGCTGGACCTCTCTTCCCCGGCCCCCTGACTACTGCGGGTTCTCTCTTCCCTTCCCCCTTTCCTCTTGCGGGTTCTCTCTTCCCCGCCCCCTTCCTCCTGCGGGCTCTGTTCCCCGCCCCCTTCCTCCTGCAGGATCTCTTCTCCGCACCCCTTTCTCCTGTGTGATCTCTCTTCCCCGCATCCTTCTTAATGCGGGATCTCTCTTCCCCGCACCCCATCCCAGGGCCGTACCTGTCTTCCCCGCACCTCAAACCTCTGCGGCATCTCTCTTCTCCGTCCCCTTCCTCCTGCGGGATCTCTCTTCCACGCCACCTTCATTCTGCGGGATCTCTCTTTCACGTCCCCATCTTCCTGCGGGATCTCTCTTCCCCGTCCCCTTCCTCCTGCGGGATCTCACTTCCACGCCACTTTCGTTCTGCGGGCTCTGTTCCCCGCCCCCTTCCTCCTGCAGGATCTCTTCTCCGCACCGCTTTCTCCTGTGTGATCTCTCTTCCCCGCATCCTTCTTCCTGCGGGATCTCTCTTCCCCGACCCCCATCCCACTCCGGGATCTCTCTTCCCCGCCCCCCTTCTTCCTTGGTATCTCTCTTCACCGCCCCCTTCCTCCTGTGGGATCTCTCTTCCCAAACTCCTTCCTCCTGTGGGATCTCTGTTCCCCGCCCGCCTTCCTCCTGCGGGATCACTCTTCCCCGTCCTCCTTCCTCCTGTGGGATCACTCTTCCCCGCACACTTCATCCTAAGGATCTCGCTTCACCGCCCACTTTCCTCCTGTGGCATCTTTCTTCCCCGCCCCCTTCCTGCTGTGGGATCTCGCTTCCCCGCCCCCTTCCTGCTGCGGGATCTGTCTTCCCCGCCCCCGATCACCCTAAGGGATCTATCATCCCCGCCCCCTTACTCCTGTTGGATCTCCCTTACCCTTCCACTTCCTCCTGCGGGATCTCTCTTCCACGCCACCTTCCTTCTGCGGGATCTCTCTTCCACGTCCCCTTCTTCCTGCGGGATCTCTCTTCCCCGTCCCCTTCTTCCTGCAGGATCTCTCTTCCCTGTACCCTTCCTCCTGCGGGAACTCTCTTCCACTCCACCTTCCTTCTGCGGGATCACTCTTCCCCGCCACTTCCTCCTGTGGGATCTCTCTTCCCAAACTCCTTCCTTCTGTGGGATCTCTGTTCCCCGCCCTGTTCCTCATGTGGGATATCTCTTCCCCGTTCCCCTACCTCCTGAGGGATCTCTTCTCCGCACCCCTTCCTCCTGCTGGATCTCTCTTCCCCGCCTCCCTGACCTGCGGAATCTCCATTCACCGCCCCCCTGACTCCTGCAGGATCTCTCTTCCCCGGCCCCCTGACTACTGCGGGTTCTATCTTCCCTCCCCCCTTTCCTCTTGCGGGGTCTCTCTTCCCAGCCACCTTCCTCCTGCAGGGTCTCTTCTCCGCACCCCTTCCTCCTGTGTGAACTCTCTTGCGCACCCGCATCCTCCTGAGGGATCTCCGCCCCCGATCCCCCTGAGGGTTCTCTCTTACCCGCCCCCCTTCCTCCTGTGGGATCTCTCATCTCCGCCCCCCATCCCACTGCGAGATCTCTCTTCCCCGTTCCCCATCCCACTGTGGGTTCCCCGCCCCCCCTCCTCCTGTGGGTTCTCTCTTCCCCGCCCCCCTCCTCCTGTGGGATCTTTCTTCCCCGCCCCGTTCCTCCTGAGGGAACTCGCTTCCCCGCCTCCCTCCTCCTGAGGGATCTCTCTTCCCTGCCCCCGATCCCACTGAGGGATCTCTCTTATCCGCCCCCCTCCTGTGGGATCTCTCTTCCCAAACTCATTCCTCCTGTGGGATCTCTCTTCCCGCCCCATTACTGTGGGATCTCTATTCCCCGCCGCCCCTCCTCCTGAGGGATCTCTCTCCCCCCCCCCTTAACCTGCAAAATCTCCATTCACCGCCCCCCTGACTCCTGTTGGAACTCTCTTCCCTGGCCCCCTGAGTACTGCGGGTTCTCTCTTCCCTCCCCCCTTTCTTCTTGCGGGTACTCTCTTCCCCGCCCCCTTCCTACTGCGGGCTCTGTTCCCCGCCCCCCTTCCTCCTGCAGGATCTCTTCGCCGCACCCCTTCCTCCTGTGGGATCTCTCTTCCCCGCACCTCATCCCTCTGCGGCGTCTCTCTTCCCCGGATCCCTTTCTCCTGCGGGATCTCTCTTCCCCGCCCCCGATACACATGAGGGATCTCCCTTACCCGCCCCCTTCCTCCTGTGGGATCTCTCAAACCCGCCCCCATCCCACTGCGAGATCTCTCTTCCTCGTCTCCCGTCCCACTGTGGGTTCTCTCTTCCCCGCCCCTCTTCCTCCTGTGGCATCTTTCTTCCCCGTCCCCTTCCTGCTGTGGAATCTCTCTTCCCCGCATCCTTCTTCCTGCGGGATCTCTCTTCCCCGACTCCCATCCCACTCCGGGATCTCTCTTCCCCGCCCCCCTTCTTCCTTGGTATCTCTCTTCACCGCCCCCTTCCTCCTGTGGGATCTCTCTTCCCAAACTCCTTCCTCCTGTGGGATCTCTGTTCCCCGCCCGCCTTCCTCCTGCGGGATCACTCTTCCCCGTCCTCCTTCCTCCTGTGGGATCACTCTTCCCCGCACACTTCATCCTAAGGATCTCGCTTCACCGCCCACTTTCCTCCTGTGGCATCTTTCTTCCCCGCCCCCTTCCTGCTGTGGGATCTCGCTTCCCCGCCCCCTTCCTGCTGCGGGATCTGTCTTCCCCGCCCCCGATCACCCTAAGGGATCTATCATCCCCGCCCCCTTACTCCTGTTGGATCTCTCTTACCCTTCCCCTTCCTCCTGCGGGATCTCTCTTCCACGTCCCCTTCTTCCTGCGGGATCTCTCTTCCCCGTCCCCTTCTTCCTGCAGGATCTCTCTTCCCTGTACCCTTCCTCCTGCGGGAACTCTCTTCCACGCCACCTTCCTTCTGCGGGATCACTCTTCCCCGCCACTTCCTTCTGTGGGATCTCTGTTCCCCGCCCTGTTCCTCATGTGGGATATCTCTTCCCCGTTCCCCTACCTCCTGCGGGATCTCTCTTCCACGCCACCTTCCTTCTGCGGGATCTCTCTTCCACGTCCCCTTCTTCCTGCGGGATCTCTCTTCCCCGTCCCCTTCTTCCTGCAGGATCTCTCTTCCCTGCCCCCTTCCTCCTGCGGGAACTCTCTTCCACGCCACCTTCCTTCTGCGGGATCACTCTTCCCCGCCACTTCCTCCTGTGGGATCTCTCTTCCCAAACTCCTTCCTCCTGTGGGATCTCTCATCCACGCCCCCCATCCCACTGCGAGATCTCTCTTCCCCGTCCCCCATCCCACTGTGCGTTCTCTCTTCCCCGCCCCCTCCTCCTGTGGGATCTTTCTTCACCGCCCCCTTCCTGCTGTGGTATCTCTCTTCACCGCCCCCTTCCTCCTGTGGGAACTCTCTTCCCCGCCCGCATCCTCCTGAGGGATCTCTCTTCCCCATCCCCCATCCCACTGCCGGATTTCTCTTCCCCGCCCCCTTCCTCCTGTGGGGTCTCGCTTCTCCGCCCCCCTTCCTCCTGCAGGATCTCTTCTCCGCACCCCTTCCTCCTGCGGGATCTCTCTTCCCCGCCTCCCTGACCTGCGGAATCTCCATTCACCGCCCCCCTGACTCCTGCAGGATCTCTCTTCCCCGGCCCCCTGACTACTGCGGGTTCTCTCTTCCCTCCCCCCTTTCCTCTTGCGGGGTCTCTCTTCCCAGCCACCTTCCTCCTGCAGGGTCTCTTCTCCGCACCCCTTCCTCCTGTGTGAACTCTCTTGCGCACCCGCATCCTCCTGAGGGATCTCTCTTCTCCGCCCCCGATCCCCCTGAGGGTTCTCTCTTACCCGCCCTCCTTCCTCCTGTGGGATCTCTCATCCCCGCCCCCATCCCACTGCGAGATCTCTCTTCCCCGTTCCCCATCCCACTGTGGGTTCTCTCTTCCCCGCCCCCCCCTCCTCCTGTGGGTTCTCTCTTCCCCGCCCCACTCCTCCTGTGGGTTCTCTCTTCCCCGCCCCCCCCTCCTCCTGTGGGTTCTCTCTTCCCATCCCCCTTCCTCCTGCGGGATCTCTCTTCCCCGTCCCCCCTGACCTGCAAAATCTCCATTCACCGCCCCCCTGACTCCTGTTGGAACTCTCTTCCCCGGCCCCCTGAGTACTGCGGGTTCTCTCTTCCCTCCCCCCTTTCTTCTTGCGGGTACTCTCTTCCCCGCCCCCTTCCTACTGCGGGCTCTGTTCCCCGCCCCCCTTCCTCCTGCAGGATCTCTTCTCCGCACCCCTTCCTCCTGTGGGATCTCTCTTCCCCGCACCTCATCCCTCTGCGGCGTCTCTCTTCCCCGGATCCCTTACTCCTGTTGGATCTCTCTTACCCTTCCCCTTCCTCCTGCGGGATCTCTCTTCCACGCCACCTTCCTTCTGCGGGATCTCTCTTCCACGTCCCCTTCTTCCTGCGGGATCTCTCTTCCGGGTCCCCTTCTTCCTGCAGGATCTCTCTTCCCTGTACCCTTCCTCCTGCGGGAACTCTCTTCCACTCCACCTTCCTTCTGCGGGATCACTCTTCCCCGCCACTTCCTCCTGTGGGATCTCTCTTCCCAAACTCCTTCCTTCTGTGGGATCTCTGTTCCCCGCCCTGTTCCTCATGTGGGATATCTCTTCCCCGTTCCCCTACCTCCTGAGGGATCTCTCCTCCGTTCCCCTACCTCCTGAGGGATCTCTCTTCCCCGCCCGCCTTCCTCCTGCGGGATCACTCTTCCCCGTCCTCCTTCCTCCTGTGGGATCACTCTTCCCCGCACACTTCATCCTAAGGATCTCGCTACACCGCCCACTTTCCTCCTGTGGCATCTTTCTTCCCCGCCCCCTTCCTGCTGTGGGATCTCGCTTCCCCGCCCCCTTCCTGCTGCGGGATCTGTTTTCCACGCCCCTGATAACCCTAAGGGATCTATCATCCCCGCCCCCTTACTCCTGTTGGATCTCTCTTACCCTTCCCCTTCCTCCTGCGGGATCTCTCTTCCACGCCACCTTCCTTCTGCGGGATCTCTCTTCCACGTCCCCTTCTTCCTGCAGGATCTCTCTTCCCTGTCCCCTTCCTCCTGCGGGAACTCTCTTCCACGCCACCTTCCTTCTGCGGGATCACTCTTCCCCGCCACTTCCTCCTGTGGGATCTCTCTTCCCAAACTCCTTCCTCCTGTGGGATCTCTCATTCACGCCCCCCATCCCACTGCGAGATCTCTCTTCCCCGTCCCCCATCCCACTGTGCGTTCTCTCTTCCCCGCCCCCTCCTCCTGTGGGATCTTTCTTCACCGCCCCCTTCCTGCTGTGGTATCTCTCTTCACCGCCCCCTTCCTCCTGTGGGAACTCTCTTCCCCGCCCGCATCCTCCTGAGGGATCTCTCTTCCCCATCCCCCATCCCACTGCCGGATTTCTCTTCCCCGCCCCCTTCCTCCTGTGGGGTCTCGCTTCTCCGCCCCCCTTCCTCCTGCAGGATCTCTTCTCCGCACCCCTTCCTCCTGCGGGATCTCTCTTCCCCGCCTCCCTGACCTGCGGAATCTGCATTCACCGCCCCCCTGACTCCTGCAGGATCTCTCTTCCCCGGCCCCCTGACTACTGCGGGTTCTCTCTTCCCTCCCCCCTTTCCTCTTGCGGGGTCTCTCTTCCCAGCCACCTTCCTCCTGCAGGGTCTCTTCTCCGCACCCCTTCCTCCTGTGTGAACTCTCTTGCGCACCCGCATCCTCCTGAGGGATCTCTCTTCTCCGCCCCCGATCCCACTGAGGGTTCTCTCTTACCCGCCCTCCTTCCTCCTGTGGGATCTCTCATCCCCGCCCCCCATCCCACTGCGAGATCTCTCTTCCCCGTTCCCCATCCCACTGTGGGTTCTCTCTTCCCCGCCCCGTTCCTCCTGAGGGAACTCGCTTCCCCGCCTCCCTCCTCCTGAGGGATCTCTCTTCCCTGCCCCCGATCCCACTGAGGGATCTCTCTTACCCGCCACCCTCCTGTGGGATCTCTCTTCCCCGCCCCTTGCTCCTGTGGGATCACTCTTCCCAAACTCATTCCTCCTGTGGGATCTCTCTTCCCCGCCCCATTACTGTGGGATCTCTATTCCCCGCCGCCCCTCCTCCTGAGGGATCTCTCTTCCCCCCCCCTTCCTCCTGCGGGATCTCTCTTTCCCATCCCCCTTCCTCCTGCGGGATCTCTCTTCCCCGCCCCCCCCCTGACCTGCAAAATCTCCATTCACCGCCCCCCTGACTCCTGTTGGAACTCTCTTCCCCGGCCCCCTGAGTACTGCGGGTTCTCTCTTCCCTCCCCCCTTTCTTCTTGCGGGTACTCTCTTCCCCGCCCCCTTCCTACTGCGGGCTCTGTTCCCCGCCCCCCTTCCTCCTGCAGGATCTCTTCTCCGCACCCCTTCCTCCTGTGGGATCTCTCTTCCCCGCACCTCATCCCTCTGCGGCGTCTCTCTTCCCCGGATCCCTTTCTCCTGTGGGTTCTCTCTTCCCCGCCCCCCTTCCTCCTGTGGCATCTTTCTTCCCCGTCCCCTTCCTGCTGTGGGATCTCGCTTCCCCGCCCCCTTCCTGCTGCGGGATCTGTCTTCCCCGCCCCCGATCCCTTGAGGGATCTAACTTCCCCGCCCCCTTACTCCTGTTGGATCTCTCTTACCCTTCCCCTTCCTCCTGCGGGATCTCTCTTCCACGCCACCTTCCTTCTGCGGGATCTCTCTTCCACGTTCCCTTCTTCCTGCGGGATCTCTCTTCCCCGTCCCCTTCTTCCTGCAGGATCTCTCTTCCACGCCACCTTCCTCCTGCGGGATCACTCTTCCCCGTCCTCCTTCCTCCTGTGGGATCACTCTTCCCCGCACACTTCATCCTAAGGATCTCGCTACACCGCCCACTTTCCTCCTGTGGCATCTTTCTTCCCCGCCCCCTTCCTGCTGTGGGATCTCGCTTCCCCGCCCCCTTCCTGCTGCGGGATCTGTTTTCCACGCCCCTGATAACCCTAAGGGATCTATCATCCCCGCCCCCTTACTCCTGTTGGATCTCTCTTACCCTTCCCCTTCCTCCTGCGGGATCTCTCTTCCACGCCACCTTCCTTCTGCGGGATCTCTCTTCCACGTCCCCTTCTTCCTGCAGGATCTCTCTTCCCTGTCCCCTTCCTCCTGCGGGAACTCTCTTCCACGCCACCTTCCTTCTGCGGGATCACTCTTCCCCGCCACTTCCTCCTGTGGGATCTCTCTTCCCAAACTCCTTCCTCCTGTGGGATCTCACATCCCCGCCCCCCATCCCACTGCGAGATCTCCCTTCCCCGTCCCCCATCCCACTGTGCGTTCTCTCTTCCCAGCCACCTTCCTCCTGCAGGATCTCTTCTCCGCACCCCTTCCTCCTGTGTGAACTCTCTTGCGCACCCGCATCCTCCTGAGGGATCTCCGCCCCCGATCCCACTGTGGGTTCTCGCTTCCCCGCCTCCCTCCTCCTGTGGGAACTCTATTCCCTGCTCGCATTCTCCTGAGGGATCTCTCTTCCCTGCCCCCGATCACTCTAATGGATCTCTCTTACCCGCCCCCCTCCTGTGGGATCTCTCTTCCCAAACTCATTCCTCCTGTGGGATCTCTATTCCCAGCCCCATTACTCCTGTGGGATCTCTATTCCCCGCCGCCCCTCCTCTTGAGGGATCTCTCTTCCCCACCCTTCCTTCCTTCTGCGGGATCTCTCTTTCCCATCCCCCTTCCTCCTGCGGGATCTCTCTTCCCCGCCCCACTGACCTGCAAAATCTCCATTCACCGCCCCACTGACTCCTGCTGGATCGCTCTTCCCCTGCCCCCTGAGTACTGCGGGTTCTCTCTTCCCTCCCCCCTTTCTTCTTGCGGGTACTCTCTTCCCCGCCCTCTTCGTCCTGCGGGCTCTGTTCCCCGCCCCCCTTCCGCCTGCAGGATCTCTTCTCCGCACCCCTTCCTCCTGTGGGATCTCTCTTCCCCGCAACCTTCTTCCTGCGGGATCTCTCTTCTCCGCACCCCATCCCACGGCGGTACCTGTCTTCCCCGGCCTCATCCCTCTGCGGCGTCTCTCTTCCCCGGATCCCTTTCTCCTGCGGGATCTCTCTTCCCCGCCCCCGATACACCTGAGGGATCTCCCTTACCCGCCCCCTTCCTCCTGTGGGATTTCTCAAACCCGCCCCCATCCTACTGCGAGATCTCTCTTCCTCGTCCCCCGTCCCACTGTGGGTTTTCTATTCCCCGCCCCCTTTCCTCCTGTGGGATCTTTCTTCCCCGCCCCCTTCCTCCTGTGGGATCTCGCTTCACCGCCCCTCTCCTCCTGCGAGATCTCTCTTCCCCGCCCCCTTCCTCCTGCCGGATCTCTCTTCCCCGCCCCCTTCCTCCTGTGGGATCTCTCAAACCCGCCCCCATCCCACTGCGAGATCTCACTTCCCCGTCCCCCATACCACTGTGGGTTCTCTCTTCCCTCCCCCCTTTCCTCTTGCGGGGTCTCTCTTCCCAGCCACCTTCCTCCTGCAGGATCTCTTCTCCGCACCCCTTCCTCCTGTGTGAACTCTCTTGCGCACCCGCATCCTCCTGAGGGATCTCCGCCCCCGATCCCCCCGAGGGTTCTCTCTTACACGCCCCCCTTCCTCCTGTGGGATCTCTCATCCCCGCCCCCCATCCCACTGCGAGATCTCTCTTCCCCGTCCCCCATCCCACTGTGGGTTCTCGCTTCCCCGCCTCCCTCCTCCTGTGGGAACTCTATTCCCCGCTCGCATTCTCCTGAGGGATCTCTCTTCCCTGCCCCCGATCCCTCTAATGGATCTCTCTTACCCGCCCCCCTCCTGTGGGATCTCTCTTCCCAAACTCATTCCTCCTGTGGGATCTCTATTCCCAGCACCATTACTCCTGTGGGATCTCTATTCCCCGCCACCCCGCCTCCTGAGGGATCTCTCTTCCCCACCCTTCCTTCCTCCTGCGGGATCTCTCTTTCCCATCCCCCTTCCTCCTGCGGGATCTATCTTCCCCGCCCCACTGACCTGCAAAATCTCCATTCACCGCCCCCCTGACTCCTGCTGGATCGCTCTTCCCCGGCCCCCTGAGTACTGCGGGTTCTCTCTTCCCTCCCCCCTTTCTTCTTGCGGGTACGCTCTTCCCCGCCCTCTTCGTCCTGCGGGCTCTGTTCCCCGCCCCCCTTCCTCCTGCAGGATCTCTTCTCCGCACCCCTTCCTCCTGTGGGATCTCTCTTCCCCGCAACCTTCTTCCTGCGGGATCTCTCTTCTCCGCACCCCATCCCACGGCGGTACCTGTCTTCCCCGGCCTCATCCCTCTGCGGCGTCTCTCTTCCCCGGATCCCTTTCTCCTGCGGGATCTCTCTTCCCCGCCCCCGATACACCTGAGGGATCTCCCTTACCCGCCCCCTTCCTCCTGTGGGATTTCTCAAACCCGCCCCCATCCTACTGCGAGATCACTCTTCCTCGTCCCCCGTCCCACTGTGGGTTTTCTATTCCCCGCCCCCTTTCCTCCTGTGGGATCTTTCTTCCCCGCCCCCTTCCTCCTGTGGGATCTCGCTTCACCGCCCCTCTCCTCCTGTGGAAACTCTCTTCCCCACCTGCATCCTCCTGAGGGATCTCGCTTCCCCGCCCCCGATCCCCCTGAGCGTTTTTCTCTTACCCGCCCCCCTTCGTCCTGTGGGATCTCTCATCCCCGCCCCTATCCCACTGCGAGATCTCTCTTCCCCATCCCCCATCCCACTGTGGGTTCTCTCTTCCCCGCCCCCCTCCTCCTGTGGGATCTTTCTTCCCCGACCCTTCCTCCTATGGGATCTCGCTTCCCCGCCCCCTTCCTGCTGTGGTATCTCTCTTCACCGCCCCCTCCTCCTGTGGGAACTCTCTTCCCCGCCCGCCTCCTCCTGAGGGATCTCTCTTCCCCGCCCCCGATACCCCTGAGGGATCACTCTTACCCGCCCCCTTCCTCCTGTGGGATCTCTCAAACCCGCCCCCATCCCACTGCGAGATCTCACTTCCCCGTCCCCCATACCACTGTGGGTTCTCTCTTCCCTCCCCCCTTTCCTCTTGCGGGGTCTCTCTTCCCAGCCACCTTCCTCCTGCAGGATCTCTTCTCCGCACCCCTTCCTCCTGTGTGAACTCTCTTGCGCACCCGCATCCTCCTGAGGGATCTCTCTTCTCCGCCCCCGATCCCCCAGAGGGTTCTCTCTTACCCGCCCCCCTTCCTCCTGTGGGATCTCTCATCCCCGCCCCCCATCCCACTGCGAGATCTCTCTTCCCCGTCCCCCATCCCACTGTGGGTTCTCTCTTCCCCGCCCCCCTCCTCCTGTGGGATCTTTCTTCCCCACCCCGTTCCTCCTGAGGGAACTCGCTTCCCCGCCTCCCTCCTCCTGTGGGAACTCTATTCCCCGCTCGCTTTCTCCTGAGGGATCTCTCTTCCCTGCCCCCGATCCCTCTAATGGATCTCTCTTACCCGCCCCCCTCCTGTGGGATCTCTCTTCCCAAACTCATTCCTCCTGTGGGATCTCTATTCCCAGCCACATTACTCCTGTGGGATCTCTATTCCCCGCCGCCCCTCCTCCTGAGGGATCTCTCTTCCCCACCCCCCTTTCCTCCTGCGGGATCTCTCTTTCCCATCCCCCTTCCTCCTGCGGGATCTCTCTTTCCCATCCCCCTTCCTCCTGCGGGATCTCTCTTCTCCGCCCCACTTCCTCCTGCGGGATCTCTCTTCCCCGCCCCCCTGACCTGCAAAATCTCCATTCACCGCCCCCCTAACTCCTGCTGGATCTCTCTTCCCCGGCCCCCTGAGTACTGCGGGTTCTCTCTTCCCTCCCCCCTTTCTTCTTGCGGGTACTCTCTTCCCCGCCCTCTTCCTCCTGCGGGCTCTGTTCCCCGCCCCCCTTCCTCCTGCAGGATCTCTTCTCCGCACCCCTTCCTCCTGTGGGATCTCTCTTCCCCGCAACCTTCTTCCTGCGGGATCTCTCTTCTCCGCACCCCATCCCACGGCGGTACCTGTCTTCCCCGCACCTCATCCCTCTGCGGCGTCTCTCTTCCCCGGATCCCTTTCTCCTGCGGGATCTCTCTTCCCCGCCCCCGATACACCTGAGGGATCTCCCTTACCCGCCCCCTTCCTCCTGTGGGATTTCTCAAACCCGCCCCCATCCTTCTGCGAGATCTCTCTTCCTCGCCCCCCGTCCCACTGTGGGTTTTCTCTTCCCCGCCCCCTTCCTCCTGTGGGATCTCTCTTCCCCGGCCCATTCCTCCTGTGGGATCTCTCGTCCACCCCCCCCCCCTTCCTCCTGTGGGAACTCTCTTCCCCGCCCGCATCCTCCTGAGGGATCTCTCTTCCCCATCCCACATCCCACTGCGGGATTTCCCTTCCCAGCCCCCTTCCTCCTGTGGGAACTTTCTTCCACGCCCCCCTTCCTCCTTGGGATCTCTCTTCCCCGCTGCCTTCTCATGTGGGGTCTCGCTTCCCCGCCCCCCTTCCTCCTGCAGGATCTCTTGTCCGCACCCCTTCCTCCTGCGGGATCTCTCTTCCCCGCCCCCCTGACCTGCGGAATCTCCATTCACCGCCCCCCTGACTCCCGCAGTTTCTCTCTTCCCCGGCCCCCTGACTACTGCGGGGTCTCTCTTCCCCGCCACCTTCCCCCTGCAGAATCTCTTCACGGCCCCCCTCCTCCTGTGTGAACTCTCTTCCCCACCCGCATCCTCCTGAGGGAACTCTCTTCCCCGCCCCCGATCCCCCTGAGGGTTCTCTCTTACCCGCCCCCCTTCCTCCTGAGGGATCTCTCATCCCCGCCCCCCATCCCACTGCGAGATCTCTCTTCCCCGTCCCCCATCCCACTGTGGGTTCTCTCTTCGCCGCCCCCCTTCCTGCTGTGGGTTCTCTCTTCCCCGCCCCCCCTCCTCCTGTGGGATATTTCTTCCCCGCCCCCTTCCTCCTGTGGGATATCTCTTCCCCGCCCCCTTCCTGCTGTGGGATCTCTCTTCACCGCCCCCGATACCCCTGAGGGAACTCTTACCCGCCCCCATCCCTCTGCGAGAACTCTCTTCCCCGTCCCCCATCCCACTGTGCGTTCTCTCTTCCACGCCCCCCTTCCTCCTGTGGGATCTTCCTTCCCCGCCCCGTTCCTCCTGAGGGAACTCGCTTCCCCGCCTCCCTCCTCCTGTGGGAACTCTCTTTCCCGCCCGCATCCTCCTGAGGGATCTCTCTTCCCTGCCCCCGGTCCCACTGAGGGATCTCTCTTCCCCACCCCCCCTTCCTGCTGCGGGATCTCAATTTCCCATCCCCCTTCCTCCTGCGGGATCTCTCTTCTCCGCCCCACTTCCTCCTGCGGGATCTCTCTTCCCCGCCCCCCTGACCCGCAGAATCTCCATTCACCGCCCCCCTGACACCTGCTGGATCTCTCTTCCCCGGCCCCCTGACTACTGCGGGTTCTCTCTTCCCTCCCCCCTTTCTTCTTGCGGGTTCTCTCTTCCCCGCCCCCTTCCTCCTGCGGGCTCTGTTCCCCGCCCCCCTTCCTCCTGCAGGATCTCTTCTCCGCACCCCTTCCTCCTGTGGGATCTCTCTTCCCCGCAACCTTCTTCCTGCGGGATCTCTCTTCTCCGCACCCCATCCCACGGCGGTACCTGTCTTCCCCGGCCTCATCCCTCTGCGGCGTCTCTCTTCCCCGGATCCCTTTCTCCTGCGGGATCTCTCTTCCCCGCCCCCGATACACCTGAGGGATCTCCCTTACCCGCCCCCTTCCTCCTGTGGGATTTCTCAAACCCGCCCCCATCCTACTGCGAGATCTCTCTTCCTCGTCCCCCGTCCCACTGTGGGTTTTCTATTCCCCGCCCCCTTTCCTCCTGTGGGATCTTTCTTCCCCGCCCCCTTCCTCCTGTGGGGTCTCGCTTCCCCGCTTCCTTCCCTCTGTGGGTCTCTCTTCACCGCCCCCTCCCTCTGTGGGAACTCTCTTCCCCACCCCCTTCCCCCTGTGGGATCTCTCTTCACCGCCCCCTCCCTCTGTGGGAACTCTCTTCCCCACCCCCTTCCCCCTGTGGGATCTCTCTTCACCGCCCCCCTCCCTCTGTGGGAACACTCTTCCCCGCCCCCTTCCTCCTGTGGGATCTCTCTTCCCCGCCCCCTTCCTCCTGTGGGATCTCTCTTCCATCCCCCCTTCCTCCTGCGAGATCTCTCTTCCTCGCCCCCTTCCTCCTGCGGGATCTCTCTTCCCCGCTCCCTTCCTCCTGTGGGATCTCCCTTCCACCCCCCCCCCTTCCTCCTGTGGGAACTCTCTTCCCCGCCCGCATCCCCCTGAGGGATCTCTCTTCCCCATCCCCCATCCCACTGCGGTATTTCTCTTCCCAGCCCCCTTCCTCCTGTGGGAACTTTCTTCCCCACCCCCTTCCTCCTGTGGGATCTCTCTTCTCCGCCCCCTTCCTCCTGTGGGGTCTCGCTTCCCCGCCCCCCTTCCTCCTGCGGGATCTCTCTTCCCCGCCCCCCTGACCTGCGGAATCTCCATTCACCGCCCCCCTGACTCCTGCAGGATCTCTCTTCCCCGGCCCCCTGACTACTGCGGGTTCACTCTTCCCTCCCCCCTTTCCTCTTGCGGGGTCTCTCTTCCCAGCCACCTTCCTCCTGCAGGATCTCTTCTCCGCACCCCTTCCTACTGTGTGAACTCTCTTGCGCACCCGCATCCTTCTTCCTGCGGGATCTCTCTTCCCCGCACCTCATCCCTCTGCGGCATCTCGCTTCCCCGGATCCCTTTCTCCTGCGGTATCTCTCTTCCACGCCACTTTCCTCCTGTGGGGTCTCGCTTCCCCGCTTCCTTCCCTCTGTGGGTCTCTCTTCACCGCCCCCTCCCTCTGTGGGAACTCTCTTCCCCACCCCCTTCCCCCTGTGGGATCTCTCTTCACCGCCCCCTCCCTCTGTGGGAACTCTCTTCCCCACCCCCTTCCCCCTGTGGGATCTCTCTTCACCGCCCCCTCCCTCTGTGGGAACTCTCTTCCCCACCCCCTTCCCCCTGTGGGATCTCTCTTCACCGCCCCCCTCCCTCTGTGGGAACACTCTTCCCCGCCCCCTTCCTCCTGTGGGATCTTTCTTCCCCGCCCCCCTTCATCCTGTGGGCACTTTCTTCCCCGTCCGCCTTCCTCCTGTGGAATCTCTCTTCCCCCTCCCCCTTCCTCCTGTGGGATCTCTCTTTCCCCTCCCCCTTCCTCCTGTGGGGTCTCGCTTCCCCGCCCCCTTCCTCCTGAGGGATCTTTCTTCCCCGTCCTCCTTCCTCCTGTGGGATCTCTCTTCCCAATCCCCCTTCCTCCTGTGGAACCCCCTCCCCCTTCCTCCTGTGGGATCTCTCTTCCCAATCCCCCTTCCTCCTGTGGAATCTCTCTTCCCCCTCCCCCTTCCTCCTGTGGAATCTCTCTTCCCCTTTCTCATTCCTCCTGTAGGATCTGTCTTTCCCATCCCTTTTCCTCCTGTGGGATCTCTCTTCACCGTCCCCTTCCTCCTGCAGCTTCATCCTTCTTATCGCTTTTCCTCAAATAGGTCCTTTTCCACGAACTGCCATCGACCGTTTTCCATTTACAAATCTTCTTCACTGTGGGACTTTTTTCCAACCCTTATCACTGCCCTTCCGTCGCTGTCATGTCAGGAACACTTTTCTAACCATCATGAAACGAGACAGAATATGAGGAGTTCACAGGGTCTAAATTACTAAAGTACAGACTAATTACAGACTAAATTACTGACATTCGGTGAATACCCTGGAGCTGGTCAGTGAGGGACATTGACAGTGATAGGAACTCCGATCAGTGATTAACTGAACGGTTCAATATTTCCTGAAATATCTTAGTGAGAGAAATTCCCTCGGACCTACAGTTTGAATCACTTTGGTCATCAATTTGTCTGTTTGTGTTTAGACTCGGGGGGAGTCAACTGGGAGATTCAGGAGTGAAACTAGTGTCTGCGGCTCTGAGGAACCCGGAGTGTAAAATACAGAAACTGGGGTAAGTACCAGACTGTGGAGATTGTGTTTACAGTCACTGGGTGTCCGACCCTGAACATTAATGTGATCAGTAATTGTGTTACTGATAAACACTGGGGATTTGTACCGTCTCCTTCTTTCTGCGTCCTTCACCCTCACTCTCTCTCATCTCCAGGCTGATCCGTGTCGGGCTCACAGATTCCGGGGCCGAGGATCTCGTCTCCACTCTCAGTACAAACACATCACTGACGGAGCTGGACCTGAGTGCAAATAAACTGGGAGATTCAGGAGTGAAACTGGTGTCTGCGGCTCTGAGGAACCCGGAGTGTAAAATACAGAAACTGGTGTAAGTACCAGACCTTGGAAGATTGTGGTTACAATCACTGGGTGTCTGACACTGAACATTAATGCGATCAGTAATTGTGTTACTGATAAACGCTGGAAATGTGTTCTGTCTCCTGTCTCTCTGTGTCCTTCACCGTCACTCTCTTTCATCTCCAGGCTGACCCGCGTCGGTCTCACAGATTATGGTGCCGAGGTTCTCGTCTCCGCTATCAATACAAACCCATCACTGACGGAGCTGGAGCTGAGTGCTAATGAACTGGGAGATTCAGGAGTGAAATTGGTGTCTGCGGCTCTGAGGAACCCGGAGTGTAATATACAGACACTGGGGTAAGTACCAGACTGTGGAGATTGTGTTTACAGTCACTGGATGTCTGACACTGAACATTAATGTGATCAGCAATTGTGTTACTGATAAACACTGGGGATTTGTACCGTCTCCTGTCTCTCTGTGTCCTTCACCCTCACTCTCTCATCTCCAGACTGTCCAACGTCGGTCTCACAGATTCTGGGGCCGAGGAACTTGCCTCGGCTCTCAGTACAAACACATCACTGACGGAGCTGGAGCTGGGTGCTAATGAACTCACAGACCGATCTGTCCCCGCTCTCCGCCGCCTCATACTGACTGTCCCGAGTCTGGAGGAGATCAGGTGAGTGCTTGTGTTCATGTTCAATGTGATAAAATATCAGCGGATCCGTGGGTTTTCTGGTGATACTTGTCTGTGAGTGTTGTTGAAATATGAACCCCGGTCCCCTGTTACTGACACTGTTGTGTAATCTGTTTATTTCATCTTCATTCTCCCATCTATTTCAGGGTGGACGGGAATGAGTTCAGTGAGACCGGGGTGAAGGAACTGAGATCTCTGCAGGGAGTCAGACCCGAGCTGAGAGTGTTCTGTGAACATCTGAATGTGGGAACATCCCCGCCGGCGGGATGGGGACTTTCTGGTAGATTCCCCGCCCTCCTGTTTAACATACGCCCTCCACTTTAACACCCGCCCTCATCTTTAACTCCCGTCCTCCACTTTAACACCCACCCTCCCCTTTAACACCCGCCCTCACCTTTAATTCCGGCACTCACCTTTAACTGCCGCCCTCCCCTTTAACACCCTCGCTCCCCATTAAAACCCGCCCACCCCTTTAACTCACGCCCTCCCCTTTAACCCCCGCCCTGCCGTTTACTTGCCGCTCGCCAGGTTTGATTCTCAACGGTTTCAACGGAAATGCCTCCTGTCTCGAGCTGTGTCTCGTTCGATGTGCACCCGCAGTGACGTAATTGCGCTTCCTGTCGAAAGTCAGCGCTGCTTCCGCCGGATGTTCGCGTACGACATCCCACGTGACACCCCGGGGAATGACACAAACAGGAAGATCCTGAGCATAGCGGTTTTGTATCTAGGACAACTGCGTCCCGGGAAGGATTATCCCCAAAGTGAATAATTTTGCTCCCTGTGCTGGGGACGGTGCATTCTGCAGTCTGGCCGATATAATATAACCATATAACCATATAACAATCACAGCACGGAAACAGGCCATCTTGGCCCTCCTAGTCCGTGCCGAACCCTTAATCTCACCTAGTCCCACCTACCCGCACTCAGCCCATAACCCTCCACCCCTTTCCTGTCCATATACCTATCCAATTTTACCTTAAATGACACAACTGAACTGGCCTCTACTACTTCTACAGGAAGCTCATTCCACACAGCTATCACTCTTTGAGTAAAGAAATACCCCTCGTGTTTCCCTTAAACTTCTGCCCCCTAACTCTCAAATCATGTCCTCTAGTTTGAATCTCCCCTACTCTCAATGGAAACAGCCTGTTCACGTCAACTCTATCTATCCCTCTCAAAATTTTAAATACCTCGATGAAATCCCCCCTCAACCTTCTACGCTCCAATGAATAAGAGACCTAACTTGTTCAACCTTTCTCTGTAACTTAATTGCTGAAACCCAGGTAACATCCTAGTAAATCGTCTCTGCACTCTCTCTAATTTATTGATATCTTTCCTATAATTCAGTGACCAGAACTGCACACAATATTCCAAATTTGGCCTTACCAATGCCTTGTACAACTTTAGCATTACATCCCAACTTCTGTACTCAATGCTTTGATTTATAGCGTTCCAAAAGCCCTCTTCACCACCCTATCTAAATGAGACTCCACTTTCAGGGAACTATGCACAGTTATTCCTACATCTCTCTGTTCTTCTGCATTCCTCAATGCCCTACCATTTACTCTGTATGTTCTATTTGGATTATTCCTGCCAAAATGTAGAACCTCACACTTCTCAGCAATAAACTCCATCTGCCAACGTTCAGCCCATTCTTCTAACCAGCATAAATCTCCCTGCAAGCTTTGAAAATCCACCTCATTATCCACAACACCTCCTACCTTAGTATCATCGGCATATTTACTAATCCAATTTACCACCCCATCATCCAGATCATTTATGTATATTACAAACAATTAATGATGTTAAATTGACAAATACAGACACAACAGTGTCCCGGGGAGGATTATCCCGGGAGAGAATGATTTTGCTCCCTGTGCTGGGGACGGTGCATTCTGAGATCTGGCCGATATGATGATGTTAAATAGACAAATACAGACACAACAGTGTCCCGGGGAGGATTATCCCGGGCAATCGTGGAAAAAAGGACAGCCGATGTTTCGGACCGAAACTCTTCGCCAGCACTGGACAGGAATGAAGCTGAGGAGTGGATATGAAAGGTGATTGGATGGGAGACAGATACACCAGGCGATAGGTGAATCTTGGAGGGGGAAGGATGAAACGAAAGATGCATCGTTTCCCCGATGCAGAGTGACGCTGAGAAACGGGACTGATTATCCAAACGGTCACTCGTTGTGGCCGGTCAGTTAATTGTGTGTGACTGTGAGTGAGTCGGAAGCAGCTTATTTATTCCCGCACGTCAGCAGCTCACACATTGTGTATTTACAATTGGCAAGATGAAATCAATAAACAGCTGTACCTTCCTGTCCTGGTGTCGGACTGGAGTTTTATTTCAGGTTTCTGCTGCCCTACGCATGCTGTACACTGTAAAAATGGGTCGGAGCTCCAGGCTGAGGGTGGTCATACTGGCAGAGTGTAGCCTCCCAGGTAGCCTCAGGATCGTTCAGCTCGCATCCGTCTCGGGGGGAGCAGTCTTCGGCGCCGGCAAACTGGGCAATCAGCTTGTGGGGATGCTGTGTGATTTCCCCACCCCGCCAAATAACAGACAGGACACCATAGTCGATTAAATGATTACACTTTAGAGAGAGTACTAGACCTAATCTCTCTCTCTCTCTCTCTCTCTCTCTCTCTCTCTCTCTCTCTCTCTCTCTCTCTCTCTCTCTCTCTCACTCACTCACTCTCTCACACACACTAACACCCCTTCGCTCCGAATCCCAAAAACCAGCCAACAATCAGACTCAGAAGAGAGAATAACATTAATCCCAATTGGTTAACAAATGAATAGAATTCTGGTTATCATTAAGATTAACCGAATAAAAACTGCAGGAGAAAGCACTTTTCATGACAAAGACGCATTCTTACTTTTAACAAAACAAAGAAGACATTTTGATTAACAGACGCAGTAATAAAAGAAAAAGAGGAAACCATCCCCTCCCCCTTCACAAGAGTCTGAGTGCCCGGTATCTCATCTTAACCGAACATACATACTGGCTAACTGACCACCTTCTACCACTCGCTGGCCGGTAAAATAGCGATTGCACCCAGGTCCGAAGTACGAGAGAGTTGGGGGAAGGATAACCAGAGTGAATCTGGTTCAGAAAACCAGAACAAAGAGTGAATCTCCTTCCACACCGTCCCATCACACGCTGCCGGGGTCAGACATAGATGGGCCTTCCACACCGTACCATCATACAATCCCGGGGTCCGACATAGGGTGTATCTCCCTCCACACCGTCCCATCACACACTCCCGGGGTCATACACAGAGTAAATCTCCCTCCGCACCGTCCCATCATACACTCCCGGTGTCAGACACAGAGTGAATCTCCCTCCACACCGTCACACCACACACTCCCGGGGTCAGACACAAATTGAATATCCCTCCGCACCGTTCCATCACACACTCCCGGGTACAGACAGGGACGGAATCACCCTCAGCACCTTCCATCACACAATACCAGGGTCAGACACTGAGTGAATCTCACTCCACACCGTCCCATCGCACATTCCCGGGGTCAGACAGAGAATGAATCTCCCTCCACACCGTCCCATAACACATTCACGGGGTCAGAAAGAGAGTGAATCTCCCTCCGCACCGCCCCATCACATCACTCCCGGGGTCAGACACAGAGTGAATCTCCCTCCGCACCGTCCCATCACACACTCCCGGGGTCAGTAATCAAGTGAATCTCCCTACACACCGTCCCGTCACAAGCACAAGGGGTCAGACACAGACTGACTCTCACTCCACACCGTCCCATCACATAGTCCCGGGGTCAGACACAGAGTGAATCTCCCTCCGCACCGTCACACCACACACTCCCGGGATCCGACACAAATTGAATATCCCTCCGCACCGTTCCATCACATAATCCCGGTTACAGACAGGGACGGAATCACCCTCCGCACCTTCCATCACACAATACCAGGGTCAGACACGGTGTGAGTCTCCCTCCACACCGTCCCATCACACACTCCCGGGGTCAGACACAAATTGAATCTCCCTACAACGCAGGGTTGTAGAACACTGGGATGGAGTGGAGGGAAATACTCTCTGTCTGACACCAGGAGTGTGTGATGGAAAGGTGCGGCGGGACATTTTCACTGTTTCTGAACACGGGAGTGTGAGAAGGGACGGTGCGGAGTGAGATTCCCTCTGTTTCTGATCCTGGGAGTGTGTGATGGGAAGGTGCGGAGGGAGATTCCCTCTGTGTGTGACTCCGGGGGTGTGTGATGGTACGGTGTGGAGGATATTCACTCGGTGTCTGATCCCTGGAGTGTGTGATGGGACGGTGTGGAGGGAGATTCACTAGGTGTCTGTCCCCGGGAGTGTGGGCTGCGACGGTGTGGAGGGAGATTCACTCAGTGTCTGACACCGGGAGTGTGTGAAGGGACGGTGAGGAGCGAGATTCCCTCTGTGTCTGACCGCGGGAGTGTTTGATGTGAAGCTGTGGAGGGAGATTCACAGTTTCCGACACAGCTAGAGTGTGTTCGGACGGTGCGGAGGGAAAATCATTCTCTGTCTGATCCACATAGTGTGTGATGGGACGGTGAGGAGGGAGATTCTCTCTGTGTCTGAACCCTGAAGTGTTTGATAAAAGTGTTGTAGGAATATTCACTCCGTGTCTGAGCCCGGGAGTGAGTGATGGGACGGTGGGGACGGAGAGTTACTCTGTGTCTGACCCCGTCGGCGTTTAATGGGACGGTGCGGAGAAAAGATTCACTCTGTGTCTGACCCCGGGAGTGTGTGATGGGACGGTGTGGAGGGAGATTCAATCTATGTCTGACCCCTGGAGAGTGTTATGGGACGGTGTGGTTGGAGATTCCCTCTCTTTCTGACCCCGGGAGTGTGTGATGGGACGTTGTGGAGGGAGATTCTCTCTGTCTGACCCCGGAGGTGTGTGCTGGGACGGTGTGGAGGGAGATTCACTCTCTGTCTGACCCCGGGTGTGTGTGATGGGACGGTGTGAAGGGAGATTCACGCTGTGCCTGACCCCGGGAATGTGCAATTGGACGGAGAGGAGGGAAGTTCGCACTGTTTGACCCCGGGAGTGGGTCATGGGACCGTGTGGAGGGAGATTCACTCTGTTTCTAACCACGGGAGTGTTCGTTTGGACTGGTTATAGTGAGATTCTCTCCGTGTCTGACCCCGGGAATGTGTGATAGGACGGTGAGGAGGGAGATTCACTCTGTGTCTGACCCAGGGAGTGTTTGATTGGACGTTGCGGAGGGAGATTCACTCTGTGTCTTATCGCGGGGGTGAGTGTTGGGACGGTGGGGAACGAGAGTTACTCTGCGTCTGACCCCTTCAGTGTTTAATGGGACGGTGCGGAGGAAATATTCACTCTGTGTCTGACCCCGACATTGTGCGCTGGGACGGTGTGGAGGGAGATTCGCTCTGTGTCTGATCCCGGGAGTGTGTGATGGGAGGGTGTGGAGGGAGATTCGCTCTGTGCCTGACACAGAGAGTGTGTGATGGACCGTGTGGAAGGAGATTTAATCTGTGTCTGACAGTGGGAATGTGTGATGGGACGGTGTGGAGGGAAATTAACTCTGGGTCTGACACCCGGAGTGTGTGATGGGACAGGGCGGAGAAAACATTCACTCTGTGCCTGACCCCGGGAGTGTGTGACGGGAGGGTGCGGAGGGAGATTCACACTGTGTCTGACTCTGGGAGTGTGTTATGGGACGGTGCAACGGGAGATTCACCATGTGTCTGACCCCGGGAGTGTGTGATGCGACGGTGTGGAGGGAGATTCACTCTGTCTGCCATCAGGAGTGTGTGATGGGAAGGTTTGGAGGGTATTCACTCTGTGTCTGATCCCTGGAGTGTGTGATGGGACGGTGTGGAGGGAGTTTCACTCTGGGGCTGACCCCGGGAGTGCGTGATGGGACGGTCTGCAGGAGGATTAACTCGGTGTCTGACCCCGAGAGTGTGTGATGGGACCGTGGGGAAGGAGATTCGCTATATGTCTAACACACGGAGTGAGTGATGGGATGGTGCGGAGGGTGATTCATTCTGAGTCTGACACCATTAGTGTTTTATGGGATGGTGTGGAGGGAGATTCACTCTGTCTGACATCAGGAGTGTGTGATGTGAAGGTGTGGATGATATTCACTCTGTGTCTGCTCCCGGGAGTGTGTGTTGGGACGGTTCGGAGGGAGATTCACCATGTGTCTGACCCCGGGAGTGTGTGATGCGACGGTGTGGAGGGAGATTCACTCTGTCTGCCATCAGGAGTGTGTGATGTGAAGGTTTTGAGGTTTTTCACTCTTTGTCTGATCCCTGGAGTGTGTGATGGGGCGGTGTGGAGGGAGATTCACTCTGCGTCTGACCCCGGGAGTGTGTGATGGGACGGTGTGGAGCGGGATTTACACGGTGTCTGACCCCGGGATTGTGTGATGGGAACGTGAGGAGTGAGATTCACTCTGCGTCTGACCCTGGGTGGTGTGTGATGGCACGGTGTGGAGGGAATTTAACTCTGTATCTGACACCCTGAGTGTGTGATGGGACAGGGCGGAGAAAAAAATTCACTCTGTGCCTGACCACGGGAGTGTAAACGGACGGTGAGGAGTGAGATTCACTCTGTGTCTCATCCCAGTTGTATGTGTTGGGACCGTGTGGAAGGTGATTCACTCTGTGTCTAACACCCGGAGTGTATGTTGGGACGTTGGGGAGGCAGATTCGTTACGTGTCTGACAACGGGATTGTGTGATGGGACGGTGTGAAGGGAGATTCACACTGTGCCTTACCCCGGGAGTGTGTAACCGGACGGAGAGGAGGGAGATTCACTCTGTGCCTGACCCAGGGAGTGGGTGACGGGAGGGTGCGGAGCTGGATTCCCTCTGTGTGTGACCCCGGGAGTGTGTGGTGGGACGGTGCAGAGGGAGATTCACTCTGTGTCTGAACCTGGGAGTGTGGGATGCGACGGTGTGGAGGGAGATTCTCTCTGTGTCTGAACCCTGAAGTGTTTGATAAAAGTGTTGTAGGAATATTCACTCCGTGTCTGAGCCCGGGAGTGAGTGATGGGACGGTGGGGACGGAGAGTTACTCTGTGTCTGACCCCGTCGGCGTTTAATGGGACGGTGCGGAGAAAAGATTCACTCTGTGTCTGACCCCGGGAGTGTGTGATGGGACGGTGTGGAGGGAGATTCAATCTATGTCTGACCCCTGGAGAGTGTTATGGGACGGTGTGGTTGGAGATTCCCTCTCTTTCTGACCCCGGGAGTGTGTGATGGGACGTTGTGGAGGGAGATTCTCTCTGTCTGACCCCGGAGGTGTGTGCTGGGACGGTGTGGAGGGAGATTCACTCTCTGTCTGACCCCGGGTGTGTGTGATGGGACGGTGTGAAGGGAGATTCACGCTGTGCCTGACCCCGGGAATGTGCAATTGGACGGAGAGGAGGGAAGTTCGCACTGTTTGACCCCGGGAGTGGGTCATGGGACCGTGTGGAGGGAGATTCACTCTGTTTCTAACCACGGGAGTGTTCGTTTGGACTGGTTATAGTGAGATTCTCTCCGTGTCTGACCCCGGGAATGTGTGATAGGACGGTGAGGAGGGAGATTCACTCTGTGTCTGACCCAGGGAGTGTTTGATTGGACGTTGCGGAGGGAGATTCACTCTGTGTCTTATCGCGGGGGTGAGTGTTGGGACGGTGGGGAACGAGAGTTACTCTGCGTCTGACCCCTTCAGTGTTTAATGGGACGGTGCGGAGGAAATATTCACTCTGTGTCTGACCCCGACATTGTGCGCTGGGACGGTGTGGAGGGAGATTCGCTCTGTGTCTGATCCCGGGAGTGTGTGATGGGAGGGTGTGGAGGGAGATTCGCTCTGTGCCTGACACAGAGAGTGTGTGATGGACCGTGTGGAAGGAGATTTAATCTGTGTCTGACAGTGGGAATGTGTGATGGGACGGTGTGGAGGGAAATTAACTCTGGGTCTGACACCCGGAGTGTGTGATGGGACAGGGCGGAGAAAACATTCACTCTGTGCCTGACCCCGGGAGTGTGTGACGGGAGGGTGCGGAGGGAGATTCACACTGTGTCTGACTCTGGGAGTGTGTTATGGGACGGTGCAACGGGAGATTCACCATGTGTCTGCCATCAGGAGTGTGTGATGGGAAGGTTTGGAGGGTATTCACTCTGTGTCTGATCCCTGGAGTGTGTGATGGGACGGTGTGGAGGGAGTTTCACTCTGGGGCTGACCCCGGGAGTGCGTGATGGGACGGTCTGCAGGAGGATTAACTCGGTGTCTGACCCCGAGAGTGTGTGATGGGACCGTGGGGAAGGAGATTCGCTATATGTCTAACACACGGAGTGAGTGATGGGATGGTGCGGAGGGTGATTCATTCTGAGTCTGACACCATTAGTGTTTTATGGGATGGTGTGGAGGGAGATTCACTCTGTCTGACATCAGGAGTGTGTGATGTGAAGGTGTGGATGATATTCACTCTGTGTCTGCTCCCGGGAGTGTGTGTTGGGACGGTTCGGAGGGAGATTCACCATGTGTCTGACCCCGGGAGTGTGTGATGCGACGGTGTGGAGGGAGATTCACTCTGTCTGCCATCAGGAGTGTGTGATGTGAAGGTTTTGAGGTTTTTCACTCTTTGTCTGATCCCTGGAGTGTGTGATGGGGCGGTGTGGAGGGAGATTCACTCTGCGTCTGACCCCGGGAGTGTGTGATGGGACGGTGTGGAGCGGGATTTACACGGTGTCTGACCCCGGGATTGTGTGATGGGAACGTGAGGAGTGAGATTCACTCTGCGTCTGACCCTGGGTGGTGTGTGATGGCACGGTGTGGAGGGAATTTAACTCTGTATCTGACACCCTGAGTGTGTGATGGGACAGGGCGGAGAAAAAAATTCACTCTGTGCCTGACCACGGGAGTGTAAACGGACGGTGAGGAGTGAGATTCACTCTGTGTCTCATCCCAGTTGTATGTGTTGGGACCGTGTGGAAGGTGATTCACTCTGTGTCTAACACCCGGAGTGTATGTTGGGACGTTGGGGAGGCAGATTCGTTACGTGTCTGACAACGGGATTGTGTGATGGGACGGTGTGAAGGGAGATTCACACTGTGCCTTACCCCGGGAGTGTGTAACCGGACGGAGAGGAGGGAGATTCACTCTGTGCCTGACCCAGGGAGTGGGTGACGGGAGGGTGCGGAGCTGGATTCCCTCTGTGTGTGACCCCGGGAGTGTGTGGTGGGACGGTGCAGAGGGAGATTCACTCTGTGTCTGAACCTGGGAGTGTGGGATGCGACGGTGTGGAGGGAGATTCTCTCTGTCTGACATCAGGAGTGTGTGATGTGAAGGTGTGGATGATATTCACTCTGTGTTTGACCCCGGGAGTGTGTGATGCGACAGGGTGGAGGGAGATTTACTCTGTTTCTGACCCGGGAGAGTGTAATGGGAGGGTGGGGCGGGAGCTTCGATATGTGGCTGACCCGGGGATTGTGTGTTGGGACGGTGTGAAGGGAGATTAACACTGTCTGACCCCGGTAGTGTGTCATGGGAAGGTATGCAGGGAGATTCACCCTGTGTCTGTACCGGAGAGTGTGTGATGGGACGGGTTGGAGGGAGATTCACTTCGTGTCTGACTCCGGCATTGTGTGTTGGGATGGTGTGTAGGAAGATTCACTCTGCGTCTGACCACGGGGAGTGTGTGATGGGAAGGTGTGAAGGGTGATTCACTCTGTGTCTGACCGCTGGAATGTGGGACCGGACGTTGAGGAGGGAGATTTTCTCTGTGTCTGTCCCCTGGAGTATATGAAGGGACGGTGGGGAAGGAGATTCGCTATGTGTCTGTGCCCCGGAGTGTGTGATGGGACGGTCTGCAGGGTTTTCACTATTTGTCTGACCACTGGGGTGTGTGATGGCAGGATTTGGAGTGGGAATCACAGTGTCTGAAACCTGGAGAGTGTGATGGGATGGTCCGGAGGGAGATTCATTCTGAGTCTGACACCATTAGTGTTTTACGGGACGGTGAGGAGGGAGATTCACTGTGTGTCTGACCACGGGAGTGCGTGATGGGAGGGTGGGGAGGGAGATTCACAGTGCGCCTGACTCCGGGAGTGTGTCATGGGACGGAGTAGAGGGAGAGTCAATCTGTGTCTGACACCGGGTCTGTGTGAAGGGACGGTAACAAAGGAGATTCACTCTGTGTATGACCCCAGGACTGTTTGATGGGACGGTGTGGAGGGAGATTCCCAGTGTGTCTGACCCCGGGAGTGTGTGATGCGTCGGTTGGAAGGGAGATTCACACTGTGCTGTGTCTGACGCAGGGATTCTGCGATCGGAACGTGTGGAGGGAGATTCGCTCTGTGTCTGACCCCTTTTTTTTATTACAAAATTTATTACAAATTTCGGTGCTATACAATATATACAAAACAGTGGCAAACACAATTACTGCACTACAAATAGACAATAGACATTACACCAGAATGTTGCCATCTCTATCCACGATGGCATTTACACCCCGCGGAGCCCAACGGTCTCGAAACTCCTCCAAGGCCACTGTGGACTGCGCGTGTTCCTTTTCAATAGTTACCCGAGCACGAACATACCCCCTAAACATTGCCAGGCAGTCTGCCCGGGGAGATCCTCCCGCCACCCGTTTCCAAGACCCTCGGATGGCGGATTTCGCCAGCCCCAGGAGCAAGTTGACTAGGACATCCTCATCCCTACATGCCCCCTTCCTTACTGGATGACCATATATAAACAGGGTGGGACTAAAATGCAGCCAGAAGGCCAGAAGCAGCCCACGCAAATATGCAAAAAGAAGCTGCAGCCTCACACACTCCGTGTACATGTGGTACACGGTCTCCTCCAGCCCGCAGAAGTGGCATGCGGGTGGGAAGTCCATGTACAAACTGAAAAACTTATTGCAGGGCACTGCCCTATGCAGTACCCTCCAGCCGAGATCCCCCAGGTGCATGGGAAGAACCCCGGCGTAAAGGGACTTCCAGTGGGGACCCTCCTCACCTCTGGGTGGAAGGACCGACCGCCATGGGTCGGGACGGGACGGTGTACAAGGGCAAGGAAGTGGAGGATGTGGAGTAGCAGCCCATACAGATACCTCCTACTTGCATCCCTGAATGGGACTGTGGGTATCGATGAGAGACGGCTCAAGTTGTGCGGACACGGCTCCCGGAGAAGATTGCGGAGTCTGGGCCCGACCAGCAGCTCGGCCTGAGTCGGTCCACAAAACTGAGCCGCACCGACAGCCACTGAGGTAGGGCAAGGGCCGGCCAGGACCCCGCCCTCCGCCTGAGGAGGGGAATCCCGGCCCGAGGCGACCATGTTCCAGACTCTCAGTAGGTCCTGATAGAAGCCGGGCAGACTCCGCAAAGCAGTACGGCTGACACCCGCCGGTGGTAGCCGCATGTCGTCATGAAGACAGCAGCCCCTCCGGAGGAAGAAAGTCGCCAACACGTGCCACCTGGGAGGGTGCTCGGCGTACAGGAATCTCTGCAGAGTCCTGAGGCGGAGAGCCGCCAGCTGCGTTCGGACGCACACCAGCGACTGTCCGCCCTCTCCCACTGGGAGACTCAAGACGGCTGCAGAGACCCAGTGTTTCCTGTTGCCCCAGAAGAAGCCCACTAATTTCCTCTGCAGTCTTGCAACAAACGGGGCAGGAGGGGCCAAGGTGACCATCCGATACCACAACATGGAGGCCACCAGCTGGTTTATGACCACCACCCTGCCTCGATAGGAAAGCACCCTGAGAAGGCCTGACCAGCGCCCCAGCCGGGCCATGACTTTCATCTCCAGGTCCTGCCAGTTCGCCAGCCAGGTCTCCCCAGAAGGACTCAGGTAGACTCCCAGATAGAGGAGACGCCGAGTACTCCACTCAAAAGCTCTCATCTCCTCCGGCAGGGAGTCCACCTGCCACTGACCCACTAAGAGTCCGGAACATTTCGCCCAGTTGATCCTGGCGGAGGATGCTGCCGAGAAAATGTCTTGGCACTCGCGCATCCTCCGCAGGTCATTGGGATCTGTCATCATGAGGAGTACATCATCGGCGTAGGCCGAGAGGACGACCTCCATGTCCGGTTCACGCAGAACCAGACCTGTCAGCCTTCGCCGTAGGAGGCTCAGGAATGGTTCGACACAGATCGCGTACAATTGACCGGACATGGGGCATCCCTGACGCACTCCTCTCCTGAAGGGAATGGGCGCTGCTAGTGATCCATTGACCTTAACAAGGCACACTGCGACAGAGTAGAGGAGCCGAACTCGGGCCACAAAGTGTGGTCCGAGCCCAAAGGCCTGCAGAGTGCCCACCAGGAAACTGTGGTCTACCCGGTCAAACGCCTTCTCCTGGTCAAGAGAAAGAAACGCTGCCGGGGTCCCAGTCTCCTGGTACAGGTGGATCAGGTCCCGTACTAGGTGGACATTGTCCTGGATGGAGCGGCCCGGGACTGTGTAAGATTGGTCAGGATGAATCACCTGTCTCAGTACTGAACCAAGACGGTTGGCCATTGCCCGGGCGAAGATCTTGTAGTCCGCGCACAAGAGGGAGACCGGGCGCCAGTTCTTTAGCAGGCGAAGATCTCCCTTCTTGGGCAGCAGGACCACGACAGCTCTCCGCCATGAGAGGGGCAATTCCCCGGTGGCTAGGCTCTCCCCTAGAACAAGGCTGTAATCGACCCCCAGGACATCCCAAAAAGCCTGATAAAACTCCACACTCTGACCATCTAAGCCAGGGGATTTACCCCTCCGGAGTTGCCGAAGGGCAGCAGACAGCTCCTCCCCAGTCAGGGAGGCGTCCAGACGCGCTGCGTCATCAGGGCTGACCTTTGGCAACTCTTCCCAGACCTCACTGCACGCCCCCGCATTTGACGGATCCGGTGAGAATAAGGACCGATAGAAAGTGCGGACTTCTTCGATAATTTCGTCAGGATCCGTGATGGAGGAGCCATCAGCAGCCAATAGCTCCACCAGCTGCTTTTGAACTCCCCGCCACTTCTCCAACGAGTAGAAGAAGGGTGAGCCGCGGTCCAAATCTTGCAGCATTTGGATCCGCGACCTCACATACGCACCTCGGGACTGCTGAAGCTGCAGATTCCTGAGTGCGTCCTTCTTCTCCTGGTATTCCTGTCACGTTTGATGGTCTCCACCGGTCGAACCAAGACGGGACTCTAGGTCAAGCAACACTCTCTCAAGCCGCTCAATCTCAGAGTACTGCCTCTTTGTGGACCCCCTAGTGTACTCCCGACATAAAAACCGGATGTGGGCCTTGCCCACATCCCACCACAGCCGTAGGGAGCAGAACTCTCTCCGTCTCTCTCTCCAGGCGGCCCAGAACGCTCGGAATGAATCCCGGAATCGGCTGTCCTCCAGCAGCCGGTTGTTAAAGTGCCAATACCCGGATCCCACCCGAGGGTGCAGAGGAGTAAATTCCATCCACACAAGGTGATGATCCGAGCACGACATCGGCCGCATGGAGGAAGCCGACACGCGGGAGACATAAGCCCGAGAGATATACAGGCGGTCTATCCGGGAACCCCCCTCTCTCGATCTTCTGGAGAAGGCGCTAGAGTCGGGGTGAAGCTTCCGCCAGCTGTCCACCAAGTCAAAGGAGCCGACTAGCTCCTTTAACTTTTTCGCTGATGCCGGGTCGCGTTGGAGGCCCGAGCGGTCCTCCACCTCGAGGGTACAGTTGAAGTCTCCCCCGAGGACGACGCAGTCCCCCGGGTCGATGGAACTCAGCAAGGTGGACAGCTGACAGAATAGGCGCATCTGCATCACCCCGCGCCTCGGAGCGTACACGTTGATAAAATGTAACGGTACACCATCCAGGCGCACAGCCAGGTGGAGCAGACGGCCGGGCACAACATCGTGGACTCCTACGATTTCTGGCAGGAAGGTTGGGGCCAACAGGATCGCCACCCCACTAGAGTTGGAGCTAAGGTGACTCATGTAGACCCCGCCCTGCCACTCCAGGAGCCAAGCGGACTCGTCCCCCGGGGTGGTATGGGTTTCCTGCAGGAAACTCGCCGCGTATCTCCCGTCCCTGAGGACTGAGAGATTGTTATATCTGCGGAGAGAGCCCCTGCTACCATTTACATTGAGACTAGCTATGGTAAGCTTCATGACGGAAGCACACTAGGCCTCAGCACCAGTCCCCTTCCCACTGAGAGCGATGGCGCCCTCAGCCGCACTCTCCCGAAGAAAACCGAGAATATCCTTTGCTTTCCGGGCCCGACTGCTACCATCGCTACCCTGTGACCCACCATCTCCCGAAGGAGCGAGGCCGCTTTTCATCCTGATGTCCCGCACCAGGTCATCCAGGAAGGATTTCAGCTGCCGCCTGTCATTCCCTGACACAGCATTCCTCTTCCCCTTCCCCTTCCGTCTGAGGATGACCCTCAGGGACTTCACCAGCCTCGGCATGCTAGGCCAGCGAGGCGAGGCTAGTTTAGGCCGATGCTTTGCACCAACGGAGGAGTGAATAAACTCTCTGATCTCCTCCACAGGTATCAATGGGGACTTCTCTGGAGGGGTGAGGATGTCCATTGTCTCGCTGTCAAATGAATCCCCCTCCAACCCCTCACTGCAGACAGATCCCCCACCGTCCTCCTCAGGCGGTGTATAAGGTGGCTGCCCCTGTAACCTACACTGCACAGTGGGTACCTCCCCCATACCTTCCCGCTCCACCGTCGCAGCAGTCTTACCTACAGTTGCGACGATGGAGGGAAAATCCCAAGGGACTCCCTGCAGGCCATTAGTTGATGGGGTCGGCATGCAGGTTACATCACCCTCCCCAGAAGACAGGCATGAAGGGGACCCCAGCAGCTCTGGCCCAATGGATTCACTGGCAGCCTGATGCTGACTGTGAGAGAGCCTGGTCTCCTCTCCACCTGTACTACTTAATACATTTGCCTCCAGGGAGGCGCTGACTGCTAAGTCCTGGGTGGAGGGCTCCAGGTCTGTTTTAGGCGTGCAAACAGGCCCAGCACTAGCTTCATGCATAACCACACCACCCACCCCAGGACTGGTGACTACTTCTGGGGATTCAGGGTTAGACAAAACTCCCAATTGGATCCCCACCCCTTTCTGGGACTCCCCCTCATCTGCATTCTCTGCTCTCTTGGGGGAACAATCCCATCTCCTCTTCAAGCCGGAGGAACACACAGGTGCGGAATTCACCGACAGCGCGGTACTCTCCGCTCCTATCGCCCCGTCCAACCGTACGCTTCCCCGAGTCTCCCCCTCCACCTCAGGGCAAATGGGCGTGAGCTCTGCGGTCTCGGGGGCCGACTTCTTCACGTGTTTCGACTTCTTCCTCGCTTTCTTGCCCCGCCCGGACTCCACCACGTCCCTCGCCTGAACCTCCCCACACGTAGCCCCAGGATCACCCGCCTGAACCACAGGGGTAGGAGCAGACGTAGGAATAGGGGCAGGGTTAGAGACAGGGTCAGGGGCAGGAGCAGGGGTCGGCACAGGTGTTGGAGCAGGGATGGGATCAGGGGCAGAGGTAGCTGGGGCACTGGTTCCCGAAGTGGACTAGGACAGTCCCTCCGAAAGTGCCCCACCTCCCCGCACGCATGACACCGTGGGCGCTCAGAGCTCCAATACACCTGATAATCTACCCCCCCCCCCGTGCCGGACAGTAAACCGGCCCTCAACTTCATCCTCCCGTTCCAGTTTCATGAATACCTGTCGCCGGAAAGAGATTACGGTCCGGAGGGTGCGCCTCCTGAATTTGTGCCTGATGGCAGTTATCTCTGACCGTACTTGCCCCAAGCGGGCCAATGCGGGAAGCAGGTCCTCGTTGGGGATGAAAGGCTGTACGTGACCGAGGACGATGCGTTGTGTGGGAGCTGTCACTAGTTCCATCTGTAAAAAGATGTTCTCCACCGTGATCCCTCTACTGAGGGCCCGATGCACCAACTCATCATTCCTCAGGTAAAACACCGCCTTCCCGAACTCCTTTTCAGCGGCCAAAACACCATCTCTCCCCAACAAGCCCTCCATGACCTCCGCACACTTTTCCAGGGTAGTTCCAGTTCGCAAAATACATTGCACCCCGCGTTCAACTCTCACCGTCCGAAACAGGGCGTTGTCCGAGGCCGGAGAGGCAGCCGCCTTTGCATAACTCCCCGCAGGCCTGCGACTCCCCGCAGACTGGTCCGGCATGTTACTTGTGTGTCCGAACCGAGAATGATACGGTGGTGCTGGTTATAAAGTCTCGGAGTGAGTTGAGTAACTGGCGGGAAAAGTTTGTACTCGACGGTACCTTGCTGGCTCCGTGACAGAAATTCCAACGCCAGGAAAGGCTCCGTTAGTCCTGTAGAAACTTCCAGGCCGTGAGAGGTCGAGACGTCCCAAACGACGGTTCGGCTCCAACAGCGAACGAGAATCCCGACGATAGAGATGGAAGGAGGTTGCCCCGATGTCAGTGGGGACAAACAACGTCGTTTGCCTCCGGTTTTGGGAGCGAAACTGCTTCACGGCGAGTTGCCAGCCGCCACAGCAGAGTGCTACGCAGTTCGAAGCCGTAAACGAACCCCGTTCAAACTGGCAGAAAAACTCCAAACGAAGCTTCCACTCTAAACCAGCCGCTCACTTAGAAGTTCAAGGGACGTTGGAAACCAATTTCCAAGCCATTCAAGACCTTCATAAAGTAGTTTTTCCCCGATTTCTCCCAGCGCAATCAGAACAGCTCCACTCTGTGTCTGACCCCGTGTTTGAGTGATGTGACAGTGTGGATGAAAATTCACTCTGTCTTTGTCTCCGTGTGAGTGTGACGGGACGGTGGGGAAGGAGACTCACTGTGCGTCTGCCCAAGGCAGTGAGTGATGGGACGATGATGAGGGAGATTCACTTTGTGTCTGAACCGGGGAGTGTGTGATGGTACCGTGTGGAGGGAGATTCACTCTGTGTCTGAACTCGGGAGTGTGTGATGGGACGATTTGCAGAGTGATTCACACTGAGTCTGACTCCGGGAGTGTGTGAGGGGACAGAGTGGAGGGAAATTCTTTCTTAGAACCCGGAGTGTGTGATGGGACGGTAGGATGGAGATACACTTTGTGTCTGACCCCGGGATTGTGAGATGGGACGATGGGAAGGGAGTTTCACTCTGTGTCTGACCCCTGGAGTGTGTGATGTGACCGTATGTACGGAGGTTTACTGTGTGTCCGATCCCGGCTGTGTGTGATGGGACTGTGTGGTGGTAGATTCACTCTGTGTCTGACCCCGGGAGCGTGTGATGGGACGGTGTGGAGGGAGATTCCCAGTGTCTCTGACCCCGGGAGTGTGTGATGCGTCGGTTGGAAGGGAGATTCACACTGTGCTGTGTCTGACGCAGGGATTCTGCGATCGGAACGTGTGGAGTGAGATTCGCTCTGTGTCTGACCCCGTGTTTGAGTGATGTGACAGTGTGGATGAAAATTCACTCTGTCTTTGTCTCCGTGTGAGTGTGACGGGACGGTGGGGAAGGAGACTCACTGTGCGTCTGCCCAAGGCAGTGAGTGATGGGACGATGATGAGGGAGATTCACTCTGTGTCTGAACCGGGGAGTGTGTGATGGTACCGTGTGGAGGGAGATTCACTCTGTGTCTGAACTCGGGAGTGTGTGATGGGACGGTTTGCAGAGTGATTCACACTGAGTCTGACTCCGGGAGTGTGTGAGGGTACAGAGTGGAGGGAAATTCTCTCTTAGAACCCGGAGTGTGTGATGGGACGGTAGGATGGAGATACACTTTGTGTCTGACCCCGGGATTGTGAGATTGGACGATGGGAAGGGTGTTTCACTCTGTGTCTGACCCCTGGAGTGTGTGATGTGACCGTGTGTACGGAGATTCACCCTGTGTCTTACCCGGGAGAGTGTGATGTGACCGTTTGGAGGGAGATTCACTGTGTGTCTGACCGCGGTCGTGTGTGATGGGAAGCTGTGGCGGTAGATTCACTCTCTGTCTGACCGTAGGAATATGCGATGGGGCGGTGTGGAGTGACATTCACTCTTGTGTCTGAAAACAGAAGTGTGTGATCGGACCGTGCCCAGGGAGATTCACCGAGTCTAAACGCGAGACTGTGTGATGGGACGATGGGGAGGGAGATTCACTCTGTGGCTGACCCCTGGGGTGTGTGATGTGACCGGGTTGAGGGAGATTCACAGAGCGTCTGCCGCCGGGAGTGTGTGATGGGACGGTGTGCAGGGCGATTCACACTGAGTCTGAACCCGGGAGAGTGTGATGGGACAGCTTTGAGGGAATTTAACTCTGTCTTTGACCCCGGGAGTGTGTGATGGCACCGTGCGGTGGGAGATTCTCTCTGTGTTACCCCGGGAGTGTGGGATGTGACCGGGCGGAGAGTGATTCTCTGTGTGCCTGACCCCGGGAGTGTCTGATGGGACGGTGCGGAGGGAGATTCACTCTGTGTCTATCCTCGGGAGTGTGTGATGGGATGGTGTGGAGGGAGATTCACTCTATGTCTGACACCGGGAGTGTGTGATTTGACTGTGTGGAGGGAGATCTATTCTGTGTCTGACCCCAGGAGTGTGTCTTTGGATGGTGTGTAGGGTGATTCACACTGTTTCTGACCCCGGAAGTGTGTGATGGGACAGAGTAGAGGGAGTTTCACTCTGTGTCTGACACCGCGAGTGTGTGATGGGATGGTGTGGAGCGAGTTTCACTCTGTGTCTGACCCCGGAAGTTTGTGATGGGACTGTTTGGATGTTGATTCACTCTGTGTCTGACCCCGGGATGTGTGATTGGACTGTCTGGAGGGAGATTCTCTCTGTCTGACCCCGGTAGTGTGTGATGGGTAGTGTGTCTAACCCCAGGAGTGTTTGATGCGATGGGGTGGAGAGTGATTCACTCTGTGTCTGAACAGGGTAGTGTGTGATGGGTCTGTGTGGAGGGAGATTCTCTCTCTGTCTGACCCCGGTAGCGTGTGATGGGACACTATTTAGGGAGATACAGTCTGTGTCTGACCCCGATAGTCTGTGATGGGAAAGAGTGGTGGGAGATTCATTCTGTGTCTGACACCGGGAGCGTGTGATGGGACTGTGTGGAGGCAGATCCATTCTGTGTCTGACCCCGCAAGTGTGTGATGGGATGGTGTGGAGGGAGATTCACTCTGTGTCTGACCCCGGGAGTCTGTGATGGGACTGAGTAGCGGGAGATTCACACTGTGTCTGACGCCGCGAGTGTGTGATGGGATGGTGTGGAGGGAGATTCACACTGTTTCTGACCCCGGAATTTTGTGAAGGGAGATTCACTCAGTCTCTAACCATAGGAGTCTGTGATTGGACGGTGTGGAGGAGATTCACTCTTTGTCTGATCCCGGGAGTGTGTGATGGGACGGTACAGAGGGAGAATCACTCTGTGGCTGACACCGGGAATGTGTGATGGGATGGTGTGGAGGGAGATTCACTCTGTGTCTGACCCCAGTAGTGTGTGATCGGACGCTGTTTAGGGAGATACACTGTGAGTCTGACCTCGCTAGTGTGTAATGGGACAGAGTAGTGGGTGATTCACTCTGACTCTGACCCCGAGAGTGTGGGAAGGGGCTGTGTGGAGGGAGATTCCCTCTGTGTCTGACCCCGCGAGTGTGTGATGGGATGTTGTGGAGGGAGAATCACTTTGTGTCTGACCCCGGAATTTTGTGAAGGGACTGTGTGGAGGGAGATTCACTCTTTGTCTGATCCCGGGAGTGTGTGATGGGACGGTACAGAGGGAGAATCACTCTGTGGCTGCCACCGAGAATGTGTGATGGGATGTTGTGGAGGGAGATTCACTCTGTGTCTGACCCCAGTAGTGTGTGTTGGGATAGCGTCGAGGGTGATTCACTCAGTGTCTGAGCCCTGGAGTGTGCGATTGTACGGTCTGGAGGGAGATTCACTCTGAGTATGACCCCGGGAAAGTGTGACGGAACGGTGGAGAGGGAGATTCTCCCTGTGTTTGACCTGGGACTGTGTGACAGGATGGTGCGGTGGGAAATTCACTCTGACCCCGGGTGTGTGAGATCTGACAGTGTGGAGGGAGAAACACTCTGTGTCTGACCCCTGGAGTGAGTGATGGCACTGTGTGGAGGAAGATTCTCTCTGGGTCTGACCACGGCAGTGTGCGATGGGTCGGTCCAAGGAAGATTCACTCTGTGTCTGACCCCGGGAGTGTGTGATGGGACTGTGTGGAGGGAGATTCACTCTGTGTCTGACCCCGGGAGTGTGTGATGGGACTGTGTGGAGGATGATTCAGTCTGACTCTGACCCCGAGAGTGTGGGAAGGGACTGTGTGGAGGGAGATCCACTCTGTGTCTGTCCCCAGAGTGTGTGTTGGGATGGCGTCGAGGGTGATTCACTCAGTGTCTGAGCCCTGGAGTGTGCGATTCTACGGTCTGGAGGGAGATTCACTCTGAGTGACACCGGTAGTGTGTGATTGCACCGTGTGGAGGGAGATTCTCTATGTGTCTGACCTGGGACTGTGTGACAGGACGGTACGAAGGGAGAGTCACTCTGTGCCTGACCCCGGAAGTGTGTGATTGTACATTGTGGAGGGTGATTCACTCTGAGTATGACCCCGGGAGTGTGTGATGGGAAGCTGTTTAGCGAGATTCACTCTGTGTCGGACCACGGATGTGTGTTAATGATCGGTCTGGAGGGATATTCACTCTGCGTCTGACCCCAGGTGTGTGTGTGTGATGGAACTGAATGGAGGGAGATTCACCTTTCGTCTGACCACGGGAATGTGTGATGGGAGTGCGTGGAGGGAGATCCACTCTGTGTCTGAATTCATGAATGTGTCATCCGATGGTGTGCAGGGTGATTCACTCTGTGTCTGAGCCCGGAAGTGTGTGATGGGAATGTGTCGAAGGGAGATTCTGTACGTGTCTGGCCCCGCCAGTGTGTGATGGGACGGTCCAAGGAACATTCACTCTGTGTCTGACCACGGGAGTGTGTGATGTGACTGTTTGGAGGGAGATTCACTCTCTGTCTGTCCCCGGGAGTGTGTGATGGGACGGTGCGGAGGGTGATTCTCTCTGTTTCTACCCTGGGACTGTGTGATACGACGGAGCGGACGGAGAATCACTCAGTGTCTGACACCGGGGAGTGTGTAACGGGATTTTGCGGAGAGAGATTCATTCTATGTCTGAACCCGAGAGAATTTTAGGACTGTGTGGAGGGAGATTCACTCTCTGTCTGACCCCGGTAGTGTGTGATGTGACTGTTTGGAGGGAGTTTCACTCTCTGTCTGTCCCCGGAGCGTGTGATGGGACGGTGCGGAGGGAGAATCACTCTGATCCTGACCTCGGGAGTGTGTGATGGGACGGTACGGAGGGAGATACACTCTCTGTCTGACCCCGGGAATGTGCGATGGGATGGTGAGGATGGAGATTCACTCTGTGTCTGACCCCGGGAGTGTGAGATGCGACTGTGTGGAGGGAGATTCACTCTGACTGACACCGGTAGTGTGTGATTGCACCGTGTGGAGGGAGATTCTCTATGTGTCTGACCTGGGACTGTGTGACAGGACGGTACGAAGGGAGATTCACTCTGTGCCTGACCCCGGAAGTGTGTGATTGTACATTGTGGAGGGTGATTCACTCTGAGTATGACCCCGGGAGTGTGTGATGGGAAGCTGTTTAGCGAGATTCACTCTGTGTCGGACCACGGATGTGTGTTAATGATCGGTCTGGAGGGATATTCACTCTGCGTCTGACCCCAGGTGTGTGTGTGATGGAACTGAATGGAGGGAGATTCACCTTTCGTCTGACCACGGGAATGTGTGATGGGAGTGCGTGGAGGGAGATCCACTCTGTGTCTGAATTCATGAATGTGTCATCCGATGGTGTGCAGGGTGATTCACTCTGTGTCTGAGCCCGGAAGTGTGTGATGGGAATGTGTCGAAGGGAGATTCTGTACGTGTCTGGCCCCGCCAGTGTGTGATGGGACGGTGCGGAGGGTGATTCTCTCTGTTTCTACCCTGGGACTGTGTGATACGACGGAGCGGACGGAGAATCACTCAGTGTCTGACACCGGGGAGTGTGTAATGGGATTTTGCGGAGAGAGATTCATTCTATGTCTGAACCCGAGAGAATTTTAGGACTGTGTGGAGGGAGATTCACTCTCTGTCTGTCCCCGGGAGTGTGTGATGGGACGGTGCGGAGGGTGATTCTCTCTGTTTCTACCCTGGGACTGTGTGATACGACGGAGCGGACGGAGAATCACTCAGTGTCTGACACCGGGGAGTGTGTAATGGGATTTTGCGGAGAGAGATTCATTCTATGTCTGAACCCGAGAGAATTTTAGGACTGTGTGGAGGGAGATTCACTCTCTGTCTGACCCCGGTAGTGTGTGATGTGACGCTGTATATCGAGATTCACTCTGTGTCTGACCCCGAGAGTGTGTGATGAGGCGGTGTGGTGGGAGTTTCAATCAGTGTCTGAACCCGTGAGTGTACGATGAGACAGTGTGGAGGGAGATTCATTCGGTGTCTGACCACGGGAGTGTGAGATAGGTCTGTCCAAGGAAGATTCACTCTCTGTCTGACCACGGGAGTGTGTGATGTGACTGTTTGGAGGGAGATTCACTCTCTGTCTGTCCCCGGGAGTGTGTGATGGGACAGGGTGGAGGGAGATTCATTTAGTGTCTGACCACGGGAGTGTGTGATGGGACTGTGTGGAGGGTGATTCTCTCTGTTTCTACCCTGGGTCTGTGTGATACGACGGTGCGGACGGAGAATCACTCAGTGTCTGACACCGGGAGTGTGTAATGGGATTTTGCGGAGGGAGATTCATTCTATGTCTGAACCCGAGAGTGTGTTGGGACTGTGTGGAGGGAGATTCACTCTCTGTCTGACCCCGGTAGTGTGTGACGTGACGCTGTATATCGTAATTCACTCTGTGTCTGACCAGGGGAGCGTATGATGGGACGGTGTTTAGTGAGATTCACTCTATGTCTGACCCCGGGAGTGAGCGATGAGATTGTGTGGAGGGAGATTCACTCTGTGTCTGACCCCGGGAGTTTGTAATGGGACGGTGTGGAGGGATATTCACTCTGTGTCTGACCCCGAGAGTGTGTGACGAGGCGGTGTGGTGGGAGTTTCAATCAGTGTCTGGCCCCACCAGTGCGTGATGGGACGGTCCAAGGAACATTCACTCTGTGTCTGACCACGGGAGTGTGTGATGTGACTGTTTGGAGGGAGATTCACTCTCTGTCTGTCCCCGGGAGTGTGAGATGGGACGGTGCGGAGGGAGATACACTCTGTGTCTGACCCCGGGAATGTGTGATGGGATGGTGAGGATGGAGATTCACTCTGTGTCTGACACCGGGAGTGTGTGATGGGACGGTGTGGAGGGAGATTCACTCTCTGTCTGACCCCGGGAGTGTGAGATGCGACTGTGTGGAGGGAGATTCACTCTGTGTCTGACCCCGGGAATATGTGATGTGATGGTAAGGATGCAGATTCACACTGTGTCTGAATCCGGGAGAGTTTGATGCTACTGAGAGGAGGAAGATTCACTCTGAGTATGAACCCTGGAGTGTCTGATGTGACTGTGTGGAGGGAGATTCACTCTGTGACTGACCCCGGAAGTGTGTGATTGTACCATGTGGAGGGAGATTCACTCTGAGTATGACCCCAGGAGTGTGTGATGGGACGCTGTTTAGCGAGATTCACTCTGTGTCTGACCCCAGGAGTGTGTGATGGAACTGAATGGAGGGAGATTCTCTCTGTGCCTGAGCCCGGGAGTGGGTGATGGGAATGCGTGGAAGGGAGATTCTCTCCGTATCCGGCCCCGGCAGTGTGTGATGGCACGGTCCAAGGAACATTCACTCTGTGTCTGACCCCGGGAGTGTGTGTTGGGACGGTGCGGAGGGAGAATCACTCTGTGTCTGACCTCGGGAGTGTGTGATGGTACTGAATGGCGGAAGATTCTCACTGAGTATGAGCCTGGGACTGTGTGATAGGACGGTACGAAGGGAGATTCACTGAGTGTCTGACCTCGAGAGTGTGTGATGGGACGCTGCGGAAGGAGATTCATTCTATGTCTGACCTCGGCAGTGCGTGGTGGGAAGCTGTGGAGGGATATTCACTCTGTGTCTGACCCCAGGTGTGTGTGTGATGGAACTGAATGGAGGGAGATTCACCTTTCGTCTGACCATGGGAGTGTGTGATGGGAGTACGTGGAGGGAGATCCACTCTGTGTCTGAATTCAGGAATGTGTCATCCGATGGTGTGGAGGGTGATTCACTCTGTGTCTGAGCCCGGAAGTGTGTGATGGGACGGTCCAAGGAACATTCACTCTCTGTCTGACCACAGGAATGTGTGATGTGACTGTTTGGAGGGAGATTCAGTCTCTGTCTGTCCCCGGGAGTGTGTGATGGGACGGTGCGGAGGGAGAATCACTCTGATCCTGACCCCGGGAGTGTGTGATGGGACAGAGTGGAGGGAGATTCATTCAGTGTCTGACCACGGGAGTGTGTGATGGGACTATGTGGAGGGTGATTCACTCAGTTTCTGACTAAGGGAATGTGTGATGTGACTGTTTGGAGGGAGATTCACTCTCTGTCTGTCCCCGGGAGTGTGTGATGGGACGGTGCGGAGGGAGAATCACTCTGATCCTGACCCCGGGAGTGTGTGATGGGACGGAGTGGAGGTAGATTCACTCAGTGTCTGACACCGGGAGTGTATGATGGGACGGTGTTTAGGGAGATTCACTCTATGTCTGACCCCGGGAGTGAGCGATGAGATTGTGTGGAATGATATTCACTCTGTGTCTGACCCCGAGCGTGTGTGATGAGGCGGTGTGGTGGGAGTTTCAATCAGTGTCTGAGCCCGGAAGTGTGTGATGGGAATCTGTCGAAGGGAGATTCTTTACGTGTCTGAACCCGAGAGTGTGTTGGGACTGTGTGGAGGGAGATTCACTCTCTGTCTGACCCCGGTAGTGTGTGATGTGACGCTGTATATCGAGATTCCCTCTGTGTCTGACAATGGGAGTGTATGATGGGACGGTGTTTAGGGAGCTTCACTCTATGTCTGACCCCGGGAGTGAGCGGTGAGATTGTTTCGAGGGAGATTCACTCTGTGTCTGACCCCGGGAGTTTGTAATGGGACGGTGTGGAGGGATATTCACTCTGTGTCTGACCACGGGAGTGTGTGATAGGTCGGTCCAAGGAAGATTCACTCCGAGTCTGCCCCCGAGAGTGTGTGATGCGACGGTATGGAGTGAGATTCACTCTGTGTCTGACCCCAGGAGTGTGTGATGGGACTGTGTGGAGGGAGTTACACTCTGTGACTGACCCCGGAAGTGTGTGATTGGACGGCGTGGAGGGCGATTCCCTCTGTGTCTGACCCCGGGAATGTGTGATGGGATGGTGTGGAGGGAGATTCAATCTGTGTCTGTACCCGGGAATGTGTGATGGGACACTGTGGAGGGTGATCCACTGTGTGTCTTACCCAAGGAGTGTGTGATGGGATGGTGTGGAGGGAGATTTCTCTGTGTGTGACATCAGGAGTAAGTGATGGGATGGTGAGGTTTGAGATTCACTCTGTGTCTGACCCCGGGAGTGTGAGATGCGACTGTGCGGAGGGAGATCCACTCTGTGTCTGACCCCAGGAATGTGTGATCAGATGGTGTGGAGGGTGATTCACTCTTTGTCTGAGCCCGGGAGTGTGTGATGGTACTGAATGGAGGAAGATTCTTACTGTGTCTAACCACCGGAATGTGTGATGGGACCCTGAGGAGGGAGATTCACTCTGTGACTGACCCCGGAAGTGTGTAATTGCACAGTGTGGAGGGAGATTCACACTGATTATGAGCCCGGGAGTATGTGGCGGGACGGTGCTGAGGGGGATTTTCTCTGTGTCTGACCCCGGGAGTGTGTGATGCTACTGAGAGGAGGAAGATTCACTCTGTGTTTAACCATCGGAGTGTGTGATGGGACTGTGTGATGGGAGTTTCACTTTGTGACTGACCCCTTTTTTATTATTACAAAATCCTTTATTACAAATTTCGGTGCTATACAATATATACAAAACAGTGACAAACACAATTACTGCACTACAGATAGACAATAGACATTACACCAGAATGTTGCCATCTCCATCCATGATGGCATTTACACCCCGCGGAGCCCAACGGTCTCGAAACTCCTCCAAGGCCACTGTGGACTGCGCGTGTTCCTTTTCAATAGTTACCCGAGCACGAACATACCCCCTAAACATTGCCAGGCAGTCTGCCCGGGGAGATCCTCCCGCCACCCGTTTCCAAGACCCTCGGATGGCGGATTTCGCCAGCCCCAGGAGCAAGTTGACTAGGACATCCTCATCCCTCCATGCCCCCTTCCTTACTGGATGACCATATATAAACAGGGTGGGACTAAAATGCAGCCAGAAGGCGAGAAGCAGCCCACGCAAATATGCAAAAAGAGGCTGCAGCCTCACACACTCCAGGTACATGTGGTACACGGTCTCCTCCAGCCCGCAGAAGTGGCATGCGGGTGCGAAGTCCATGTACAAACTGAAAAACTTATTGCAGGGCACTGCCCTATGCAGTACCCTCCAGCCGAGATCCCCCAGGTGCATGGGAAAAACCCCGGCGTAAAGGGACTTCCAGTGGGGACCCTCCTCACCTCTGGGTGGAAGGACCGACCGCCATGGCGTGTCGGGACGGTGTACAAGGGCAAGGAAGTGGAGGATGTGGAGTAGCAGCCCATACAGATACCTCCTACTTGCATCCCTGAATGGGACTGTGGGTATCGATGAGAGACGGCTCAAGTTGTGCGGACACGGCTCCCGGAGAAGATTGCGGGGTCTGGGCCCGACCAGCAGCTCGGCCTGAGTCGGTCCACACAACTGAGCCGCACCGACAGCCAATGAGGTAGGGCAAGGGCCGGCCAGGACCTCGCCCTCCGCCTGAGGAGGGAATTCCCGGCCTGAGGTGACCATGTTCCAGACTCTCAGTAGGTCCTGATAGAAGCCGGGCAGACTCCACAAAGCAGTAAGGCTGACACCCGCCGGTGGTAGCCGCATGTCTTCATGAAGACAGCAGCCCCTCCGGAGGAAGAAAGTCGCCAACACGTGCCACCTGGGAGGGTGCTCGGCGTACAGGAATCTCTGCAGAGTCCTGAGGCGGAGAGCCGCCAGCTGCGTTCGGACGCACACCAGCGACTGTCCGCCCTCTCCAACTGGGAGACTCAAGACCGCTGCAGAGACCCAGTGTTTCCTGTTGCCCCAGAAGAAGTCCACTAATTTCCTCTGCAGTCTTGCAACAAACGGGGCAGGAGGGGCCAAGGTGACCATCCGATACCACAACATGGAGGCCACCAGCTGGTTTATGACCACCACCCTGCCTCGATAGGAAAGCACCCTGAGAAGGCCTGACCAGCGCCCCAGCCGGGCCATGACTTTCATCTCCAGGTCCTGCCAGATCGCCAGCCAGGTCTCCCCAGAAGGACTCAGGTAGACTCCCAGATAGAGGAGACGCCGAGTACTCCACTCAAAAGCTCTCATCTCCTCCGGCAGGGAGTCCACCTGCCACTGACCCACTAAGAGTCCGGAACATTTCGCCCAGTTGATCCTGGCGGAGGATGCTGCCGAGAAAATGTCTTGGCACTCGCGCATCCTCCGCAGGTCATTCGGATCTGTCACCATGAGGAGTACATCATCGGCGTAGGCCGAGAGGACGACCTCCATGTCCGGTTCACGCAGAACCAGACCTGTCAGCCTTCGCCGTAGGAGGCTCAGGAATGGCTCGACACAAATCGCGTACAATTGACCGGACATGGGGCATCCCTGACGTACTCCTCTCCTGAAGGGAATGGGTGCTGCCAGTGATCCATTGACCTTAACAAGGCACTCTGCGGCAGAGTAGAGGAGCCGAACTCGTGCCACAAAGTGTGGTCCGAGCCCAAAGGCCTGCAGAGTGCCCACCAGGAAACTGTGGTCTACCCGGTCAAACGCCTTCTCCTGGTCAAGAGAAAGAAACGCTGCCGGGGTCCCAGTCTCCTGGTACAGGTGGATCAGGTCCCGTACTAGGTGGACATTGTCCTGGATGGAGCGGCCCGGGACTGTGTAAGATTGGTCAGGATGAATCACCTGTCTCAGTACTGAACCAAGACGGTTGGCCATTGCCCGGGCGAAGATCTTGTAGTCCGCGCACAAGAGGGAGACCGGGCGCCAGTTGTTTAGCAGGCGAAGGTCTCCCTTCTTGGGTAGCAGGACCACGACAGCTCTCCGCCATGAGAGGGGCAATTCCCCGGTGGATAGGCTCTCCCCTAGAACAAGGCTGTAATCGACCCCCAGGTCATCCCAAAAAGCCTGATAAAACTCCACACTCAGACCATCTAAGCCAGGGGATTTACCCCTCCGGAGTTGCCGAAGGGCAGCAGACAGCTCCTCCCGAGTCAGGGAGGCGTCCATACGCGCTGCGTCATCAGGGCTGACCTTTGGCAAATCTTCCCAGACCTCACTGCACGCCCCCGCATTTGACGGATCCGGTGAGAATAAGGACCGATAGAAAGTGTCGATAATTTCGTCAGGATCCGTGATGGAGGAGCCATCAGCAGCCAATAACTCCACCAGCTGCTTTTGAACTCCCCGCCACTTCTCCAACGAGTAGAAGAAGGGTGAGCCGCGGTCCAAATCTTGCAGCATTTGGATCCGCGACCTCACATACGCACCTCGGGACTGCTGAAGCTGCAGATTCCTGAGTGCATCCTTCTTCTCCTGGTATTCCTGCCACGTTTGTTGGTCTCCACCGGTCGAACCAAGACGGGTCTCCAGGTCAAGCAACGCTCTCTCAAGCCGCTCAATCTCAGAGTCCCGCCTCTTTGTCGACCCCCTAGTGTACTCCCGACATAAAAACCGGATGTGGGCATTGCCCACATCCCACCACAGCCGTAGGGAGCCAAACTCTCTCCGTCTCCCTCTCCAGGTGGCCCAGAACGCTCGGAATGTATCCCGGAATCGGCTGTCCTCCAGCAGCTGGTTGTTAAAGTGCCAATACCCGGATCCCACCCGAGGGTGCAGAGGAGTAAATTCCATCCACACAAGGTGATGATCCGAGCACGACACCGGCCGCATGGAGGAAGCCGACATGCGGGAGACATAAGCCCGAGAGATATACAGGCGGTCTATCCGGGAACCCCCCTCTCTCGAACTTCTGGAGAAGGCGCTAGAGTCGGGGTGAAGATTCCGCCAGCTGTCCACCAAGTCAAAGGAGCCGACTAGCTCCTTTAACTTTTTCGCTGATGCCGGGTCGCGTTGGAGGCCCGAGCGGTCCTCCACCTCGAGGGTACAGTTGAAGTCTCCCCCGAGGACGACGCAGTCCCCCGGGTCGATGGAACTCAGCAAGGTGGACAGCTGTCAGAATAGGCGCGTCTGCATCACCCCGCGCCTCGGAGCGTACACGTTGATAAAATGTAACGGTGCACCATCTGGGCGCACAGCCAGGTGGAGCAGACGGCCGGGCACAACATCTTGGACTCCTCCGATTTCTGGCCGGAAGGTTGGGGCCAACAGGATCGCCACCCCACTAGAGTTGGAGCTAAGGTGACTCATGTAGACCCCGCCCTGCCACTCCAGGAGCCAAGCGGACTCGTCCCCCGGGGTGGTATGGGTTTCCTGCAGGAAACTCACCGCGTATCTGCCGTCCCTGAGGACTGAGAGATTGTTATATCTGCGGAGAGAGCCCCTGCTACCATTTACATTGGGTTAGCTATGGTAAGCTTCATGTCGGAAGCACACTAGGCCTCAGCACCAGTCCCCTTCCCACTGAGAGCGATGGCGCCCTCAGCCGCACTCTCCCGAAGAAAACCGAGAATATCCTTTGCTTTCCGGGCCCGACTGCTACCATCGCTACCCTGTGACCCACCATCTCCCGAAGGAGCGAGGCTGCTTTTCATCCTGATGTCCCGCACCAGGTCATCCAGGAAGGATTTCAGCTGCCGCCTGTCATTCCCTGACACAGCATTCCTCTTCCCCTTCCCCTTCCGTCTGAGGATGACCCTCAGGGACTTCACCAGCCTCGGCATGCTAGGCCAGCGAAGCGAGGCTAGTTTAGGCCGATGCTTTGCACCAACGGAGGAGTGAATAAACTCTCTGATCTCCTCCACAGGTATCAATGGGGACTTCTCTGGAGGGGTGAGGATGTCCATTGTCTCGCTGTCAAATGAATCCCCCTCCAACCCCTCACTGCAGACAGATCCCCCACCGTCCTCCTCAGGTGGTGTATAAGGTGGCTGCCCCTGAAACCTACACTGCACAGCGGGTACCTCCCCTATACCTTCCCGCTCCACCGTCGCAGCAGTCTTACCCACAGTTGCGACGATGGAGGGAAAATCCCAAGGGACTCCCTGCAGGCCATTAGTTGATGGGGTCGGCATGCAGGTTACATCACCCTCCCCAGGAGACAGGCATGAAGGGGACCCCAGCAGCTCTGGCCCAATGGATTCACTGGCAGCCTGATGCTGACTGTGAGAGAGCCTGGTCTCCTCTCCACCTGTACTACTTATGCCTCCAGGGAGGCGCTTACTGCTAAGTCCTGGGTGGAGGGCTCCAGGTCTGTTTTAGGCGTGCAAACAGGCCCAGCACTAGCTTCATGCATAACCACACCACCCACCCCAGGACTGGTGTCTACATCTGGGGATTCAGGGTTAGACACAACTCCCACCTGGACCCCCACCCCTTTTTGGGACTCCCCCTCATCTGCATTCTCTGCTCTCTTGGGGGAACAAACCCATCTCCTCTTCAAGCCGGAGGAGCACACAGGTGCGGAATTCACCGACAGCGCGGTACTCTCCGCTCCTATCGCCCCGTCCAACCGTACGCTTCCCCGAGTCTCCCCCTCCACCTCAGGGCAAATGGGCGTGAGCTCTGCGGTCTCGGGGGCCGACTTCTTCACGTGTTTCGACTTCTTCCTCGCTTTCTTGCCCCGCCCGGACTCCACCCCGTCCCTCGCCTGAACCTCCCCACACGTAGCCCCAGGATCACCCGCCTGAACCACAGGGGTAGGAGCAGACGTAGGAATAGGGGCAGGGTTAGAGACAGGGTCAGGGGCAGGAGCAGGGGTCGGCACAGGTGTTGGAGCAGGGATGGGATCAGGGGCAGAGGTAGCTGGGGCCCTGGTTCCCGAAGTGGACTCTCTGGGTTTTCGGGTACTAGGACAGTCCCTCCGAAAGTGCCCCACCTCCCCGCACGCATGGCACCGTGGGCGCTCAGAGCTCCAATACACCTGATAATCTACCCCCCCGTACCGGACAGTAAACCGGCCCTCAACTTCATCCTCCCTTTCCAGTTTCATGAATACCTGTCGCCGGAAAGAGATTACGGTCCGGAGGGTGCGCCTCCTGAATTTGTGCCTGATGGCAGTTATCTCTGACCGTACTTGCCCCAAGCGGGCCAGAGCGGGAAGCAGGTCCTCGTTGGGGATGAAAGGCTGTACGTGACCGAGGACGATGCGTTGTGTGGGAGCTGTCACTAGCTCCATCTGTAAAAAGATGTTCTCCACCGTGATCCCTCTACTGAGGGCCCGATGCACCAACTCATCATTCCTCAGGTAAAACACCGCCTTCCCGAACTCCTTCTCAGCGGCCAAAACACCATCTCTCCCCAACAAGTCCTCCATGGCCTCCGCGCACTTTTCCAGGGTAGTTCCAGTTCGCAAAATACATTGCACCCCGCGTTCAACTTTCACCGTCCGAAACAGGGCGTTGTCCGAGGCCGGAGAGGCAGCCGCCTTTGCATAACTTCCCGCAGGCCTGCGACTCCCCGCAGACTGGTCCGGCATGTTACTTGTGTGTCCGAACCGAGAATGATACGGTGGTGCTGGTTATAAAGTCTCGGAGTGAGTTGAGTAACTGGCGGGAAAAGTTTGTACTCGACGGTACCTTGCTGGCTCAGTGCCAGAAATTCCAACGCCAGGAAAGGCTCCGTTAGTCCTGTAGAAACTTCCAGGCCGTGAGAGGTCGAGACGTCCCAAACGACGGTTCGGCTCCAACACCGAACGAGAATCCCGACGATAGAGATGGAAGGAGGTTGCCCCGATGTCAGTGGGGACAAACAACGTCGTTTGCCTCCGGTTTTGGGAGCGAAACTGCTTCACGGCGAGTTGCCAGCCGCCACAGCAGAGTGCTACGCAGTTCGAAGCCGTAAACGAACCCCGTCCAAACTGGCAGAAAAACTCCAAACGAAGCTTCCACTCTAAACCAGCCGCTCACTTAGAAGTTCAAGGGACGTTGGAAACCAATTTCCAAGCCATTCAAGACCTTCATAAAGTAGTTTTTCCCCGATTTCTCCCAGCGCAATCAGAACAGATCCACTCTGTGTCTGACCCCGGGAGTGTGTGAATGTACCGTGTGGAGGGAGACTCTCTATGTGCCTGACCTGCGACTGTGTGATAGGACGGTACGAAGGGAGATTCACTGGGTGTCTGACCTCGGGATTGTGTGATGGGACGTTGCGGAAGGAGATTCATTCTATGTCAGACCTCGGCAGTGTGTGATGGGAAGGTGTGGAGGGAGATTCACTCTGTGTCTGACCCCAGAAGTGTTTGATGGAACTGAATGGATGGTGATTCACCTTGTGTCTGACCACGGGAGTGTGTAATGGAACTGCCGTTGAAGGAGGTGCCCTCTGTCACTGACCCCTGGAGTGAGTGATGGCACGGCGTGGAGGCAGATTCTCTCGGTGTCTGACCCAGGCAGTGTGTGATGGGTCGGTCCAAGGAACATTCACTCTGTGTCTGACCCCGAGCGTGTGTGATGCGACGGATGGAGTGAGATTCACACTGTGTCTGACACCGGGAGTGTGTGATGTCACTGTGTGGAGGGAGATTCTCTCTATGTCTGTACCAGGGAAAGTGTGATGGGACACCGTGGAGGGTGAGCCACCTTGTGTCTGACCCCAGGAATGTGTGATGGGACGGAGTGGAGGGAGATTCATTCTGTGTCTGACCACAGGAGTGTGCGATGGGACTGTGTGGAGGGAGAATCAATCCGTGTCTGTACCCGGGAATATGTGATGGGAAACTGTGGAGGGTGATCCACTCTGTGTCTGACCGCAGGAGTGAGTGGTGGGATGGTGTAGAGGGAGATTCACTCTGTGTCTGACCCCAGGAATGTGTGTTCAGATGGTGTGGAGGGTGATTCACTCTCTGTCTGAGCCCGGGAGTGTGGGATGGTACTGAATGGAGGAAGATTCTCACAGTGTCTAACCACCGGAGTGTGTGATGGGACCCTGAGGAGGGAGATTCACTCTGTGACTGACGCCGGAAGGGTGTGATTGTACCGTGTGGAGGGAGATTCTCTATGTGTCTGACCAGGGACTGTGTGATAGGACGGTACGAAGGGAGATTCACTGGCTGTCTGACCTCGGGAGTGTGTGATTGGACGTTGCGGAAGGAGATTCATTCTATGCCTGACCTCGGCAGTGTGTGATGGGAAGGTGTGGAGGGAGATTCACTCTGTGTCTGACCCCAGGAGTGTGTGATGGAACTGAATGGAGGGTGATTCACCTTGTGTCTGACCACGGGAGTGTGTGATGGAACTGGCGTGGTGGGAGATGCCCTCTGTCACAGACCCCTGGAGTGAGTGATGGCCCGGCGTGGAGGGAGATTGTCTCTGTGTCTAACCACGGGATAGTGTGATGGGAATGTATGGAGGGAGATTCTCTCGGTGTCTGACTCCGGCAGTGTGTGATGGGTCGGTCCAAGGAACATTCACTCTGTGTCTGACCCCGAGAGTGTGTGATGCGACGGATGGAGTGAGATTCACTCTGTGTCTGACCCCGGGAGTGTGTGATGTCACTGTGTGGAGGGCGTTTCACTCTATGTCTGTCCCCGGGAGTGTGTGATGGGACGGTACGGAGGGAGATTCACTCTGTGTCTGTACCCGGGAATGTCTGATGGGACACTGTGGAGGGTGATCCACTCTGTGTCTTACCCAAGGAGTGTGTGATGTGATGGTGTGGAGGGAGATTTCTCTGTGTGTGACATCAGGAGTGAGTGAGGGGATGGTGAGGTTTGAGATTCACTCTGTGTCTGACCCCGGGAGTGTGAGATGCGACTGTGCGGAGGGAGGTCCACTCTGTGTCTGACCCCAGGAATGTGTGATCAGATGGTGTGGAGGGTGATTCACTCTCTGTCTGAGCCCGGGAGTGTGTGATGGTACTGAATGAAGGAAGATTCTCACTGTGTCTAACCACCGGAGTGTGTGATGGGACCCTGAGGAGGGAGATTCACTCTGTGACTGACCCCGGAAGTGTGTAATTGCACAGTGTGGAGGGAGATTCACACTGATTATGAGCCCGGGAGTATGTGGCGGGACGGTGCTGAGGGGGATTTTCTCTGTGTCTGACCCCGGGAGTGTGTGATGCTACTGAGAGGAGGAAGATTCACTCTGTGTCTAACCATCGGAGTGTGTGATGGGACTGTGTGATGGGAGTTTCACTTTGTGACTGACCCCTTTTTTTATTACAAAATCCTTTATTACAAATTTCGGTGCTATACAATATATACAAAACAGTGGCAAACACAATTACTGCACTACAGATAGACAATAGACATTACACCAGAATGTTGCCATCTCCATCCACGATGGTATTTGCACCCCGCGGAGCTCAACGGTCTCGAAACTCCTCCAAGGCCACTGTGGACTGCGCGTGTTCCTTTTCAATAGTTACCCGAGCACGAACATACCCCCTAAACATTGCCAGGCAGTCTGCCCGGGGAGATCCTCCCGCCACCCGTTTCCAAGACCCTCGGATGGCGGATTTCGCCAGCCCCAGGAGCAAGTTGACTAGGACATCCTCATCCCTCCATGCCCCCTTCCTTACTGGATGACCATATATAAACAGGGTGGGACTAAAATGCAGCCAGAAGGCGAGAAGCAGCCCACGCAAATATGCAAAAAGAGGCTGCAGCCTCACACACTCCAGGTACATGTGGTACACGGTCTCCTCCAGCCCGCAGAAGTGGCATGCGGGTGGGAAGTCCATGTACAAACTGAAAAACTTATTGCAGGGCACTGCCCTATGCAGTACCCTCCAGCCGAGATCCCCCAGGTGCATGGGAAGAACCCCGGCGTAAAGGGACTTCCAGTGGGGACCCTCCTCACCTCTGGGTGGAAGGACCGACCGCCATGGCGTGTCGGGACGGTGTACAAGGGCAAGGAAGTGGAGGATGTGGAGTAGCAGCCCATACAGATACCTCCTACTTGCATCCCTGAATGGGACTGTGGGTATCGATGAGAGACGGCTCAAGTTGTGCGGACACGGCTCCCGGAGAAGATTGCGGGGTCTGGGCCCGACCAGCAGCTCGGCCTGAGTCGGTCCACACAACTGAGCCGCACCGACAGCCACTGAGGTAGGGCAAGGGCCGGCCAGGACCTCGCCCTCCGCCTGAGGAGGGGATTCCCGGCCTGAGGTGACCATGTTCCAGACTCTCAGTAGGTCCTGATAGAAGCCGGGCAGACTCCGCAAAGCAGTTCGGCTGACACCCGCCGGTGGTAGCCGCATGTCTTCATGAAGACAGTAGCCCCTCCGAAGGAAGAAAATCGCCAACACGTGCCACCTGGGAGGGTGCTCGGCGTACAGGAGTCTCTGCAGAGTCCTGAGGCGGAGAGCCGCCAGCTGCGTTCGGACGCACACCAGCGACTGTCCGCCCTCTCCCACTGGGAGACTCAAGACCGCTGCAGAGACCCAGTGTTTCCTGTTGCCCCGGAAGAAGTCCACTAATTTCCTCTGCAGTCTTGCAACAAACGGGGCAGGAGGGGCCAAGGTGACCATCCGATACCACAACATGGAGGCCACCAGCTGGTTTATGACCACCACCCTGCCTCGATAGGAAAGCACCCTGAGAAGGCCTGACCAGCGCCCCAGCCGGGCCATGACTTTCATCTCCAGGTCCTGCCAGTTCGCCAGCCAGGTCTCCCCAGAAGGACTCAGGTAGACTCCCAGATAGAGGAGACGCCGAGTACTCCACTCAAAAGCTCTCATCTCCTCCGGCAGGGAGTCCACCTGCCACTGACCCACTAAGAGTCCGGAACATTTCGCCCAGTTGATCCTGGCGGAGGATGCTGCCGAGAAAATGTCTTGGCACTCGCGCATCCTCCGCAGGTCATTCGGATCTGTCACCATGAGGAGTACATCATCGGCGTAGGCCGAGAGGACGACTTCCATGTCCAGACCTGTCAGCCTTCGCCGTAGGAGGCTCAGGAATGGCTCGACACAGATCGCGTACAATTGACCGGACATGGGGCATCCCTGACGTACTCCTCTCCTGAAGGGAATGGGTGCTCCCAGTGATCCATTGACCTTAACAAGGCACTCTGCGGCAGAGTAGAGGAGCCGAACTCGGGCCACAAAGTGTGGTCCGAGCCCAAAGGCCTGCAGAGTGCCCACCAGGAAACTGTGGTCTACCCGGTCAAACGCCTTCTCCTGGTCAAGAGAAAGAAACGCTGCCGGGGACCCAGTCTCTTGGTACAGGTGGATCAGGTCCCGTACTAGGTGGACATTGTCCTGGATGGAGCGGCCCGGGACTGTGTAAGATTGGTCAGGATGAATCACCTGTCTCAGTACTGAACCAAGACGGTTGGCCATTACCCGGGCGAAGATCTTGTAGTCCGCGCACAAGAGGGAGACCGGGCGCCAGTTGTTTAGCAGGCGAAGGTCTCCCTTCTTGGGTAGCAGGACCACGACAGCTCTCCGCCATGAGAGGGGCAATTCCCCGGTGGCTAGGCTCTCCCCTAGAACAAGGCTGTAATCGACCCCCAGGACATCCCAAAAAGCCTGATAAAACTCCACACTCAGACCATCTAAGCCAGGGGATTTACCCCTCCGGAGTTGCCGAAGGGCAGCAGACAGCTCCTCCCGAGTCAGGGAGACGTCCAGACGCGCTGCGTCATCAGGGCTGACCTTTGGCAAATCTTCCCAGACCTCACTGCACGCCCCCGCATTTGACGGATCCGGTGAGAATAAGGACCGATAGAAAGTGTCGATAATTTCGTCAGGATCCGTGATGGAGGAGCCATCAGCAGCCAATAGCTCCACCAGCTGCTTTTGAACTCCCCGCCACTTCTCCAACGAGTAGAAGAAGGGTGAGCCGCGGTCCAAATCTTGCAGCATTTGGATCCGCGACCTCACATACGCACCTCGGGACTGCTGAAGCTGCAGATTCCTGAGTGCATCCTTCTTCTCCTGGTATTCCTGCCACGTTTGATGGTCTCCACCGGTCGAACCAAGACGGGTCTCCAGGTCAAGCAACGCTCTCTCAAGCCGCTCAATCTCAGAGTCCCGCCTCTTTGTCGACCCCCTAGTGTACTCCCGACATAAAAACCGGATGTGGGCCTTGCCCACATCCCACCACAGCCGTAGGGAGCAAAACTCTCTCCGTCTCCCTCTCCAGGTGGCCCAGAACGCTCGGAATGAATCCCGGAATCGGCTGTCCTCCAGCAGCCGGTTGTTAAAGTGCCAATACCCGGATCCCACCCGAGGGTGCAGAGGAGTAAATTCCATCCACAGAAGGTGATGATCCGAGCACGACACCGGCCGCATGGAGGAAACCGACACGCGGGAGACATAAGCCCGAGAGATATACAGGCGGTCTATCCGGGAACCCCCCTCTCTCGATCTTCTGGAGAAGGCGCTAGAATCGGGGTGAAGATTCCGCCAGCTGTCCACCAAGTCAAAGGAGCCGACTAGCTCCTTTAACTTTTTCGCTGATGCCGGGTCGCGTTGGAGGCCCGAGCGGTCCTCCACCTCGAAGGTACAGTTGAAGTCTCCCCCGAGGACGACGCAGTCCCCCGGGTCGATGGAACTCAGCAAGGTGGACAGCTGACAGAATAGGCGCGTCTGCATCACCCCGCGCCTCGGAGCGTACACGTTTATAAAATGTAACGGTGCACCATCTGGGCGCACAGCCAGGTGGAGCAGACGGCCGGGCACAACATCTTGGACTCCTACGATTTCTGGCCGGAAGGTTGGGGCCAACAGGATCGCCACCCCACTAGAGTTGGAGCTAAGGTGACTCATGTAGACCCCGCCCTGCCACACCAGGAGCCAAGCGGACTCGTCCCCCGGGGTGGTATGGGTTTCCTGCAGGAAACTCACCGCGTATCTGCCGTCCCTGAGGACTGAGAGATTGCTATATCTGCGGAGAGAGCCCCTGCTACCATTTACATTGAGACTAGCTATGGTAAGCTTCATGTCGGAAGCACACTAGGCCTCAGCACCAGTCCCCTTCCCACTGAGAGCGATGGCGCCCTCAGCCGCACTCTCCCGAAGAAAACCGAGAATATCCTTTGCTTTCCGGGCCCGACTGCTACCATCGCTACCCTGTGACCCACCATCTCCCGAAGGAGCGAGGCTGCTTTTCATCCTGATGTCCCGCACCAGGTCATCCAGGAAGGATTTCAGCTGCCGCCTGTCATTCTCTGACACAGCATTCCTCTTCCCCTTCCCCTTCCGTCTGAGGATGAACCTCAGGGACTTCACCAGCCTCGGCATGCTAGGCCAGCGAGGCGAGGCTAGTTTAGGCCGATGCTTTGCACCAACGGAGGAGTGAATAAACTCTCTGATCTCCTCCACAGGTATCAATGGGGACTTCTCTGGAGGGGTGAGGATGTCCATTGTCTCGCTGTCAAATGAATCCCCCTCCAACCCCTCACTGCAGACAGATCCCCCACCGTCCTCCTCAGGTGGTGTATAAGGTGGCTGCCCCTGTAACCTACACTGCACAGCGGGTACCTCCCCTATACCTTCCCGCTCCACCGTCGCAGCAGTCTTACCCACAGTTGCGACGATGGAGGGAAAATCCCAAGGGACTCCCTGCAGGCCATTAGTTGATGGGGTCGGCATGCAGGTTACATCACCCTCCCCAGGAGACAGGCATGAAGGGGACCCCAGCAGCTCTGGCCCAATGGATTCACTGGCAGCCTGATGCTGACTGTGAGAGAGCCTGGTCTCCTCTCCACCTGTACTACTTATGCCTCCAGGGAGGCGCTTACTGCTAAGTCCTGGGTGGAGGGCTCCAGGTCTGTTTTAGGCGTGCAAACAGGCCCAGCACTAGCTTCATGCATTACCACACCACCCACCCCAGGACTGGTGTCTACATCTGGGGATTCAGGGTTAGACACAACTCCCACCTGGATCCCCACCCCTTTCTGGGACTCCCCCTCATCTGCATTCTCTGCTCTCTTGGGGGAACAATCCCATCTCCTCTTCAAGCCGGAGGAGCACACAGGTGCGGAATTCACCGACAGCGCGGTACTCTCCGCTCCTATCGCCCCGTCCAACCGTACGCTTCCCCGAGTCTCCCCCTCCACCTCAGGGCAAATGGGCGTGAGCTCTGCGGTCTCGGGGGCCGACTTCTTCACGTGTTTCGACTTCTTCCTCGCTTTCTTGCCCCGCCCGGACTCCACCCTGTCCCTCGCCTGAACCTCCCCACACGTAGCCCCAGGATCACCCGCCTGAACCACAGGGGTAGGAGCAGACGTAGGAATAGGGGCAGGGTTAGAGACAGGGTCAGGGGCAGGAGCAGGGGTCGGCACAGGTGTTGGAGCAGGGATGGGATCAGGGGCAGAGGTAGCTGGGGCACTGGTTCCCGAAGTGGACTCTCTGGGTTTTCGGGTGCTAGGACAGTCCCTCCGAAAGTGCCCCACCTCCCCGCACGTATGGCACCGTGGGCGCTCAGAGCTCCAATACACCTGATAATCTACCCCCCCGTGCCGGACAGTAAACCGGCCCTCAACTTCATCCTCCCTTTCCAGTTTCATGAATACCTGTCGCCGGAAAGAGATTACGGTCCGGAGGGTGCGCCTCCTGAATTTGTGCCTGATGGCAGTTATCTCTGACCGTACTTGCCCCAAGCGGGCCAGTGCGGGAAGCAGGTCCTCGTTGGGGATGAAAGGCTGTACGTGACCGAGGACGATGCGTTGTGAGGGAGCTGTCACTAGCTCCAACTGTAAAAAGATGTTCTCCACCGTGATCCCTCTACTGAGGTCCCGATGCACCAACTCATCATTCCTCAGGTAAAACACCGCCTTCCCGAACTCCTTCTCAGCGGCCAAAACACCATCTCTCCCCAACAAGTCCTCCATGGCCTCCGCGTACTTTTCCAGGATAGTTCCAGTTCGCAAAATACATTGCACCCCGCGTTCAACTTTCACCGTCCGAAACAGGGCGTTGTCCGAGGCCGGAGAGGCAGCCGCCTTTGCATAACTCCCCGCAGGCCTGCGACTCCCCGCAGACTGGTCCGGCATGTTACTTGTGTGTCCGAACCGAGGATGATACGGTGGTGCTGGTTATAAAGTCTCGGAGTGAGTTGAGTAACTGGCGGGAAAAGTTTGTACTCGACGGTACCTTGCTGGCTCAGTGCCAGAAATTCCAACGCCAGGAAAGGCTCCGTTAGTCCTGTAGAAACTTCCAGGCCGTGAGAGGTCGAGACGTCCCAAACGACGGTTCGGCTCCAACACCGAACGAGAATCCCGACGATAGAGATGGAAGGAGGTTGCCCCGATGTCAGTGGGGACAAACAACGTCGTTTGCCTCCGGTTTTGGGAGCGAAACTGCTTCACGGCGAGTTGCCAGCCGCCACAGCAGAGTGCTACGCAGTTCGAAGCCGTAAACGAACCCCGTCCAAACTGGCAGAAAAACTCCAAACGAAGCTTCCACTCTAAACCAGCCGCTCACTTAGAAGTTCAAGGGACGTTGGAAACCAATTTCCAAGCCATTCAAGACCTTCATAAAGTAGTTTTTCCCCGATTTCTCCCAGCGCAATCAGAACAGCTCCACTCTGTGTCTGACCCCGGGAGTGTGTGAATGTACCGTGTGGAGGGAGACTCTCTATGTGCCTGACCTGCGACTGTGTGATAGGACGGTACGAAGGGAGATTCACTGGATGTCTGACCTCGGGAGTGTGTGATGGGACGTTGCGGAAGGAGATTCATTCTATGTCAGACCTCGGCAGTGTGTGATGGGAAGGTGTGGAGGGAGATTCACTCTGTGTCTGACCCCAGGAGTGTTTGATGGAACTGAATGGATGGTGATTCACCTTGTGTCTGACCACGGGAGTGTGTAATGGAACTGCCGTTGAAGGAGGTGCCCTCTGTCACTGACCCCTGGAGTGAGTGATGGCACGGCGTGGAGGCAGATTCTCTCGGTGTCTGACCCAGGCAGTGTGTGATGGGTCGGTCCAAGGAACATTCACTCTGTGTCTGACCCCGAGTGTGTGTGATGCGACAGATGGAGTGAGATTCACTCTGTGTCTGACACCGGGAGTGTGTGATGTCACTGTGTGGAGGGAGATTCTCTCTATGTCTGTACCAGGGAATGTGTGATGGGACACCGTGGAGGGCGAGCCACTTTGTGTCTGACCCCAGGAGTGTGTGATGGGACGGAGTGGAGGGAGATTCATTCTGTGTCTGACCACGGGAGTGTGTGATAGGTCGGTCCAATGAACATTCACTCTGAGTTTGTCCCCGAGAGTGTGTGATGCGACGGTATGGAGTGAGGTTCACTCTGTGTCTGACCACAGGAGTGTGCGATGGGACTGTGTGGAGGGAGAATCAATCCGTGTCTGTACCCGGGAATATGTGATGGGAAACTGTGGAGGGTGATCCACACTGTGTCTGACCGCAGGAGTGAGTGGTGGGATGGTGTAGAGGGAGATTCACTCTGTGTCTGACCCCAGGAATGTGTGTTCAGATGGTGTGGAGGGTGATTCACTCTCTGTCTGAGCCCGGGAGTGTGGGATGGTACTGAATGGAGGAAGATTCTCACAGTGTCTAACCACCGGAGTGTGTGATGGGACCCTGAGGAGGGAGATTCACTCTGTGACTGACGCCGGAAGTGTGTGATTGTACCGTGTGGAGGGAGATTCTCTATGTGTCTGACCAGGGACTGTGTGACAGGACGGTACGAAGGGAGATTCACTGGCTGTCTGACCTCGGGAGTGTGTGATTGGACGTTGCGGAAGGAGATTCATTCTATGTCTGACCTCGGCAGTGTGTGATGGGAAGGTGTGGAGGGAGATTCACTCTGTGTCTGACCCTAGGAGTGTGTGATGGAACTGAATGGAGGGTGATTCACCTTGTGTCTGACCACGGGAGTGTGTGATGGAACTGGCGTGGTGGGACATGCCCTCTGTCACAGACCCCTGGAGTGAGTGATGGCCCGGCGTGGAGGGAGATTGTCTCTGTGTCTAACCACGGGATAGTGTGATGGGAATGTATGGAGGGAGATTCTCTCGGTGTCTGACTCCGGCAGTGTGTGATGGGTCGGTCCAAGGAACATTCACTCTGTGTCTGACCCCGAGAGTGTGTGATGCGACGGGTGGAGTGAGATTCACTCTGTGTCTGGCCCCGGGAGTGTGTGATGTCACTGTGTGGAGGGCGTTTCACTCTATGTCTGTCCCCGGGAGTGTATGATGGGACGGTACGGAGGGAGATTCACTCTGTGTCTGTACCAGGGAAAGTGTGATGGGACACCGTGGAGGGTGAGCCATTTTGTGTCTGACCCCAGGAGTGTGTGATGGGACGGAGTGGAGGGAGATTCTTTCTGTGTCTGACCACTGGAGTGTGTGGTAGGTCGGTCCAATGAACATTCACTCTGAGTTTGTCCCCGAGAGTGTGTGATGCGACGGTATGTAGTGAGGTTCACTCTGTGTCTGACCACAGGAGTGTGCGATGGGATTGTGTGGAGGGAGAATCAATCCGTGTCTGTACCCGGGAGTATGTGATGGGAAACTGTGGAGGGTGATCCACTCTGTGTCTGACCGCAGGAGTGAGTGGTGGGATGGTGTAGAGGGAGATTCACTCTGTGTCTGAACCCGGGAGTGTGAGATGCGACTGTGTGGAGGGATATCCACTCTGTGTCTGACCCCAGGAATGTGTGTTCAGATGGTGTGGAGGGTGATTCATTCTCTGTCTGAGCCCGGGAGTGTGGGATGGTACTGAATGGAGGAAGATTCTCACAGTGTCTAACCACCGGAGTGTGTGATGGGACCCTGAGGAGGGAGATTCACTCTGTGACTGACCCCGGAAGTGTGTGATTGTACCGTGTGGAGGGAGATTCTCTATGTGTCTGACCAGGGACTGTGTGATAGGACGGTACGAAGGGAGATTCACTGGCTGTCTGACCTCGGGAGTGTGTGATTGGACGTTGCGGATGGAGATTCATTCTATGTTTGACCTCGGCAGTGTGTGATGGGTCGGTCCAAGGAACATTCACTCTGTGTCTGACCCCGGGAGTGTGTGATGTCACTGAGTGGATGGCGATTCACTCTATGTCTGTCCCCTGGAGTGTGTGATGGGACGGTACGGAGGGAGATTCACTCTGTGTCTGTACCAGGGAAAGTGTGATTGGACTCCGTGGAGGCTGAGCCACTTTGTGTCTGACCCCAGGAGTGTGTGATGGGATGGTGTGGAGGGAGATTCTCTCTGTATGTGACCTCTGGAGTGTGTGATGGAACAGTGAGGAGGGAGATTCACTCTGTGTCTGACCCCGGGAGTGTGTGACGCGACTGTGTGGAGGGAGATCCAATCTGTGTCTGACCACAGGAATGTGTGATCAGATGGTGTGGAGGGAGTTTCACTCTCTGTCTGACCCCGGGATTGTGTGATGGGACAGAGTGCAGGGAGATTCATTCTGTGTCTGACCACGAGAGTGTGTGATGAGACGGTGTGGAGGGAGATTCACTCTGTGTCTGACCCCGAGTGTGTGTGATGAGACGGTGTGGAGGTAGATCCACTCTGTGTCTGACCCCAGGAATGTGTGTTCAGATGGTGTGGAGGGTGATTCACTCTCTGTCTGAGCCCGGGAGTGTGTGATTGCACAGTGTGGAGGGATATTCACACTGAGTATGAGCCCGGGAGTGTGTGGCGGGACGGTGTTGAGGGAGATTCACTCTGTGTCTGACCCCGCGAATGTGTGATACGACGGTGCGGACTGTGATTATCTCAGTGTCTGACCCCGGGTGTGTGTGTGATGCTACTGAGAGGAGGAAGATTCACTCTGTGTCTAACCATCGGAGTGTGCGATGGGATTGTGTGGAGGGAGATTCACTCTGTGACTGACCCCGGAAGTGTGTGATTGTACAGTGTGGAGGGAGATTCTCGATGTGGTCTGACCTGGGACTGTGTGATAGGACGGTACGAAGGGAGATTCTCTGAGTGTCTGAACTCCGGAGTGCGTGATGGGACGTTGCGGAAGGAGATCATTCTAAGTCTGACCTCGGCAGTGTGTGGTGGGAAGGTGTGGAGGGAGATTCACTCTGTGTCTGACCCCAGGAGTGTGTGATGAAACTGAATGGATGGTGATTCACCTTGTGTCTGACCACGGGAGTGTGTGATGAGATGGTGTGGAGTGAGATCCACTCTGTGTCTGACCCCGGGGGTTTGTAATGGGAGGGTGTGGAGGGATATTAACTGTGTCTGACACCGAAAGTGTGTAATGAGGCGGTGTGGAGGGAGATTCTCTCAGTGTCTGAGCACGGTAGTGTGTGATGGGACACTGCGGAGGGTGATCCAATCTGTGTCTCGCCCAAGGAGAGTGTGATGGGATGGTGTGGAGGCTAATTCACTCTGTGCCTGTGTCCGGGAATGTGTGATGGGACAGAGTGGAGGGAGATTCATTCTGTGTCTGACCACGGGAGTGTGTGATGCGACGGTGTGGAGTGATATTCACTCTGTGTCTGACCCCAGGAGTGTGTGATGGGGCAGTGTGGAGGGAGATTCACTCTGTCTCTGACCCTAGGAGTCTGTGATCGGACTGAGTGGAGGGAGTTACACTCTGTGACTGACCCCGGAATTGTGCGATTGGACGGTGTGGAGGGAGATTCACTCTTTGTCTGACGCCGGGAGTGTGTGATGGGACAGAGTGGAGGGAGATTCATTCTGAGTCTGACCCAGAGAGTGTGAGATGAGGCGGTGTGGAGGAAGATTCACTGAGTGTCTGAGCCTGGGAGTGTGTGAAGGGACTGTGTGGAGCGAGATACACTCTGTCTCTGTCCCTAGGAGTCTGAGATCGGACTGAGTGGAGGGAGTTACACTCTGTGTCTGAACTCGCGATTGTGTGATGTGACCCTGTGGAGTGAAATTCACTCCAATGAGACGGTGTGGAGGAAGATTCACTCTGTGTCTGACCAGCGGAGTGTGTGATTGCACGGTGTGGAGGGAGATTCACACTGAGTATGACACCGGGAGTGTGAGATGGGACGTTGCGGAGGGAGATTCACTATGTGTCTGACCCCGGGAGTCTGTGATGCGACGGTACGGAAGGAGTTTCACACTGTGTCTGACCACCGGACTGTGTGAGGTGACTTTGTGGTGGGAGATTCACACTTTGATTGAACCCGGAATTGTGTGATTGCACGGTGTGGATGGAGATTCACACTGAGTAAGACCCCGGGACTGTGTGACGGGACGGTGTTGACGGAGATTCTCTCTGTCTGACCCCGGGACAGTGTGGTACGACGGTGCCGACGGAGATTCACTCAGTGTCTGACACCGGGAGTGTGCGATGGGAAGTTGCAGAAGGAGACTCATTCTATGTCTGACCCAGTAAGTCTGTGATTGGACGGTGCGGAGTGCAATTCCCTTTGTGTCTGACCCCGGGAGTGTATGGTGTGAGATTCACTTTGTCTCTGACCCTCGGTGTTTGCGATCGGACTGTGTGGAGGGAGATACACTCAGTGCCTGCCCCCTGGAGTGAGTGATGGCACGGTCTGGAGGGAGATTCTTTCTGTTTCTGACGCCGGGAGAGTGTGATGGGAATGTTTGGAGTGCGGTTCTCTCTGTGTCTGACACCAGCAGTGTGAGATGGGTCGGTCCAAGGAAAATTCATTCTGAGTCTGACCCCGGGAGTGTGTGATGCGACGGTGTGGAGTGAGATTCACTCTGTGTCTGTCCCCGGGAGTGTGTAATGGGACTGTGTGCAGGGAGATTCAATCTGTGTCTGAGCCAGGGAGTGTGTGATGGGGCAGAGTGGAGGGAAATTCATTCTCTGTGACTGACCCCGGAAGTGGGTGTTTGGACGGTGCGGAGGGAGTTTCACTCCGTGTCTGACCCCTGGAGTCTGTGATGCGACGGTACGGAGGGAGATTCACTCTGTGCCTGACCCAGTAAGTCTGTGATTGGACGGTGCGGAGTGCAATTCCCTTTGTGTCTGACCCCAGGAGTGTGTGATGGGACTGTGTGTAGGGAGATTCACTCTTTGACTGACGCCGGGAATGTGTGATGGGATTGTGAGGATGCAGATTCACTCTGGGTCTGACCCCGGGAGTGTGGGATGGGACTGTGTGGAGGGAGATTCACTCTGTGTCTAACCCCGGGAATGTGTGATGGGATGGTGTGGAGTGTGATTCACACTGTGTCTGAGCCCGGGAGTGTCTGATGGTACTGAGTTGGGGAAGATACACTCTGTGTCTAACCACCGGAGTTTGTGATGGGTCTGTGTGGAGGGAGATACACTCTGTAACTGACCCCGGAAGTGTGTCATTGTACGGTGTGGAGGGAGATTCACACTGAGAATGTAACCGGGAGTGTGTGACCGGACGTTGTTGAGAGAGATTCTCTCTGTGTCTGACCTGGGACAGTGTGATAGGGCGGTGTGGAGGGAGATTCACTGAGTGTCTGACCTCCGGAGTGGGTGACGGGACGTTGCGGAGGGAGATTCATTCTATGTCTGACCCCGGGGGTGTGTGTTGGGACGGTGTGGAGGGGAAACACTCTGTATCTGAGCCCGGGAGAGTGTGATGGGAAAGACTGGACGAAGAATCACTCTGAGTCTGATCCCGGGAGTGTGTGATGGGACTGTGTGTTCGGAGATTCACTTTGTCTCTGACCCTAGGAGTCTGTGATCGGACTGTGTGGAGGGAGATACACTCTGTGTCTGACCCCAGGAGAGAGTGATGGCACGGTGTGGAGGGAGATACTCTCTGTGTCTGACCCACGGAGAGCGTGATGGGAATGTGTGGAGTGAGATTCTCTCTGTGTCTGACCCCGGCTGTGTGTGATGGGTCGGTCCAAGGAACATTCATTCTGAGTCTGACACCAAAAGTGTGTGATACGACGGTGTGGATTGAGATTCACTCTGTGTCTGACACTGGGAGTGTGTAATGGGACTGTGTGCAGGGAGATTCACTCTGTGTCTGTACCCGAGACTGTGTGATGGAACGGTGTGGAGGGAGATTCACTCTGTGTCTGACCCCGGGAATGTGTGATGGGATGGTGTGGAGGGAGATTCACTCTGTGTCTGTCTCCAGGAGAGTGTGATGGGATGGTGTGGAGGGTGATTCACTCTGCGTCTGAGAGCGGGATTGTGTGACGGGACGGAGTGGTGGAAGATTCACTCTGTGTCTGTACCCGGGAGTGTGTGATGGAACGGTGTGGAGGGAGATTCACTCTGTGTCTGACCCCGGGAGTGTGTGATGGGATGGTGTGGAGGGAGACTCACTCTGCGTCTGAGAGCGGGATTGTGTGATGGGACGGTGTGGTGGAAGATTCACTCTGTGTCTGACCCCGGGAGTGTGTGATGCTACTGAGAGGAGGAAGATTCACTCTATGTCTAACCACCGGAGTGTGTGATGGGATTGTGTGGAGGGAGATTCACTCTGTGACTGACCCCGGAAGTGCGTGATTGTACCGTGTGGAGGGAGATTCTCTATGTGTCTGACCTGGGACTGTGTGATAGGACGGTACGAAGGGAGATTCACTGAGTGTCTGACCTCGGGAGTGCGTGATGGGACGTTACGGAAGGAGATTCATTCTATATCTGACCTCGGCAGTGTGTGGTGGGAAGGTGTGGAGGGAGAATCACTCTGTGTCTGACCCCAGGAGTGTGTAATGGAACTGAATGAAGGGTGATTCACCTTGTGTCTGACCACGGTGAGTGTGATGGGACTGCGAGGTGGGAGATTCACTCTGTGAATGACCCCGAGTGTGTGTGATCAGACGGTGTGGAGGGAGATTCTCTCAGTGCCTGAGCCCGAGAGTGTGTGATGGGTCTGAGTGGAGGAAGAATCACTCTGGGTCTGACCCCGGGAGTGATGTCACGGCGTGGAGGGAGATTCCCTCTGTGTCTGAGTACGGGATAGAGTGATGGGAATGTATGGAGGGAGATTCTCTCGGTGTCTGACCACGGCAGTGTGTGATGGGTCGGTCCACGGAACATTCACTCTGACTCTGACCCCGAGAGTTTGTGATGCGACGGATGGAGTGAGATTCACTCTGTGTCTGACACCGGGAGTGTGTGATGGGGCGGTGTCGAGGGAGATTCTCTCAGTGCCTGAGCCCGGGAGTGTGTGATGGGACTGAGTGGAGGAAGAACCACTCTGGGTCTGACACCTGGAGTGAGTGATGGCACGACGTGGCGGGAGATTCTCTCAGTGGCTGAGCCCGGGAGTGTGTGATGGGGCAGAGTGGAGGAATATTCATTCTGTGTCTGACCACGGGAATGCATGATGGGACTGTGTGGAGGTTGATTCACTCTGAGTCTGACCCCGAGATCGTGTGATGAGACGGTGTGGAGAGAGATTCACTCTTTGTCTGACACCGGGAGTGTGGGAGGGTACGGTACGGAGGGAGATTCACTCTGTGTCTGACGCAGGGAATGTCAGATGGGATGGTGTGGAGGGTGATTCACTCTGTGTCTCCGACCAGGACTGTGTGATGGGACTGACTGGAGGAATAATCTCTCTGGGTCTGATCCCGGGAGTGTGTGATGGGACTGTGTGGTCGGAGATTCACTTTGACTCTGACCAACGGGGTCTGAGATCGGACTGTGTGGAGGGAGATACACTCTGCGGCTGACCCCAGGAGTGAGTGATGGCACGGTGTGGAGGGAGATACTCTCTGAATCTGACCCACGGAGATTGTGATGGGAATGTGTGGATTGAGATTCTCTCTGTGTCTGTCCCCGGGAGTGCGTGATGGAACGGTTTGGAGGGAGATTCACTCTGTGTCTGACCCCGGGAGAATGTGATGGGACTCAGTGGTGGGTGATCCACTCGGTGTCTGACTCCAAGAGAGTGTGATGTGATGGTGTGGAGGGTGATTCACTCTGAGTCTGAGAACGGGATTGTGTGATGGGACTGAGTGGAGGAATATTCACACTGAGTATGACCCCGGGAGTGTGTGGCGGGACGGTGTTGAGGGAGATTCTCTCTGTGTCTGACCTCGGGAATGTGTGATTCGACGGTGCGGACGGTGATTATCTCAGTGTCTGACCCCGGGAGAGTGTGATGGGATTGTGTGGAGGGAGATTCACTCTGTGCCTGTCTCCGGAAGTGTGTGATTGTACCGAGTGGAAGGATATTCACACTGAGTATAACCCCGGGAATGTGTGATACGACGTTGCGGACGGTGATTATCTCAGTGTCTGACCCCGGGAGTTTGTGATGCTACTGAGAGGAGGAAGATTCACTATGTCTAACCACCGGAGTGTGTGATGGGATTGTGTGGAGGGAGATTCACTCTGTGACTGACCCCGGAAGTGTGTGATTGTACCGTGTGGAGGGAGATTCTCTATGTGTCTGACCTGGGACTGAGTGATAGGACGGTACGAAAGGAGATTCACTGAGTGTCTGACCTCTGGATTGCGTGATGGGACGTTGCTGAAGGGAATTCATTCTATGTCTGACCTCGGCAGTGTGTGGTGGGAAGGTGTGGAGGGAGATTCAAAATGTGTCTGACCCCAGGAGTGTGTGATGAAACTGAATGGAGGGTGATTCACCTTGTGTCTGACCACGGGAGTGTGTGATGGGACTGCGTGGAGGGAGATTCACTCTGTGTCTGACCCCGACTGTGTGTGATCAGATGGTGTGGAGGGAGATTCTCTCACTGCCTGAGCCCAGGAGTGTGTGATGGGTCGGTCCAACGAACATTCACTCTGAGTCTGACCCCGAGAGTGTGTGATGCGACTGATTGGAGGAAGAATCACGCTGGGTCTGACCCCTGGAGTGAGTGATGGCACGGCGTGGAGGGAGATTCCCTCTGTGTCTGACCACGGGATAGTGTGATGGGAATGTATGGAGAGAGATTCTCTCGGTGTCTGACCACGGCAGTGTGTGATGGGTCGGTCCAAGGAGCTTTCACTCTGAGTCTGACCCCGAGAGTGAGTGATGGGCATGTGTGGAGGGATTTTCATTCTCTGTCTGTCCCCGGGAGTGTGTGATGGGACGGTGTGGAGGGAGATTCACTCTGTGTCTGACCCAGGGGGAGTGTGATGGGACAGAGTCGAGGAATATTCATTCCGTGTCTGACCACGGCAATGCATGATGGGACTGTGTGGAGGTTGATTCACTCTGAGTCTGAACCCGAGATTGTGTGATGAGACGGTGTGGAGTGAGATTCACTCAGTGTCTGAGCCCGGGAGTGTGTGAAGGGACTGTGTTGAGGGAGAGACACTCTGTCTCTGACCCCGAGATTGTGTGATTGTACGGTGTGGAGGGAGATTCACTCTTTGTCTGACACCGGGAGTGTGTGATGGGACGGTGTGGAGGGAAATTCACTCTTTGTCTGACCCCGGGAGTGTGTGATGGGACAGTACAGAGGGAGATTCACTCTGTGTCTGACCACCGGAGTGTGTGAGGTGACTTTGTGGAGGGAGATTCACACTTTGATTGAACCCTGAAGTGTGTGATTACACAGTGTGGATGAGGATTCACACTGAGTAAGACCCCGGGACTGCGTGACGGGACGGTGTTGAGGGAGATTCTCTCTGTCTGACCCCGGGACTGTGTGATACGACGGTGCTGATGGAGATTCACTCTCTGTCTGTCCCCGGGAGTGTGTGATGGGACGTTGCGGAGGGAGACTCATTCTATGGCTGACGCCGGGAGTGTGTTTGGACTGTGTGGAGTGAGATTCACTCAGTGTCTGACCACTGGAGTGTGTGCTGAGATGGTATGAAGGGGTATTCACTCAGTGTCTGGGCCCGGCAGTGTGTGATGGGACTGAGTGGAGGAAGAATCACTCTGGATCTGACCCCTGGAGTGAGTGATGGCACCGTCTGTTCGGAGATTCTCTCTGTTTCTGACCCCGGGAGAGTGTGCTGGGGCAGAGTGGAGCGAGATTCATTCTCTGTGACTGACCCCGGAAGTGTGTGTTTGGACGGTGCAGAGGGAGTTTCACTCTGTGTCTGACCCCGGGTGTCTGTGATGCGACGGTACGGAGGGAGATACCCTCTGAGTCTGACCCAGTAAGTCTGTGATTGGACGGTGCGGAGTGCGATTCCCTTTGCGTCTGACCCCGGGAGTGTGTGACGGGACTGTGTGGAGGGAGATTCTCTCTGTGTGTGACTTCGGGAGTGTGTGATGGGATGGTGAGGAGGGAGATTCACTCTGTGTCTGACCCCGGGAGTGTGTGATGGGACTGTGTGGAGGGAGATTCACTCAGTGTCTGACCCCGGGAATGTGTGATGGGATTGTGAGGATGCAGATTCACTCTGTGTCTGTCCCCAGGTGTGTCTGATGGGATGGTGTGGAGGGTGATTCACACTGTGTCTGAGCTCGGGAGTGTCTGATGGTACTGAGTGGGGGAAGATACACTCTGTGTCTAACCACCGGAGTGTGTGATGGGTCTGTGTGGAGGGAGATTCACTCTGTGACTGACCCCGGAAGTGTGTGATGGGACTGTGTGGAGGGAGATTCACTCAGTGTCTGACCCCGGGAATGTGTGATGGGATTGTGAGGATGCAGATTCACTCTGTGTCTGTCCCCAGGTGTGTCTGATGGGATGGTGTGGAGGGTGATTCACACTGTGTCTGAGCTCGGGAGTGTCTGATGGTACTGAGTGGGGGAAGATACACTCTGTGTCGAACCACCGGAGTGTGTGATGGGTCTGTGTGGAGGGAGATTCACTCTGTGACTGACCCCGGAAGTGTGTCATTGTACGGTGTGGAGGGAGATTCACTGAGTGTCTGACCTCCGGAGTGTGTGACGGGACTTTGCGGACGGAGATTCATTCTATGTCTGACCCCGGGGGTGTGTGATGGGACTGACTGGATGAAGTATCACTCTGGGTCTGATCCCGGGAGTGTGTGATGGGACTGTGTGTTCGGAGATTCACTTTGTCTCTGACCCTAGGAGTCTGTGATCGGACTGTGTGGAGGGAGATACACTCTGTGTCTGACCCCCGGAGAGCGTGCTGGGAATGTGTGGAGTGAGATTCTCTCTGTGTCTGACCCCGGCTGTGTTTGATGGGTCGGTCCAAGGAACATTCATTCTGAGTCTGACACCAAAAGTGTGTGATACGACGGTGTGGATTGAGATTCACTCTGTGTCTGACACTGAGAGTGTGTAATGGGACTGTGTGCAGGGATATTCACTCTGTGTCTGTACCCGGCAGTGTGTGATGGGACGGTGTGGAGGGAGATTCACTCTGTGTCTGACCCCGGGAGTTTGTGATGGGATGGTGTGGAGGGAGATTCACTCTGTGTCTGACTCCAGGAGAGTGTGATGGGATGGTGTAGAGTGTGATTCACTCTGCGTCTGCGAGCGGGATTGTGTGATGGGACGGAGTGGTGGAAGATTCACTCTGTGTCTGACCCCGGGAGTGTGTGATGGGATTATGTGGAGGGAGATTCACTCTGTGACTGACCCCAGAAGTGTGTAATTGTACCGTGTGGAGGGAGATTCTCTATGTGTCTGACCTGGGACTGTGTGATAGGACGGTACGAAGGGAGATTCACTGAGTGTCTGACCTCGGGAGTGCGTGATGGAACGTTACGGAAGGAGATTCATTCTATATCTGACCTCGGCAGTGTGTGGTGGGAAGGTGTGGAGGGAGAATCACTCTGTGTCTGACCCCAGGAGTGTGTAATGGAACTGAATGAAGGGTGATTCACCTTGTGTCTGACCACGGAAGAGTGTGATGGGACTGCGAGGAGGGAGATTCACTCTGTGTCTGACCCCGAGTGTGTGTGATCAGACGGTGTGGAGGGAGATTCTCTCAGTGCCTGAGCCGGAGAGTGTGTGATGGGTCTGAGTGGAGGAAGAATCACTCTGGGTCTGACCCCTGGAGTGAGTGATGTCACGGCGTGGAGGGATATTCCCTCTGTGTCTGAGTACGGGATAGAGTGATGGGAATGTATGGAGGGAGATTCTCTCTGTGTCTGACCACGGCAGTGTGTGATGGGCCGGTCCACGGAACATTCACTCTGACTCTGACCCCGAGAGTTTGTGATGTGACGGATGGAGTGAGATTCACTCTGTGTCTGACACCGGGAGTGTGTGATGGGGCGGTGTCGAGGGAGATTCTCTCAGTGCCTGAGCCCGGGAGTGTGTGATGGGACTGAGTGGAGGAAGAACCACTCTGGGTCTGACACCTGGAGTGAGTGATGGCACGGCGTGGTGGGAGATTCTCTCAGTGCCTGAGCCCGGGAGTGTGTGATGGGACAGAGTGGAGGAATATTCATTCTGTGTCTGACCACGGGAATGCATGATGGGACTGTGTGGAGGTTGATTCACTCTGAGTCTGACCCCGAGATCGTGTGATGAGACGTTGTGGAGAGAGATTCACTCTTTGTCTGACACCGGGAGTGTGGCAGGGTACGGTACGGAGGGAGATTCACTCTGTGTCTGACCCCGGGAGTGTGAGATGCGACTGTGTGGAGGGAGATCCACTCTGTCTGACCCCAGGAATGTGTGTTCAGATGGTGTGGAGGGTGAATCACTCTCTGTCTGGGCCCGGGAGTGTGTGATGGTACTGAATGGAGGAGGATTCACATTGTGTCTAACCACCGTTGTGTGTGATGGGACCCTGTGAAGGGAGATTCACTCTGTGACTGACCCCGGAAGTGTGTGATTGCACAGTGTGGAGGAATATTCACACTGAGTATGACCCCGGGAGTGTGTGGCGGGACGGTGTTGAGGGAGATTCTCTCTGTGTCTGACCCCGGTAATGTGTGATACGACGGTGCGGACGGTGATTATCTCAGTGTCTGACCCCGGGAGTGTGTGATGGGATTGTGTGGAGGGAGATTCACTCTGTGACTGACCCCGGAAGTGTGTGATTGTACCGTGTGGAGGGAGATTCTCTATGTGTCTGACCTGGGACTGAGTGATAGGACGGTACAAAGGGAGATTCACTGAGTGTCTGACCTCTGGAGTGCGTGATGGGACGTTGCTGAAGGGAATTCATTCTTTGTCTGACCTCGGCAGTGTGTGGTGGGAAGGTGTGGAGGGAGATTCAATCTCTGTCTGTCCCCGGGAGTGTGTGATGTGACGGTGTGGAGGGAGATTCACTCTGTGTCTGACCCAGGGGGAGTGTGATGGGACAGAGTCGAGGAATATTCATTCCGTGTCTGACCACGGCAATGCATGATGGGACTGTGTGGAGGTTGATTCACTCTGAGTCTGAACCCGAGATTGTGTGATGAGACGGTGTGGAGTGAGATTCACTCAGTGTCTGACACCGGGAGTGTCGGAGGGTACGGTACGGAGTGAGATTCACTCTGTGTCTGACGCCGGGAATGTCTGATGGCATGGTGTGGAGGGTGATTCACTCTGTGTCTCCGACAGGGAGTGTGTGATGGGACAGAGTGGAGGAAGATTCACTCTGTGACTAACCTCGGAACCGTGTGATTGCACAGTGTGGAGGGAGATTCACACTGAGTATAACACGGGGAGTGTGCGGTGGGTCCGTGTTGAGGGAGATTCTCTCTGTTTCTACCCCGGGACTGTGTGATACGACGGTGCGGACGGAGAATCACTCAGTGGCTGACACCGGCAGTGTGTGATGATAAGTTGCGGAGGGTGATTCATTCTATGTCAGACCCCGTGAGTGTGTTGGGACTGTGTGGAGGGAGATTCACTCTCTGCCTGACCCCGGTACTGTGTGATGGGACGCTGTATAGCGAAAGTCAATCTGTGTCTGACCCCGGGAGTGTATGATGGGGCGGTGGTTAGGGAGATTCTCTCTGTGTCTGACCCGGGAGTGTGTGATGAGATGGTGTGGAGTGAGATTCACTCTTTGTCTGACCCCAGGGGTGTGTGATGGGACTGTGTGAAGGGAGATTCACTCTGTCTCTGACCCTCGGTGTCTGTGATCGTACTGAGTGGAGGGATTTACACTCTGTGACTAATCCCGGAATTGTGCGATTGGACGGTGTGGAGGGAGATTCACTCTTTGTCTGACCCCGGGAGTGTGTGATGGGACAGTACAGAGGGAGATTCACTCTGTGTCTGACCACCGGAGTGTGTGAGGTGACTTTGTGGAGGGAGATTCACACTTTGATTGAACCCGGAAGTGTGTGATTGCACAGTGTGGATGAGGATTCACACTGAGTAAGACCCCGGGACTGTGTGACGGGACGGTGTTGAGGGAGATTCTCTCTGTCTGACCCCGGGACTGTGTGATACGACGGTGCGGACGGAGATTCACTCAGTGTCTGACACCGGGAGTGTGTGATGGGACGTTGCGGAGGGAGACTCATTCTATGGCTGACGCCGGGAGTGTGTTTGGACTGTGTGGAGTGAGATTCTGCCCACTGGAGTGTGTGCTGAGATGGTATGAAGGGGTATTCACTCAGTGTCTGGGCCCGGCAGTGTGTGATGGGACTGAGTGGAGGAAGAATCACTCTGGATCTGACCCCTGGAGTGAGTGATGGGGCAGAGTGGAGCGAGATTCATTCTCTGTGACTGACCCCGGAAGTGTGTGTTTGGACGGTGCAGAGCGAGTTTCACTCTGTGTCTGACCCCGGGTGTCTGTGATGCGACGGTACGGAGGGAGATTCCCTCTGAGTCTGACCCAGTAAGTCTGTGATTGGACGGTGTGGAGTGCGATTCCCTTTGCGTCTGACCCCGGGAGTGTGTGACGGGACTGTGTGGAGGGAGATTCTCTCTGTGTGTGACTTCGGGAGTGTGTGATGGGATGGTGAGGAGGGAGATTCACTCTGTGTCTGACCCCGGGAGTGTGTGATGGGACTGTGTGGAGGGAGATTCACTCAGTGTCTGACCCCGGGAATGTGTGATGGGATTGTGAGGATGCAGATTCACTCTGTGTCTGTCCCCAGGAGTGTCTGATGGGATGGTGTGGAGGGTGATTCACACTGTGTCTGAGCCCGGGAGTGTCTGATGGTACTGAGTGGGGGAAGATACACTCTGTGTCTAACCACCGGAGTGTGTGATGGGTCTGTGTGGAGGGAGATTCACTCTGTGACTGACCCCGGAAGTGTGTCATTGTACGGTGTGGAGGGAGATTCACACTGAGAATGTACCCGGGAGTGTGTGACCGGATGTTGTTGAGGGAGATTCTCTCTGTGTCTGACCTGGGACAGTGTGGTAGGGCGGTGTGGAGGGAGATTCACTGAGTGTCTGACCCCGGGAATGTGTGATACGACGGTGCGGACGGTGATTATCTCAGTGTCTGACCCCGGGAGTGTGTGATGGGATTGTGTGGAGGGAGATTCACTCTGTGACTGACCCCGGAAGTGTGTGATGGGACGGTGTGGAGGGAGATTCACTCTGTGTCTGACCCCGGGAGTGTGTGATGGGATGGTGTGGAGGGAGATTCACTCTGTGTCTGACTCCAGGAGAGTGTGATGGGATGGTGTAGAGTGTGATTCACTCTGCGTCTGTGAGCGGGATTGTGTGATGGGACGGAGTGGTGGAAGATTCACTCTGTGTCTGACCCCGGGAGTGTGTGATGGGATTATGTGGAGGGAGATTCACTCTGTGACTGACCCCAGGTGTAATTGTACCGTGTGGAGGGAGATTCTCTATGTGTCTGACCTGGGACTGTGTGATAGGACGGTACGAAGGGAATTCACTGAGTGTCTGAACTCGGGAGTGCGTGATGGAACGTTATGGAAGGAGATTCATTCTATATCTGACCTCGGCAGTGTGTGGTGGGAAGGTGTGGAGGGAGAATCACTCTGTGTCTGACCCCAGGAGTGTGTAATGGAACTGAATGAAGGGTGATTCACCTTGTGTCTGACCACGGAAGAGTGTGATGGGACTGCGAGGAGGGAGATTCACTCTGTGTCTGACCCCGAGTGTGTGTGATCAGACGGTGTGGAGGGAGATTCTCTCAGTGCCTGAGCCGGAGAGTGTGTGATGGGTCTGAGTGGAGGAAGAATCACTCTGGGTCTGACCCCTGGAGTGAGTGATGTCACGGCGTGGAGGGATATTCCCTCTGTGTCTGAGTACGGGATAGAGTGATGGGAATGTATGGAGGGAGATTCTCTCTGTGTCTGACCACGGCAGTGTGTGATGGGCCGGTCCACGGAACATTCACTCTGACTCTGACCCCGAGAGTTTGTGATGCGACGGATGGAGTGAGATTCACTCTGTGTCTGACACCGGGAGTGTGTGATGGGGCGGTGTCGAGGGAGATTCTCTCAGTGCCTGAGCCCGGGAGTGTGTGATGGGACTGAGTGGAGGAAGAACCACTCTGGGTCTGACACCTGGAGTGAGTGATGGCACGGCGTGGTGGGAGATTCTCTCAGTGCCTGAGCCCGGGAGTGTGTGATGGGACAGAGTGGAGGAATATTCATTCTGTGTCTGACCACGGGAATGCATGATGGGACTGTGTGGAGGTTGATTCACTCTGAGTCTGACCCCGAGATCGTGTGATGAGACGGTGTGGAGAGAGATTCACTCTTTGTCTGACACCGGGAGTGTGGCAGGGTACGGTACGGAGGGAGATTCACTCTGTGTCTGACGCAGGGAATGTCAGATGGGATGGTGTGGAGGGTGATTCACTCTTTGTCTCCGACCGGGTGTGTGTGTTGGGACTGACTGGAGGAATAATCACTCTGGGTCTGATCCCGGGAGTGTGTGATGGGACTGAGTGGAGGAAGAACCACTCTGGGTCTGACACCTGGAGTGAGTGATGGCACGGCGTGGTGGGAGATTCTCTCAGTGCCTGAGCCCGGGAGTGTGTGATGGGACAGAGTGGAGGAATATTCATTCTGTGTCTGACCACGGGAATGCATGATGGGACTGTGTGGAGGTTGATTCACTCTGAGTCTGACCCCGAGATCGTGTGATGAGACGGTGTGGAGAGAGATTCACTCTTTGTCTGACACCGGGAGTGTGGCAGGGTACGGTACGGAGGGAGATTCACTCTGTGTCTGACGCAGGGAATGTCAGATGGGATGGTGTGGAGGGTGATTCACTCTTTGTCTCCGACCGGGTGTGTGTGTTGGGACTGACTGGAGGAATAATCACTCTGGGTCTGATCCCGGGAGTGTGTGATGGGACTGAGTGGAGGAAGAACCACTCTGGGTCTGACACCTGGAGTGAGTGATGGCACGGCGTGGTGGGAGATTCTCTCAGTGCCTGAGCCCGGGAGTGTGTGATGGGACAGAGTGGAGGAATATTCATTCTGTGTCTGACCACGGGAATGCATGATGGGACTGTGTGGAGGTTGATTCACTCTGAGTCTGACCCCGACATCGTGTGATGAGACGTTGTGGAGAGAGATTCACTCTTTGTCTGACACCGGGAGTGTGGCAGGGTACGGTACGGAGGGAGATTCACTCTGTGTCTGACGCAGGGAATGTCAGATGGGATGGTGTGGAGGGTGATTCACTCTTTGTCTCCGACCGGGTGTGTGTGTTGGGACTGACTGGAGGAATAATCACTCTGGGTCTGATCCCGGGAGTGTGTGATGGGACTGTGTGGTCGGAGATTCACTTTGACTCTGACCCTCCGAGTCTGTGATCGGACTGTGTGGAGGGAGATACTCTCTGTGGCTGACCCCAGGAGTCAGTGATGGCACGGTGTGGAGGGAGATTCTCTCTGTATCTGACCCACGGAGATTGTGATGGGAATGTGTGGATTGAGATTCTCTCTGTGTCTGACCCCGGGTGTGTGTAATCGGACTGTGTGCAGGGAGATTCACTCTGTGTCTGTCCCCGGGAGTGTGTGATGGAACGGTTTGGAGGGAGATTCACTCTGTGTCTGACCCCGGGAGAATGTGATGGGACTCAGTGGTGGGTGATCCACTCGGTGTCTGACTCCAGGAGAGTGTGTTGTGATGGTGTGGAGGGTGATTCACTCTGAGTCTGAGACCGGGATTGTGTGATGGGACTGAGTGGAGGAATATTCACTCTGTGACTGACCCCGGAAGTGTGTGATTGCACAGTGTGGAGGAATATTCACACTGAGTATGACCCCGGGAGTGTGTGGCGGGACGGTGTTGAGGGAGATTCTCTCTGTGTCTGACCCCGGTAATGTGTGATACGACGGTGCGGACGGTGATTATCTCAGTGTCTGACCCCGGGAGTGTGTGATGGGATTGTGTGGAGGGAGATTCACTCTGTGACTGACCCCGGAAGTGTGTGATTGTACCGTGTGGAGGGAGATTCTCTATGTGTCTGACCTGGGACTGAGTGATAGGACGGTACAAAGGGAGATTCACTGAGTGTCTGACCTCTGGAGTGCGTGATGGGACGTTGCTGAAGGGAATTCATTCTTTGTCTGACCTCGGCAGTGTGTGGTGGGAAGGTGTGGAGGGAGATTCAATCTCTGTCTGTCCCCGGGAGTGTGTGATGTGACGGTGTGGAGGGAGATTCACTCTGTGTCTGACCCAGGGGGAGTGTGATGGGACAGAGTCGAGGAATATTCATTCCGTGTCTGACCACGGCAATGCATGATGGGACTGTGTGGAGGTTGATTCACTCTGAGTCTGAACCCGAGATTGTGTGATGAGACGTTGTGGAGTGAGATTCACTCAGTGTCTGACACCGGGAGTGTCGGAGGGTACGGTACGGAGTGAGATTCACTCTGTGTCTGACGCCGGGAATGTCTGATGGCATGGTGTGGAGGGTGATTCACTCTGTGTCTCCGACAGGGAGTGTGTGATGGGACAGAGTGGAGGAAGATTCACTCTGTGACTAACCTCGGAACCGTGTGATTGCACAGTGTGGAGGGAGATTCACACTGAGTATAACACGGGGAGTGTGCGGTGGGTCCGTGTTGAGGGAGATTCTCTCTGTTTCTACCCCGGGACTGTGTGATACGACGGTGCGGACGGAGAATCACTCAGTGGCTGACACCGGCAGTGTGTGATGATAAGTTGCGGAGGGTGATTCATTTTATGTCAGACCCCGTGAGTGTGTTGGGACTGTGTGGAGGGAGATTCACTCTCTGCCTGACCCCGGTACTGTGTGATGGGACGCTGTATAGCGAAAGTCAATCTGTGTCTGACCCCGGGAGTGTATGATGGGGCGGTGGTTAGGGAGATTCTCTCTGTGTCTGACCCGGGAGTGTGTGATGAGATGGTGTGGAGTGAGATTCACTCTTTGTCTGACCCCAGGGGTGTGTGATGGGACTGTGTGAAGGGAGATTCACTCTGTCTCTGACCCTCGGTGTCTGTGATCGTACTGAGTGGAGGGATTTACACTCTGTGACTAATCCCGGAATTGTGCGATTGGACGGTGTGGAGGGAGATTCACTCTTTGTCTGACCCCGGGAGTGTGTGATGGGACAGTACAGAGGGAGATTCACTCTGTGTCTGACCACCGGAGTGTGTGAGGTGACTTTGTGGAGGGAGATTCACACTTTGATTGAACCCGGAAGTGTGTGATTGCACAGTGTGGATGAGGATTCACACTGAGTAAGACCCCGGGACTGTGTGACGGGACGGTGTTGAGGGAGATTCTCTCTGTCTGACCCCGGGACTGTGTGATACGACGGTGCGGACGGAGATTCACTCAGTGTCTGACACCGGGAGTGTGTGATGGGACGTTGCGGAGGGGGTTTCACTCTGTGTCTGACCCCGGGTGTCTGTGATGCGACGGTACGGAGGGAGATACCCTCTGAGTCTGACCCAGTAAGTCTGTGATTGGACGGTGCGGAGTGCGATTCCCTTTGCGTCTGACCCCGGGAGTGTGTGACGGGACTGTGTGGAGGGAGATTCTCTCTGTGTGTGACTTCGGGAGTGTGTGATGGGATGGTGAGGAGGGAGATTCACACTGTGTCTGACCCCGGGAGTGTGTGATGGGACTGTGTGGAGGGAGATTCACTCAGTGTCTGACCCCGGGAATGTGTGATGGGATTGTGAGGATGCAGATTCACTCTGTGTCTGTCCACAGGAGTGTCTGATGGGATGGTGTGGAGGATGATTCACACTGTGTCTGAGCCCGGGAGTGTCTGATGTTACTGAGTTGAGGAAGATTCTCTCTGTGTCTAACCACCGGAGTGTGTGATGGGTCTGTGTGGAGGGAGATTCACTCTGTGACTGACCCCGGAAGTGTGTCATTGTACAGTGTGGAGGGAGAATCACACTGAGTATGTACCCGGGAGTGTGTGACCGGTGGTTGTTGAGGGAGATTCTCTCTGTGTCTGTCCTGGGACAGTGTGGTAGGGCGGTGTGGAGGGTGATTCACTGAGTGTCTGACCTCCGGAGTGTGTGACGGGACGTTGCGGAGGGAGATTCATTCTATGTCTGACCCCGGCAGTGTGTGTTCGGACAGTGTGGAGGGAGATTCACTCTGTGTCTGAACACGGGAGTGTGTGATGAGATGATGTGAATTGGTATCCACTCTGTATCTGAGCCCGGGAGTGTGTGAAGGGAATGACTGGAGGAAGAATCACTCTGTGTCTGATCCCGGGAGTGTGTGATGGGACTGTGCGGTCGGAGATTCACTTTGTCTCTGACCCTAGGAGTCTGTGATCGGACTGAGTGGAGGGAGATACACTCTGTGTCAGACCCCTGGAGTGAGTGATGGCACGGTGTGGAGGGAGATTCACTCTGAGTCTGTCCCCGGGAGTGTGTGATGGAACGGTGAGGAGGGAGATTCATTCTGTGTCTGACCCCGGGAGTGTGTGTTGGGACAGAGTGGAGGGAGATTCATTCTCTGTCTGACTACGGGAGTGGGTGATGGGACTGTGTGGAGGGTGATTCACTCAAGTGTCTGAGCCCGGGAGTGTGTGAAGCGAATGTTGTGGAGGGAGATTCACTCTGTGTTTTACCCCTTAATGTGTGATGGAATGGTGTGGAGGGAGATTCACTCAGAGTCTGACCCCGGGAATGTGTGATGGGATTGTGAGGATGCAGATTCACTCTGTGTCTGTCCCCAGGAGTGTCTGATGGGATGGTGTGGAGGGTGATTCACACTGTGTCTGAGCCCGGGAGTGTCTGATGTTACTGAGTTGAGGAAGATTCTCTCTGTGTCTAACCACCGGAGTCTGTGATGGGTCTGTGTGGAGGGAGATTCACTCTGTGACAGACCCCGGAAGTGTGTCATTGTACGGTGTGGAGGGAGAATCACACTGAGTATGTACCCGGGAGTGTGTGACCGGATGCTGTTGAGGGAGATTCTCTCTGTGTCTGTCCTGGGACAGTGTGGTAGGGCGGTGTGGAGGGTGATTCACTGAGTGTCTGACCTCGGGCGTGTGTGACGGGACGTTGCGGAGGAAGAGTCATTCTATGTCTGACCCCGGGAGTGTGTGTTCGGACGGTGTGGAGGGAGATTCACTCTGTGTCTGAACACGGGAGTGTGTGATGAGATGATGTGAATTGGTATCCACTCTGTATCTGAGCCCGGGAGTGTGTGAAGGGAATGACTGGAGGAAGAATCACTCTGTGTCTGATCCCGGGAGTGTGTGATGGGACTGTATGTTCGGAGATTCACTTTGTCTCTGACCCTAGGAGTCTGTGTTCGGACTGTGTGGAGGGAGATCCACTCTGTGTCAGACCCCTGGAGTGAGTGATGGCACGGTGTGGAGGGAGATTCTCTCTGTGTCTGACCCCCGGAGAGTGTGATGGGAATGTGTGGAGTGAGATTCTCTCTGTGTCTGACCCCGGCTGTGTGTGATGGGTAGGTCCAAGGAGCATTCATTCTGAGTCTGTCCCCGGGAGTGTGTGTTGGGACAGAGTGGAGGGAGATCATTCTCTGTCTGACTACGGGAGTGTGTGATGGTACTGTGTGGAGAGTGATTCACTCAGTGTCTGAGCCCGGGAGTGTGTGAAGCGACTGTGTGGAGGGAGATTCACTCTGTGTCTTACCCCGGAATGTGTGATGGAATGGTGTGGAGGGAGATTCACTCTGTGTCTGACCCCGGGAGTGTGTGATGGGACTCTGTGGTGGGCGTTCCACTCGGTGTCTGACTCCAGGAGAGTGTGATGGGATAGTGTGGAGGGTGATTCACTCTGTGTCTGAGACCGGGATTGTGTGATGGGACTGAGTGTAGGAAGATTCACTCTGTGTCTGGCCACTGGAGTGTGTGATTGCACGGTGTGGAGTGAGATTCACACTGAGTATGACACCGGGAGTCTGTGATGCGACGGTACGGAGGGAGATTGAATCTGTGTCTGACCCCGGGAGTGTGTGTTGGGACAGAGTGGAGGGAGATTCATTCTCTGTCTGACTACGGGAGTGGGTGATGGGACTGTGTGGAGGGTGATTCACTCAAGTGTCTGAGCCCGGGAGTGTGTGAAGCGAATGGTGTGGAGGGAGATTCACTCTGTGTCTTACCCCGGAATGTGTGATGGAATGGTGTGGAGGGAGATTCACTCTGTGTCTGACCCCGGGAGTGTGTGATGGGACTCTGTGGTGCGTGATCCACTCGGTGTCTGACTCCAGGAGAGTGTGATGGGATAGTGTGGAGTGCGATTCCCTTTGTGTCTGACTCCGGGAGTGTATGATGGGACCTGTGGAGGGAGATTCACTCTTGGTCTGACCCCGGGAATGTGTGATGGGATTGTGAGGGTGCAGATTCACTCTGTGTCTGACCCCGGGTGTGTGGGATGGGACTCTGTGGAGGGAGATTCACTCTGTGTCTGACCGCGGGAGTGTGTGATGAGATGATGTGAAGTGGTATCCACTCTGTATCTGAGCCCGGGAGTGTGTGAAGGGACTGACTGGAGGAAGAATAACTCTGGGTCTGATCCCGGGAGTGTGTGATGGGACTGTGTGGTCGGTGATTCACTTTATCTCTGACCCTAGGAGTCTGTGATCGGACTGTGTGGAGGGAGATACACTCTGTGTCAGATCCCTGGAGTGAGTGATGGCACGGTGTGGACGGAGATTCACTGTGTGTCTGACCCCCGGAGAGTGTGATGGGAATGTGTGGAGTGAGATTCCCTCTGTGTCTGACCCCGGCAGTGTGTGATGGGTAGGTCAAAGGAGCATTCATTCTGAGTCTGACCCCGAAAGTGTGTGATGCGGCGGTGTGGAGTGAGATTCACTCTGTCTCTGACCCCGGGAGTGTGTAATGGGACAGTGTGCAGGGAGATTCACTCTGTGTCTGTCCCCGCGAGTGTGTGATGGGATAGTGTGGAGGGTGATTCACTCTGTGTCTGAGACCGGGATTGTGTGATGGGACTGAGTGTAGGAAGATTCACTCTGTGTCTGGCCACTGGAGTGTGTGATTGCACGGTGTGGAGTGAGATTCACACTGAGTATGACACCGGGAGTCTGTGATGCGACGGTACGGAGGGAGATTGAATCTGTGTCTGACCCCGGGAGTGTGTGTTGGGACAGAGTGGAGGGAGATTCATTCTCTGTCTGACTACGGGAGTGGGTGATGGGACTGTGTGGAGGGTGATTCACTCAAGTGTCTGAGCCCGGGAGTGTGTGAAGCGAATGGTGTGGAGGGAGATTCACTCTGTGTCTTACCCCGGAATGTGTGATGGAATGGTGTGGAGGGAGATTCACTCTGTGTCTGACCCCGGGAGAGTGTGATGGGACTCTGTGGTGGGTGATCCACTCGGTGTCTGACTCCAGGAGAGTGTGATGGGATAGTGTGGAGTGCGATTCCCTTTGTGTCTGACTCCGGGAGTGTATGATGGGACCTGTGGAGGGAGATTCACTCTTGGTCTGACCCCGGGAATGTGTGATGGGATTGTGAGGGTGCCGATTCACTCTGTGTCTGACCCCGGGTGTTTTGATGGGACTCTGTGGAGGGAGATTCACTCTGTGTCTGACCGCGGGAGTGTGTGATGAGATGATGTGAAGTGGTATCCACTCTGTATCTGAGCCCGGGAGTGTGTGAAGGGACTGACTGGAGGAAGAATAACTCTGTGTCTGATCCCGGGAGTGTGTGATGGGACTGTGTGGTCGGTGATTCACTTTATCTCTGACCCTAGGAGTCTGTGATCGGACTGTGTGGAGGGAGATACACTCTGTGTCAGATCCCTGGAGTGAGTGATGGCACGGTGTGGAGGGAGATTCACTGTGTGTCTGACCCCCGGAGAGTGTGATGGGAATGTGTGGAGTGAGATTCCCTCTGTGTCTGACCCCGGCAGTGTGTGATGGGTAGGTCAAAGGAGCATTCATTCTGAGTCTGACCCCGAAAGTGTGTGATGCGGCGGTGTGGAGTGAGATTCACTCTGTCTCTGACCCCGGGAGTGTGTAATGGGACAGTGTGCAGGGAGATTCACTCTGTGTCTGTCCCCGCGAGTGTGTGATGGAACGGTGAGGCGGGAGATTCACTCTGTGTCTGACCCCGGGAGTGTGTGATGGGACAGAGTGGAGGGAGTTTCATTCTCTGTCTGACTACGGGAGTGTATGATGGTACTGTGTGGAGAGTGATTCACTCAGTGTCTGAGCACGGGAGTGTGTGAAGCGAATGGTGTGGAGGGAGATTCACTCTGTGTCTTACCCCGGAATGTGTGATGGAATGGTGTGGAGGGAGATTCACTCTGTGTCTGACCCCGGGAGTGTGTGATGGGACTCTGTTGTGGGCGTTCCACTCGGTGTCTGACTCCAGGAGAGTGTGATGGGATAGTGTGGAGGGTGATTCACTCTGTGTCTGAGACCGGGATTGTGTGATGGGACTGAGTGTAGGAAGATTCTCTCTGTGTCTGGCCACTGGAGTGTGTGATTGCACGGTGTGGAGTGAGATTCACACTGAGTATGACACCGGGAGTCTGTGATGCGACGGTACGGAGGGAGATTGAATCTGTGTCTGACCCCGGGAGTGTGTGTTGGGACAGAGTGGAGGGAGATTCATTCTCTGTCTGACTACGGGAGTGGGTGATGGGACTGTGTGGAGGGTGATTCACTCAAGTGTCTGAGCCCGGGAGTGTGTGAAGCGAATGGTGTGGAGGGAGATTCACTCTGTGTCTTACCCCGGAATGTGTGATGGAATGGTGTGGAGGGAGATACACTCTGTGTCAGATCCCTGGAGTGAGTGATGGCACGGTGTGGAGGGAGATTCACTGTGTGTCTGACCCCCGGAGAGTGTGATGGGAATGTGTGGAGTGAGATTCCCTCTGTGTCTGACCCCGGCAGTGTGTGATGGGTAGGTCCAAGGAGCATTCATTCTGAGTCTGACCCCGAAAGTGTGTGATGCGGCGGTGTGGAGTGAGATTCACTCTGTCTCTGACCCCGGGAGTGTGTAATGGGACTGTGTGCAGGGAGATTCACTCTGTGTCTGTCCCCGCGAGTGTGTGATGGAACGGTGAGGCGGGGGATTCACTCTGTGTCTGACCCCGGGAGTGTGTGATGGGACAGAGTGGAGGGAGTTTCATTCTCTGTCTGACTACGGGAGTGTGTGATGGGACTGTGTGGAGGGTGATTCACTGTGTCTGACCCCGGGAATGTGTGATGGGATGGTGTGGAGGGAGATTCACTCTTGGTCTGACCCCGGGAGAGTGTGATGGGTCTCTGTGGTGGGTGATCATCTAGGTGTCTGACTCCAGGAGAGTGTGATGGGATAGAGTTGAGGGTGATTCACTCTGTGTCTGAGAACCGGATTGTGTGATGAGACTGAGTGGAGGAAGATTCACTCTGTGTCTGGCCACCGCAGTGTGTGATTGCAGGGTGTGGAGGGATATTCAAAATGAGTATGACACCGGGAATGTGTGATGGTATGGTGTGGAGGGAGATTCACTCTGTGTCTGACTCCAGGAGAGTGTGACGGGATGGTGAGGAGGATGATTCACTCTGTCTGAGACCGGGATTGTGTGAAGCGAATTTGTGGAGGGATATTCACTCTGGGTCTGACCCCAGGAGTGTGGGGTGGGATGGTGTGGACGGAGACTCACTCTGCTTCTGACCCCGGGAGTGTGAGATGCGACTGTATGTAGGGAGATCCACTCTGTGTCTGACCCCAGGAATGTGTGTTCCGATGGTGTGGAGGGTGAATCACTCTCTGTCTGAGCCCGGGAGTGTGTGATGGTACTGAACGGAGGAAGATTCACACTGTCTCTAACCACCGGAGTGTGTGATGGGATTGTGTGGAGGGAGATTCACTCTGTGACCTACCACGGAAGTGTGTGATGGTAACGTGTGGAGGCAGATTCTCTATGTGTCTGAACTGGGACTGTGAGATAGGACTGTACGAAGGGAGATTCACGGAGCGTCTGACCTCTGGAGTGCGTGATTGGAGGTTGCGGAAGGAGATTCATTCTATATTTGACCTCGGCAGAGTGTGATGGGACTGCGAGGAGGGAGATTCACTCTGTGTCTGACCCCGAGTGTGTGTCATCAGAAGGTGTGGAGGGAGATTCTCTCAGTTACTGAGCCCGAGAGTGTGTGATGGGTCTGAGTGGAGGAAGAATCACTCTGGGTCTGACCCCTGGAGTGAGTGATGTCACGGCGTGGAGGGAGATTCCATCTGTGTCTGACCACTGGATAGTGTGATGCGACGGATGGAGTGAGATTCACTCTGTGTCTGACACCGGGAGTGTGTGTTGGGACGGTGTGGAGGGAGATTCTCTCAGTGCCTGAGCCCGAGAGTGAGTGATGGGTCTGAGTGGAGGAAGAATCACTCTGGGTCTGACCCCTGGAGTGAGTGATAGCACGGCGTGGAGGGAGATTCCCTCTGTGTCTGACCACGGGATAGTGTGATGGGAATGTATGCAGGGAGATTCACTCTGTGTCTGACCCCGGGAGTGGGTGATGGGTCGGTGTGGAGGGAGATTAACTCTGTGTCTGACCCCGAGAGTGTGTGATGGGCATGTGTGAAGGGAGATTCACTCTCTGTCTGTCCCCGCGAGTGTGTGATGGAACGGTGTGGAGGGAGATTCACTCTGTGTCTGACACCGGGAGTGTGTGATTGCACGGTGTGGAGGGAGCTTCACTCTGTGTCTGACCCCGGGAGTGTGAGATGGGACGTTGCGGAGGGAGATTCACTCTGCGTCTGACCCAGGGAGTGTGTGATGGGGCAGAGTGGAGGGAGATTCATTCTCTGTGACTGACCCAGGAAGTGTGTGTTTGGACGGTGCGGAGTGAGTTTCACTCTGTGTCGGACCCCGGGAGTCAGTGATGGGACGGTACGGAGGGAGATTCACTCTGAGTCTGACCCAGGAAGTCTGCGATTTGACGGTGCGGAGTGCGATTCCCTTTGTGTCTGACCCCGGGAGTGTGTGATGGAACTGAGTGGAAGGAGATTCTCTCTGTGTGTGACCTCGGGAGTGTGTGATGGGATGGAGAGGAGGGAGATTCACTCTTTGTCTGACCCTGGGAATATGTGATGGGATTGTGAGGATGCAGATTCACTCTGTGTCTGAACCCGGGAGTGTGTGATGAGACTGTGTGGAGGGAGATTCACTCTGTGTCTGACCCCGGGAATGTGTGACCGGATGCTGTTGAGGGAGATTCTCTCTGTGTCTGTCCTGGGACAGTGTGGTAGGGCTGTGTGGAGGGAGATTCACTGAGTGTCTGACCTCCGGAGTGTGTGACGGGACGTTGCGGAGGGAGATTCATTCTATGTCTGACCCCGGGAGTGTGTGTTCGGACGGTGTGGAGGGAGATTCACTCTGTGTCTGAACGCGGGAGTGGGTGATGGGTAGGTCTAAGGAGCAATCACTCTGAGTCTGACCCTGGGAGTGTGTAGTGGGACTGTGTGCAGGGAGATTCACTCTGTGTCTGCCCCCGGGAGTGTGTGATGGAACGGTGAGGAGGGAGATTCATTCTGTGTCTGACCCCGGGAGTGTGTGATGGGACAGAGTGGTGGGAGATTCATTCTCTGTCTGACTACGGGAGTGGGAGATCGGACTGTGTGGAGGGTGATTCACTCAAGTGTCTGAGCCCGGGAGTGTGTGAAGCGAATGGTGTGGAGGGAGATTCACTCTGTGTCTGACCCCGGGAGTGTGTGATGGGACTCTGTGGTGGGTGATCCACTCGGTGTCTGACTCCAGGAGAGTGTGATTGGATAGTGTGGAGGGTGATTCTCTCTGTGTCTGAGACCGGGATTGTGTGATGGGACTGAGTGTAAGAAGATTCACTCTGTGTCTGGCCACCGGAGTGTGTGATTGCACGGTGTGGAGGGAGATTCACACTGAGTATGACACCGGGAGTGTGAGATGGGACGTTGCGGAGGGAGATTCACTCTGTCTGACCCCGGGAGTCTGTGATGCGACGGTAGGGAGGGAGATTCACTCTCTGTCTGACCCAGTAAGTCTGTGATTGGACGGTGCGCAGTGCGATTCCCATTATGTCTGACTCCGGGAGTGTGTGATGGGAATGTGTGGAGTGAGATTCACTCTTTGTCTGATCCCCGGTATGTGTGATGGTATTGTGAGGATGCAGATTCACTCTGTGTCTGACCCCGGGTGTGTGGGATGGGACTCTGTGGAGGGAGATTCACTCTGTGTCTGACCGCGGGAGTGTGTGATGAGATGATGTGAAGTGGTATCCACTCTGTATCTGAGCCCGGGAGTGTGTGAAGGTACTGACTGGAGGAAGAATCACTCTGTGTCTGATCCCGGGAGTGTGTGATGGGACTGTGTGGTCGGAGATTCACTTTGTCTCTGACCCTAGGAGTCTGTGATCGGACTGTGTGGAGGGAGATACACTCTGTGTCAGATCCCTGGAGTGAGTGATGGCACGGTGTGAAGGGGGATTCTCTCTGTGTCTGACATCCGGAGAGTGTGATGGGAATGTGTGGAGTGAGATTCTCTCTGTGTCTGACCACGGCAGTGTGTGATGGGTAGGACCAAGTAGCATTCATTCTGTGTCTGACCCCGAAGGATTGTGATGCGACGGTGTGGAGTGAGATTCACTCTGAGTCTGACCCCGGGAGTGTGTTGTGGGACTGTGTGCAGGGAGATTCACTCTGTGTCTGTCCCCGGGAGTGTGTGATGGAACAGTGAGGAGGGAGATTCTTTCTGTGTCTGACCCCGGGAGTGTGTGATGGGACAGAGTGGAGGGAGATTCATTCTCTGTCTGACTACGGGAGTGTGTGATGAGACTGTGTGGAGGGTGATTCACTCAAGTGTCTGAGCCCGGGAGTGTGTGAAGCGAATGGTGTGGAGGGAGATTCACTCTGTGTCTGACCCAGGAATGTGTGATGGAATGGTGAGGAGGGAGATTCACTCTGTGTCTGACCCCGGGAGTGTGAGATGGGACTCTGTGTGGGGGATCCACTCGGTGTCTGACTCCAGGAGAGTGTGATACGATAGTGTGGAGGGTGATTCACTCTGTGTCTGAGACCGGGATTGTGTGATGGGACTGAGTGGAGGAAGATTCACTCTGTGTCTGGCCACCGGAGTGTGTGATTGCACGGTGTGGAGGGAGATTCACACTGAGTATGACACCGGGAGTGTGAGATGGGACGTTGCGGAGGGAGATTCACTCTGTGTCTAACCCCTGGAGTCTGTGATGCGACGGTACAGAGGGAGATTCACTCTGTGTCTGACCCCCGGAGAGTGTGATGGGAATGTGTGGAGTGTGTTTCCCTCTGTGTCTGACCCCGGCAGTGTGTGATGGGTAGGTCCAAGGAGAATTCATTCTGAGTCTGACCCCGAAAGTGTGTGATGGAACGGTGAGGCGGGAGATTCACTCTGTGTCTGACCCCGGGAGTGTGTGATGGGACAGAGTGGAAGGAGATTCATTCTCTGTCTGACTACGGGAGTGTGTGATGGTACTGTGTGGAGGGTGATTCACTCAGTGACTGAGCCCGGGAGTGTGTGAAGCGACTGTGTGGAGGGAGATTCACTCTGTGTCTGACCCCGGGAATGTGTGATGGGATGGTGTGGAGGGAGATTCACCCTTTCACTGACCCCGGGAGTGTGTGATGTGTCTCTGTGTGGGTGATCCACTCGGTGTCTGACTCCAGCAGAGTGTGATACGATAGTGTGGAGGGTGATTCACTCTGTGTCTGAGACCGGGATTGTGTGATGGGACTGAGTGGAGGAAGATTCACTCTGTGTCTGGCCACCGGAGTGTGTGATTGCACGGTGTGGAGGGAGATTCACACTGAGTATGACACCGGGAGTGTGAGATGGGACGTTGCGGAGGGAGATTCACTCTGTGTCTAACCCCTGGAGTCTGTGATGCGACGGTACAGAGGGAGATTCACTCTGTGTCTGACCCAGTCAGTCTGTGATTGGACGGTGCGGAGTACGATTCCCTTTGTGTCTGACTCCGGGAGTGTGTGATGGGACTGTGTGGAGTGTGTTTCACTCTGTGTCTAACCCCTGGAGTCTGTGATGCGACGGTACAGAGGGAGATTCACTCTGTGTCTGATCCCGGGAGAGTGTGATGGGACTGTGTGGTCGGAGATTCACTTTATCTCTGACACTAGGTGTCTGTGATCGGACTGTGTGGAGGGAGAAACACTCTGTGTCAGACCCCTGGAGTGAGTGATGGCACGCTGTGGAGGGAGATTCACTCTGTGTCTGACCCCCGGAGAGTGTGATGGGAATGTGTGGAGTGTGTTTCCCTCTGTGTCTGACCCCGGCAGTGTGTGATGGGTAGGTCCAAGGAGAATTCATTCTGAGTCTGACCCCGAAAGTGTGTGATAGAACGGTGAGGCGGGAGATTCACTCTGTGTCTGACCCCGGGAGTGTGTGATGGGACAGAGTGGAGGGAGATTCATTCTGTGTCTGACTACGGGAGTGTGTGATGGTACTGTGTGGAGGGTGATTCACTCAGTGACTGAGCCCGGGAGTGTGTGAAGCGACTGTGTGGAGGGAGATTCACTCTGTGTCTGACCCCGGGAATGTGTAATGGGATGGTGTGGAGGGAGATTCACCCTTTCACTGACCCCGGGAGTGTGTGATGTGTCTCTGTGTGGGTGATCCACTCGGTGTCTCACTCCAGGAGAGTGTGATGCGATAGTGTGGAGGGTGATTCACTCTGTGTGTGAGACCGGGATTGTGTGATGGGACTGAGTGGAGGAAGATTCACTCTGTGTCTGGCCACCGGAGTGTGTGATTGCACGGTGTGGAGGGAGATTCACACTGAGTATGACACCGTGAGTGTGAGATGGGACGTTGCGGAGGGAGATTCACTCTGTGTCTAACCCCTGGAGTCTGTGATGCGACGGTACAGAGGGAGATTCACTCTGTGTCTGACCCAGTAAGTCTGTGATTGGACGGTGCGGAGTACGATTCCCTTTGTGTCTGACTCCGGGAGTGTGTGATGGGACTGTGTGGATGGAGATTCACTCTGTGTCTGACCGCGGGAGTGTGTGATGAGATGATGTGAAGTGGTATCCACTCTGTATCTGAGCCCGGGAGTGTGTGAAGGGACTGACTGGAGGAAGAATCACTCTGTGTCTGATCCCGGGAGAGTGTGATGGGACTGTGTGGTCGGAGATTCACTTTATCTCTGACCCTAGGTGTCTGTGATCGGACTGTGTGGAGGGAGAAACACTCTGTGTCAGACCCCTGGAGTGAGTGATGGCACGCTGTGGAGGGAGATTCACTCTGTGTCTGATCCCGGGAGTGTGTGATGGGACTGTGTGGTCGGAGATTCACTTTGTCTCTGACCCTAGGAGTCTGTGATCGGACTGTGTGGAGGGAGATACACTCTGTGTCAGATCCCTGGAGTGAGTGATGGCACGGTGTGAAGGGGGATTCTCTCTGTGTCTGACATCCGGAGAGTGTGATGGGAATGTGTGGAGTGAGATTCCCTCTGTGTCTGACCCCGGCAGTGTGTGATGGGTTGGTCCAAGGAGCATTCATTCTGAGTCTGAACCCGAAAGTGTGTGATGCGGCGGTGTGGAGTGAGATTCACTCTGTGTCTGACCCCGGGAGTGTGTAATGGAACTGTGTGCAGGGAGATTCACTCTGTGTCTGTCCCCGCGAGTGTGTGATGGAACGGTGAGGCGGGAGATTCACTCTGTGTCTGACCCCGGGAGTGTGTGATGGGACAGAGTGGAGGGAGTTTCATTCTCTGTCTGACTACGGGAGTGTGTGATGGGACTGTGTGGAGGGTGATTCACTGTGTCTGACCCCGGGAATGTGTGATGGGATGGTGTGGAGGGAGATTCACCCTTTCACTGACCCCGGGAGTGTGTGATGTGTCTCTGTGTGGGTGATCCACTCGGTGTCTGACTCCAGCAGAGTGTGATACGATAGTGTGGAGGGTGATTCACTCTGTGTCTGAGACCGGGATTGTGTGATGGGACTGAGTGGAGGAAGATTCACTCTGTGTCTGGCCACCGGAGTGTGTGATTGGACGGTGTGGAGGGAGATTCACACTGAGTATGACACCGGGAGTGTGAGATGGGACGTTGCGGAGGGAGATTCACTCTGTCTGACCCCGGGAGTCTGTGATGCGACGGTAGGGAGGGAGATTCACTCTCTGTCTGACCCAGTAAGTCTGTGATTGGACGGTGCGCAGTGCGATTCCCATTGTGTCTGACTCCGGGATTGTGTGATGGGACTGTGTGGAGGGAGATTCACTCTTTGTCTGATCCCGGGAATGTGTGATGGGATTGTGAGGATGCAGATTCACTCTGCGTCTGACCCCGGGTGTGTGGGATGGGACTCTGTGGAGGGAGATTCACTCTGTGTCTGACCGCGGGAGTGTGTGATGAGATGATGTGAAGTGGTATCCACTCTGTATCTGAGCCCGGGAGTGTGTGAAGGTACTGACTGGAGGAAGAATCACTCTGTGTCTGATCCCGGGAGTGTGTGATGGGACTGTGTGGTCGGAGATTCACTTTGTCTCTGACCCTAGGAGTCTGTGATCGGACTGTGTGGAGGGAGATACACTCTGTGTCAGATCCCTGGAGTGAGTGATGGCACGGTGTGAAGGGGGATTCTCTCTGTGTCTGACCCCGGCAGTGTGTGATGGGTAGGTCCAAGGAGAATTCATTCAGAGTATGACCCCGAAAGTGTGTGATGGAACGGTGAGGCGGGAGATTCACTCTGTGTCTGACCCCGGGAGTGTGTGATGGGACAGAGTGGAAGGAGATTCATTCTCTGTCTGACTACGGGAGTGTGTGATGGTACTGTGTGGAGGGTGATTCACTCAGTGACTGAGCCCGGGAGTGTGTGAAGCGACTGTGTGGAGGGAGATTCACTCTGTGTCTGACCCCGGGAATGTGTGATGGGATGGTGTGGAGGGAGATTCACCCTTTCACTGACCCCGGGAGTGTGTGATGTGTCTCTGTGTGGGTGATCCACTCGGTGTCTGACTCCAGGAGAGTGTGATACGATAGTGTGGAGGGTGATTCACTCTGTGTCTGAGACCGGGATTGTGTGATGGGACTGAGTGGAGGAAGATTCACTCTGTGTCTGGCCACCGGAGTGTGTGATTGCACGGTGTGGAGGGAGTTTCACACTGAGTATGACACCGGGAGTCTGTGATGCGACGGTACGGAGGGAGATTCAATCTGTGTCTGACCCAGTAACTCTGTGATTGGACGGTGACGAGTGCGATTCCCTTTGTGTCTGACCCCGGGAGTGTGTGATGGGACTGTGTGGAGGGAGATTCACTCTTTGTCTAACCCCGGGAATGTGTGATGGGATTGTGAGGATGCAGCTTCACTCTGTATATGATCCTGGGGTGTGGGATGGGACTCTGTGGAGGCAGATTCACTCAGTGTCTAACACCGGAAATGAGTGATGGGATTGTGAGGATCCAGTTTCACCCTGTGTCTGTGCCAGGGGTGTGTGATGGGATGGTGTGGAGTGTGATGCACACTGTGTCTGAGCCCGGGGGTGTCTGTTGGTACTGAGTGGAGGAAGATTCACTCTGTGTCTAACCACCGGAGTTCGTGATGGGTCTGTGTGGAGGGAGATTCACTCTGTGTCTGACCCCTGGAGTGAGTGATGGCACGGTGTGGAGGGAGGTTCTCTCTGTATCTGACCCCCGGAGAGTGTGATGGGAATGTCTGGAGTGAGATTCTCTCTGTGTCTGACCCCCGGAGAGGGTGATGGGAATGTGTGGAGTGTGATTCCCTCTGTGTCTGACCCCGGCACTGTGTGATGGGTAGGTCCAAGGAGAATTCATTCTGAGTCTGACCCCGAAAGTGTGTGATGGAACGGTGAGGCGGGAGATTCACTCTGTGTCTGTCCCCGGGAGTGTGTGATGGGACAGAGTGGAGGGAGATTCACTCTGTGTCTGATCCCGGGAGTGTGTGATGGGACTGTGTGGTCGGAGATTCACTTTGTCTCTGACCCTAGGAGTCTGTGATCGGACTGTGTGGAGGGAGATACACTCTGTGTCAGATCCCTGGAGTGAGTGATGGCACGGTGTGAAGGGGGATTCTCTCTGTGTCTGACATCCGGAGAGTGTGATGGGAATGTGTGGAGTGAGATTCTCTCTGTGTCTGACCACGGCAGTGTGTGATGGGTAGGTCCAAGTAGCATTCATTCTGTGTCTGACCCCGAAGGATTGTGATGCGACGGTGTGGAGTGAGATTCACTCTGAGTCTGACCACGGGAGTGTGTTGTGGGACTGTCTGCAGGGAGATTCACTCTGTGTCTGTCCCCGGGAGTGTGTGATGGAACAGTGAGGAGGGAGATTCTTTCTGTGTCTGACCCCGGGAGTGTGTGAATGGACAGAGTGGAGGGAGATTCATTCTCTGTCTGGCCACCGGAGTGTGTGATTGCACGGTGTGGAGGGAGATTGACACTGAGTATGACACCGGGAGTGTGAGATGGGACGTTGCGGAGGGAGATTCACCCTGTGTCTAACCCCTGGAGTCTGTGATGCGACGGTACAGAGGGAGATTCACTCTGTGTCTGACCCAGTAAGTCTATGATTGGACGGTGCGGAGTACGATTCCCTTTGTGTCTGACTCCGGGAGTGTGTGATGGGACTGTGTGGAGGGAGATTCACTCTGTGTCTGACCGCGGGAGTGTGTGATGAGATGATGTGAAGTGGTATCCACTCTGTATCTGAGCCCTGGAGTGTGTGAAGGGACTGACTGGAGGAAAAATCACTCTGTGTCTGATCCCGGGAGTGTGTGATGGGACTGTGTGGTCGGAGATTCACTTTATCTCTGACCCTAGGTGTCTGTGATCGGACTGTGTGGAGGGAGAAACACTCTGTGTCAGACCCCTGGAGTGAGTGATGGCACGGTGTGGAGGGAGATTCACTCTGTGTCTGACCCCCGGAGAGGGTGATGGGAATGTGTGGAGTGTGATTCCCTCTGTGTCTGACCCCGGCACTGTGTGATGGGTAGGTCCAAGGAGAATTCATTCTGAGTCTGACCCCGAAAGTGTGTGATGCGGCGGTGTGGAGTGAGATTCACTCTGTGTCTGTCTCCGGGAGTGTGTGATGAGATGATGTGAAGTGGTATCCACTCTGTATCTGAGCCCGGGAGTGTGTGAAGGGACTGACTGGAGGAAGAATCACTCTGTGTCTGATCCTTGGAGAGTGTGATGGGACTGTGTGGTCGGAGATTCACTTTATCTCCGACCCTAGGTGTCTGTGATCGGACTGTGTGGAGGGAGATTCACTCTGTGTCTGACCCCCGGAGAGTGTGATGGGAATGTGTGGAGTGTGTTTCCCTCTGTGTCTGACCCCGGCAGTGTGTGATGGGTAGGTCCAAGGAGAATTCATTCAGAGTATGACCCCGAAAGTGTGTGATGGAACGGTGAGGCGGGAGATTCACTCTGTGTCTGACCCCGGGAGTGTGTGATGGGACAGAGTGGAGGGAGATTCATTCTCTGTCTGACTACGGGAGTGTGTGATGGTACTGTGTGGAGGGTGATTCACTCAGTGACTGAGCCCGGGGGTGTGTGAACCGACTGTGTGGAGGGAGATTCACTCTGTGTCTGACCCCGGGAATGTGTGATGGGATGGTGTGGAGGGAGATTCACTCTTTCACTGACCCCGGGAGTGTGTGATGGGTCTCGGTGGTGGGTGATCCTCTCGGTGTCTGACTCCAGGAGAGTGTGATGGGATAGAGTGGAGGGTGATTCACTCTGTGTCTGAGACCGGGATTGTGTGATGGGACTGAGTGGAGGAAGATTCACTCTGTGTCTGGCCACCGGAGTGTGTGATTGCACGGTGTGGAGGGAGTTTCACACTGAGTATGACACCGGGAGTCTGTGATGCGACGGTACGGAGGGAGATTCAATCTGTGTCTGACCCAGTAACTCTGTGATTGGACGGTGACGAGTGCGATTCCCTTTGTGTCTGACCCCGGGAGTGTGTGATGGGACTGTGTGGAGGGAGATTCACTCTTTGTCTAACCCCGGGAATGTGTGATGGGATTGTGAGGATGCAGCTTCACTCTGTATATGATCCTGGGGTGTGGGATGGGACTCTGTGGAGGCAGATTCACTCAGTGTCTAACACCGGAAATGAGTGATGGGATTGTGAGGATCCAGTTTCACCCTGTGTCTGTGCCAGGGGTGTGTGATGGGATGGTGTGGAGTGTGATGCACACTGTGTCTGAGCCCGGGGGTGTCTGTTGGTACTGAGTGGAGGAAGATTCACTCTGTGTCTAACCACCGGAGTTCGTGATGGGTCTGTGTGGAGGGAGATTCACTCTGTGTCTGACCCCTGGAGTGAGTGATGGCACGGTGTGGAGGGAGGTTCTCTCTGTATCTGACCCCCGGAGAGTGTGATGGGAATGTCTGGAGTGAGATTCTCTCTGTGTCTGACCCCGGGATAGTGTGATGGGAATGTGTGGAGGGAGATTCTCTCTGTGTCTGACGACGGCAGTGTGTGATGGGTCGGTCCAAGTAAGATTCACTCTGAGTCTAACCCCGAGAATGTGTGAAGCGACCTTGTGGAGGGAGATTAATTCTGTGTCTGACCCCCGGAGAGTGTGATGGGAATGTCTGGAGTGAGATTCTCTCTGTGTCTGCCCCCGGGAGTGTATGATGGAACGGTGAGGAGGGAGATTCACTCTGTGTCTGACCCCGGGAGTGTGTGATGGGTAGGTCTAAGGAGCAATCTCTCTGAGTCTGACCCTGGGAGTGTATAGTTGGACTGTGTGCAGGGAGATTCACTCGGTGTCTACCCCCGGGAGTGTGTGATGGAACGGTGAGGAGGGAGATTCACTCTGTGTCTGACCCCGGGAGTGTGTGATGGGACAGAGTGGAGGGAGATTCATTCTCTGTCTGACTACGGGAGTGGGTGATCGGACTGTGTGGAGGGTGATTCACTCAAGTGTCTGAGCCCGGGAGTGTGTGAAGCGAATGGTGTGGAGGGAGATTCACTCTGCGTCTGACCCCGGGAGTGTGTGATGGGACTCTGTTTTGGGTGATCCACTCGGTGTCTGACTCCAGGAGAGTGTGATTCGATAGTGTGGAGGGTGATTCACTCAAGTGTCTGAGCCCGGGAGTGTGTGAAGCGAATGGTGTGGAGGGAGATTCACTCTGTGTCTGGCCACCGGAGTGTGTGATTGCACGGTGTGGAGGGAGATTCACACTGAGTATGACACCGGGAGTGTGAGATGGGACTTTGCGTAGGGAGATTCACTCTGTCTGACCCCGGGAGTCTGTGATGCGACGGTAGGGAGGGAGATTCACTCTCTGTCTGACCCAGTAAGTCTGTGATTGGACGGTGCGCAGTGCGATTCCCATTGTGTCTGACTCCGGGAGTGTGTGATGGGACTGTGTGGAGGGAGATTCACTCTGTGTCTGACCCCGGGAGTGTGTGATGGGACAGAGTGGAGGGAGATTCATTCTCTGTCTGACTACGGGAGTGGGTGATCGGACTGTGTGGAGGGTGATTCACTCAAGTGTCTGAGCCCGGGAGTGTGTGAAGCGAATGGTGTGGAGGGAGATTCACTCTGTGTCTGACCCCGGGAGTGTGTGATGGGACTCTGTTGTGGGTGATCCACTCGGTGTCTGACTCCAGGAGAGTGTGATTCGATAGTGTGGAGGGTGATTCACTCAAGTGTCTGAGCCCGGGAGTGTGTGAAGCGAATGGTGTGGAGGGAGATTCACTCTGTGTCTGGCCACCGGAGTGTGTGATTGCACGGTGTGGAGGGAGATTCACACTGAGTATGACACCGGGAGTGTGAGATGGGACGTTGCGTAGGGAGATTCACTCTGTCTGACCCCGGGAGTCTGTGATGCGACGGTAGGGAGGGAGATTCACTCTCTGTCTGACCCAGTAAGTCTGTGATTGGACGGTGCGCAGTGCGATTCCCATTGTGTCTGACTCCGGGAGTGTGTGATGGGACTGTGTGGAGGGAGATTCACTCTTTGTCTGATCCCGGGAATGTGTGATGGGATTGTGAGGATGCAGATTCACTCTGTGTCTGACCCCGGGTGTGTGGGATGGGACTCTGTGGAGGGAGATTCACTCTGTGTCTGACCGCGGGAGTGTGTGATGAGATGATGTGAAGTGGTATCCACTCTGTATCTGAGCCCGGGAGTGTGTGAAGGTACTGACTGGAGGAAGAATCACTCTGTGTCTGATCCCGGGAGTGTGTGATGGGACTGTGTGGTCGGAGATTCACTTTGTCTCTGACCCTAGGAGTCTGTGATCGGACTGTGTGGAGGGAGATACACTCTGTGTCAGATCCCTGGAGTGAGTGATGGCAAGGTGTGAAGGGGATTCTCTCTGTGTCTGACATCCGGAGAGTGTGATGGGAATGTGTGGAGTGAGATTCTCTCTGTGTCTGACCACGGCAGTGTGTGATGGGTAGGTCCAAGTAGCATTCATTCTGTGTCTGACTCCGAAGGATTGTGATGCGACGGTGTGGAGTGAGATTCACTCTGAGTCTGACCCCGGGAGTGTGTTGTGGGACTGTGTGCAGGGAGATTCACTCTGTGTCTGTCCCCGGGAGTGTGTGATGGAACAGTGAGGAGGGAGATTCTTTCTGTGTCTGACCCCGGGAGTGTGTGATGGGACAGAGTGGAGGGAGATTCATTCTCTGTCTGACTACGGGAGTGTGTGATGAGACTGTGTGGAGGGTGATTCACTCAAGTGTCTGTGCCCGGGAGTGTGTGAAGCGAATGGTGTGGAGGGAGATTCACTCTGTGTCTGACCCAGGAATGTGTGATGGAATGGTGAGGAGGGAGATTCACTCTGTGTCTGACCCCGGGAGTGTGTGATGGGACTCTGTGTGGGTGATCCACTCGGTGTCTGACTCCAGGAGAGTGTGATGCGATAGTGTGGAGGGTGATTCACTCTGTGTCTGAGACCGGGATTGTGTGATGGGACTGAGTGGAGGAAGATTCACTCTGTGTCTGGCCACCGGAGTGTGTGATTGCACGGTGTGGAGGGAGATTCACACTGAGTATGACACCGGGAGTGTGAGATGGGACGTTGCGGAGGGAGATTCACTCTGTCTGACCCCGGGAGTCTGTGATGCGACGGTAGGGAGGGAGATTCACTCTCTGTCTGACCAAGTAAGTCTGTGATTGGACGGTGCGCAGTGCGATTCCCATTGTGTCTTACTCCGGGATTGTGTGATGGGACTGTGTGGAGGGAGATTCACTCTTTGTCTGATCCCGGGAATGTGTGATGGGATTGTGAGGATGCAGATTCACCTGCGTCTGACCCCGGGTGTGTGGGATGGGACTCTGTGGAGGGAGATTCACTCTGTGTCTGACCGCGGGAGTGTGTGATGAGATGATGTGAAGTGGTATCCACTCTGTATCTGAGCCCGGGAGTGTGTGAAGGTACTGACTGGAGGAAGAATCACTCTGTGTCTGATCCCGGGAGTGTGTGATGGGACTGTGTGGTCGGAGATTCACTTTGTCTCTGACCCTAGGAGTCTGTGATCGTACTGTGTGGAGGGAGATACACTCTGTGTCAGATCCCTGGAGTGAGTGATGGCACGGTGTGAAGGGGGATTCTCTCTGTGTCTGACATCCGGAGAGTGAGATGGGAATGTGTGGAGTGAGATTCTCTCTGTGTCTGACCACGGCAGTGTGTGATGGGTAGGTCCAAGTAGCATTCATTCTGTGTCTGACCCCGAAGGATTGTGATGCGACGGTGTGGAGTGAGATTCACTCTGAGTCTGACCCCGGGAGTGTGTTGTGGGACTGTGTGCAGGGAGATTCACTCTGTGTCTGTCCCCGGGAGTGTGTGATGGAACAGTGAGAAGGGAGATTCTTTCTGTGTCTGACCCCGGGAGTGTGTGAATGGACAGAGTGGAGGGAGATTCATTCTCTGTCTGGCCACCGGAGTGTGTGATTGCACGGTGTGGAGGGAGATTGACACTGAGTATGACACCGGGAGTGTGAGATGGGACGTTGCGGAGGGAGATTCACCCTGTGTCTAACCCCTGGAGTCTGTGATGCGACGGTACAGAGGGAGATTCACTCTGTGTCTGACCCAGTAAGTCTGTGATTGGACGGTGCGGAGTACGATTCCCTTTGTGTCTGACTCCGGGAGTGTGTGATGGGACTGTGTGGAGGGAGATTCATTCTGTGTCTGACCGCGGGAGTGTGTGATGAGATGATGTGAAGTGGTATCCACTCTGTATCTGAGCCCGGGAGTGTGTGAAGGGACTGACTGGAGGAAGAATCACTCTGTGTCTGATCCTTGGAGAGTGTGATGGGACTGTGTGGTCGGAGATTCACTTTATCTCCGACCCTAGGTGTCTGTGATCGGACTGTGTGGAGGGAGATTCACTCTGTGTCTGACCCCCGGAGAGTGTGATGGGAATGTGTGGAGTGTGTTTCCCTCTGTGTCTGACCCCGGCAGTGTGTGATGGGTAGGTCCAAGGAGAATTCATTCAGAGTATGACCCCGAAAGTGTGTGATGGAACGGTGGGGCGGGAGATTCACTCTGTGTCTGACCCCGGGAGTGTGTGATGGGACAGAGTGGAGGGAGATTCATTCTCTGTCTGACTACGGGAGTGTGTGATGGTACTGTGTGGAGGGTGATTCACTCAGTGACTGAGCCCGGGGGTGTGTGAACCGACTGTGTGGAGGGAGATTCACTCTGTGTCTGACCCCGGGAATGTGTGATGGGATGGTGTGGAGGGAGATTCACTCTTTCACTGACCCCGGGAGTGTGTGATGGGTCTCGGTGGTGGGTGATCCTCTCGGTGTCTGACTCCAGGAGAGTGTGATGGGATAGAGTGGAGGGTGATTCACTCTGTGTCTGAGACCGGGATTGTGTGATGGGACTGAGTGGAGGAAGATTCACTCTGTGTCTGGCCACAGGAGTGTGTGATTGCACGGTGTGGAGGGAGTTTCACACTGAGTATGAGACCGGGAGTCTGTGATGCGACGGTACGGAGGGAGATTCAATCTGTGTCTGACCCAGTAACTCTGTGATTGGACGGTGACGAGTGCGATTCCCTTTGTGTCTGACCCCGGGAGTGTGTGATGGGACTGTGTGGAGGGAGATTCACTCTTTGTCTAACCCCGGGAATGTGTGATGGGATTGTGAGGATGCAGCTTCACTCTGTATATGATCCTGGGGTGTGGGATGGGACTCTGTGGAGGCAGATTCACTCAGTGTCTAACACCGGAAATGAGTGATGGGATTGTGAGGATCCAGATTCACCCTGTGTCTGTGCCAGGGGTGTGTGATGGGATGGTGTGGAGTGTGATGCACACTGTGTCTGAGCCCGGGGGTGTCTGATGGTACTGAGTGGAGGAAGATTCACTCTGAGTCTAACCACCGGAGTTCGTGATGGGTCTGTGTGGAGGGAGATTCACTCTGTGTCTGACCCCTGGAGTGAGTGATGGCACGGCGTGGAGGGAGGTTCCCTCTGTATCTGACCCCCGGAGAGTGTGATGGGAATGTCTGGAGTGAGATTCTCTCTGTGTCTGACCCCGGGATAGTGTGATGGGAATATGTGGAGGGAGATTCTCTCTGTGTCTGACGACGGCAGTGTGTGATGGGTCGGTCCAAGGAAGATTCACTCTGAGTCTAACCCCGAGAATGTGTGAAGCGACCTTGTGGAGGGAGATTAATTCTGTGTCTGACCCCCGGAGAGTGTGATGGGAATGTCTGGAGTGAGATTCTCTCTGTGTCTGCCCCCGGGAGTGTATGATGGAACGGTGAGGAGGGAGATTCACTCTGTGTCTGACCCCGGGAGTGTGTGATGGGACAGAGTGGAGGGAGATTCATTCTCTGCCTGACTACGGGAGTGGGTGATGGGACTGTGTGGAGGGTGATTCACTCAAGTGTCTGAGCCCGGGAGTGTGTGAAGCGAATGGTGTGGAGGGAGATTCACTCTGTGTCTGACCCCGGGAGTGTGTGATGGGACTCTGTGGTGGGTGATCCACTCGGTGTCTGACTCCAGGAGAGTGTGATGGGATAGTGTGGAGGGTGATTCACTCTGTGTCTGACCCCGGCAGTGTGTGATGGGTAGGTCCAAGGAGAATTCATTCTGAGTCTGACCCCGAAAGTGTGTGATGGAACGGTGAGGCGGGAGATTCACTCTGTGTCTGACCCCGGGAGTGTGTGATGGGACAGAGTGGAGGGAGATTCATTCTCTGTCTGACTACGGGAGTGTGTGATGGTACTGTGTGGAGGGTGATTCACTCAGTGACTGAGCCCGGGAGTGTGTGAAGCGACTGTGTGGAGGGAGATTCACTCTGTGTCTGACCCCGGGAATGTGTGATGGGATGGTGTGGAGGGAGATTCACTCTTTCACTGACCCCGGGAGTGTGTGATGGGTCTCGGTGGTGGGTGATCCTCTCGGTGTCTGACTCCAGGAGAGTGTGATGGGATAGAGTGGAGGGTGATTAAATCTGTGCCTGAGACCGGGATTGTATGATGGGACTGAGTGGAGGAAGTTTCACTCTGTGTCTGGCCACCGGAGTGTGTGATTGCACGGTGTGGAGGGATTTTCACACTGAGTATGACACCGGGAGTCTGTGATGCGACGGTACGGAGGGAAATTCAATCTGTGTCTGACCCAGTAAGTCTGTGATTGGATGGTGACGAGTGCGATTTCCTTTGTGTCTGACCACGGGAGTGTGTGATGGGACTGTGTGGAGGGAGATTCACTCTTTGTCTAACCCCGGGAATGTGTGATGGGATTGTGAGGATGCAGATTCACTCTGTGTATGATCCTGGGGTGTGGGATGGGACTGTGGAGGCAGATTCACTCAGTGTCTAACACCGTAAATGAGGGATGGGATTGTGAGGATCCACATTCACCCTGTGTCTGTGCCAGGAGTGTGTGATGGGATGGTGTGGAGTGTGATGCACACTGTGTCTGAGCCCGGGAGTGTCTGATGGTACTGAGTGGAGGAAGATTCACTCTGTGTCTAACCACCGGAGTTCGTGATGGGTCTGTGTGGAGGGAGATTCACTCTGTGTCTGACCCCTGGTGTGAGTGATGGCACGGTGTGGAGGGAGGTTCTCTCTGTGTCTGACCCCGGGATAGTGTGATGGGAATGTGTGGAGGGAGATTCTCTCTGTGTCTGACGACGGCAGTGTGTGATGGGTCTGTCCAAGGAAGATTCACTCTGAGTCTAACCCCGAGAATGTGTGAAGCGACTGTGTGGAGGGAGATTCATTCTCTGCCTGACTACGGGATTGGGTGATGGGACTGTGTGGAGGGTGATTCACTCAAGTGTCTGAGCTCGGGAGTGTGTGAAGCGAATGGTGTGGAGGGAGATTCACTCTGTGTCTGACCCCGGGAGTGTGTGATGGGACTCTGTGGTGGGTGATCCACTCGGTGTCTGACTCCAGGAGAGTGTGATGGGATAGTGTGGAGGGTGATTCACTCTGTGTCTGAGACCGGGATTGTGTGATGGGACTGAGTGGAGGAAGATTCACTCTGTGGCTGGCCACCGGAGTGTGTGATTGCACGGTGCGGAGGGAGATTCACACCGAGTATGACACCGGGAGAGTGAGATGGGACGTTGTGGAGGGAGATTCACTCTGTGTCTGACCCCGGGAGTGTGTGATGCGACGGTAGGGAGGGAGATTCACTCTCTGTCTGACCCAGTAAGTCTGTGATTGGACGGTGCGCAGTGCGATTCCCATTGTGTTTGACTCCGGGAGTTTGTGATGGGACTGTGTGGAGGGAGATTCACTCTTTGTCTGATCCCGGGAATGTGTGATGGGATTGTGAGGATGCAGATTCACTCTGTGTCTGACCCCGGGTGTGTGGGATGGGACTCTGTGGAGGGAGATTCACTCTGTGTCTGACCGCGGGAGTGTGTGATGAGATGATGTGAAGTGGTATCCACTCTGTATCTGAGCCCGGGAGTGTGTGAAGGTACTGACTGGAGGAAGAATCAATCTGTGTCTGATCCCGGGAGTGTGTGATGGGACTGTGTGGAGGGAGATTCACACTGAGTATGACACCGGGAGTGTGAGATGGGACGTTGCGGAGGGAGATTCACTCTGTGTCTAACCCCTGGAGTCTGTGATGCGACGGTACAGAGGGAGATTCACTCTGTGTCTGACCCAATAAGTCTGTGATTGGACGGTGCGGAGTACGATTCCCTTTGTGTCTGACTCCGGGAGTGTGTGATGGGACTCTGTGGTGGGTGATCCACTCGGTGTCTGACTCCAGGATAGTGTGATGGGATAGTGTGGAGGGTGATTCACTCTGTGTCTGACCCCGGCAGTGTGTGATGGGTAGGTCCAAGGAGAATTCATTCTGAGTCTGACCCCGAAAGTGTGTGATGGAACGGTGAGGCGGGAGATTCACTCTGTGTCTGACCCCGGGAGTGTGTGATGGGACAGAGTGGAGGGAGATTCATTCTCTGTCTGACTACGGGAGTGTGTGATGGTACTGTGTGGAGGGTGATTCACTCAGTGACTGAGCCCGGGAGTGTGTGAAGCGACTGTGTGGAGGGAGATTCACTCTGTGTCTGACCCCGGGAATGTGTGATGGGATGGTGTGGAGGGAGATTCACTCTTTCACTGACCCCGGGAGTGTGTGATGGGTCTCGGTGGTGGGTGATCCTCTCGGTGTCTGACTCCAGGAGAGTGTGATGGGATGGAGTGGAGGGTGATTCACTCTGTGTCTGAGACCGGGATTGTATGATGGGACTGAGTGGAGGAAGTTTCACTCTGTGTCTGGCCACCGGAGTGTGTGATTGCACGGTGTGGAGGGAGTTTCACACTGAGTATGACACCGGGAGTCTGTGATGCGACGGTACGGAGGGAAATTCAATCTGTGTCTGACCCAGTAACTCTGTGATTGGGCGGTGACGAGTGCGATTTCCTTTGTGTCTGACCCCGGGAGTGTGTGATGGGACTGTGTGGAGGGAGATTCACTCTTTGTCTAACCCCGGGAATGTGTGATGGGATTGTGAGGATGCAGATTCACTCTGTGTATGATCCTGGGGTGTGGGATGGGACTCTGTGGAGGCAGATTCACTCAGTGTCTAACACCGGAAATGAGTGATGGGATTATGAGGATCCAGATTCACCCTGTGTCTGTGCCAGGAGTGTGTAATGGGATGGTGTGGAGTGTGATGCACACTGTGTCTGAGCCCGGGAGTGTCTGATGGTACTGAGTGGAGGAAGATTCACTCTGTGTCTAACCACCGGAGTTCGTGATGGGTCTGTGTGGAGGGAGATTCACTCTGTGTCTGACCCCTGGAGTGAGTGATGGCACGGTGTGGAGGGAGGTTCTCTCTGTGTCTGACCCCGGGATAGTGTGATGGGAATGTGTGGAGGGAGATTCTCTCTGTGTCTGACGACGGCAGTGTGTGATGGGTCGGTCCAAGGAAGATTCACTCTGAGTCTAACCCCGAGAATGTGTGAAGCGACTGTGTGGAGGGAGATTCATTCTCTGCCTGACTACGGGATTGGGCGATGGGACTGTGTGGAGGGTGATTCACTCAAGTGTCTGAGCTCGGGAGTGTGTGAAGCGAATGGTGTGGAGGGAGATTCACTCTGTGTCTGACCCCGGGAGTGTGTGATGGGACTCTGTGGTGGGTGATCCACTCGGTGTCTGAGACCGGGATTGTGTGATGGGACTGAGTGGAGGAAGATTTACTCTGTGTCTGGCCACCGGAGTGTGTGATTGCACGGTGCGGAGGGAGATTCACACCGAGTATGACACCGGGAGAGTGAGATGGGACGTTGTGGAGGGAGATTCACTCTGTGTCTGACCCCGGGAGTGTGTGATGCGACGGTAGGGAGGGAGATTCACTCTCTGTCTGACCCAGTAAGTCTGTGATTGGACGGTGCGCAGTGCGATTCCCATTGTGTTTGACTCCGGGAGTTTGTGATGGGACTGTGTGGAGGGAGATTCACTCTTTGTCTGATCCCGGGAATGTGTGATGGGATTGTGAGGATGCAGATTCACTCTGTGTCTGACCCCGGGTGTGTGGGATGGGACTCTGTGGAGGGAGATTCACTCTGTGTCTGACCGCGGGAGTGTGTGATGAGATGATGTGAAGTGGTATCCACTCTGTATCTGAGCCCGGGAGTGTGTGAAGGTACTGACTGGAGGAAGAATCAATCTGTGTCTGATCCCGGGAGTGTGTGATGGGACTGTGTGGTCGGAGATTCACTTTGTCTCTGACCCTAGGAGTCTGTGATCGGACTGTGGGGAGGGAGATACACTCTGTGTCAGATCCCTGGAGTGAGTGATGGCACGGTGTGAAGGGGGATTCTCTCTGTGCCTGACATCCGGAGAGTGTGATGGGAATGTGTGGAGTGAGATTCACTCTGTGTCTGACCCCGGGTGTGTGGGATGGGACTCTGTGGAGGGAGATTCACTCTGTGTCTGACCGCGGGAGTGTGTGATGAGATGATGTGAAGTGGTATCCACTCTGTATCTGAGCCCGGGAGTGTGTGAAGGTACTGACTGGAGGAAGAATCAATCTGTGTCTGATCCCGGGAGTGTGTGATGGGACTGTGTGGTCGGAGATTCACTTTGTCTCTGACCCTAGGAGTCTGTGATCGGACTGTGGGGAGGGAGATACACTCTGTGTCAGATCCCTGGAGTGAGTGATGGCACGGTGTGAAGGGGGATTCTCTCTGTGCCTGACATCCGGAGAGTGTGATGGGAATGTGTGGAGTGAGATTCTCTCTGTGTCTGACCACGGCAGTGTGTGATGGGTAGGTCCAAGTAGCATTCATTCTGTGTCTGACCCCGAAGGATTGTGATGCGACGGTGTGGAGTGAGATTCACTCTGAGTCTGACCCCGGGAGTGCGTTGTGGGACTGTGTGCAGGGTGATTCACTCTGTGTCTGTCCCCGGGAGTGTGTGATGGAACAGTGAGGTGGGAGATTCTTTCTGTGTCTGACCCCGGGAGTGTGTGATGGGACAGAGTGGAGGGAGATTCATTCTCTGTCTGACTACGGGAGTGTGTGATGAGACTGTGTGGAGGGTGATTCACTCAAGTGTCTGAGCCCGGGAGTGTGTGAAGCGAATGGTGTGGAGGGAGATTCACTCTGTGTCTGACCCAGGAATGTGTGATGGAATGGTGAGGAGGGAGATTCACTCTGTGTCTGACCCCGGTAGTGTGTGATGGGACTATGTGTGGGTGATCCACTCGGTGTCTGACCCAGTAAGTCTGTGATTGGACGGTGCGGAGTACGATTCCCTTTGTGTCTGACTCCGGGAGTGTGTGATGGGACAGAGTGGAGGGAGATTCATTCTCTGTCTGACTACGGGAGTGTGTGATGAGACTGTGTGGAGGGTGATTCACTCAAGTGTCTGAGCCCGGGAGTGTGTGAAGCGAATGGTGTGGAGGGAGATTCACTCTGTGTCTGACCCAGGAATGTGTGATGGAATGGTGAGGAGGGAGATTCACTCTGTGTCTGACCCCGGGAGTGTGTGATGGGACTATGTGTGGGTGATCCACTAGGTGTCTGACTCCAGGAGAGTGTGATGCGATAGTGTGGAGGGTGATTCACTCTGTGTCTGAGACCGTGATTGTGTGATGGGACTGAGTGGAGGAAGATTCACTCTGTGTCTGGCCACCGGAGTGTGTGATTGCACGGTGTGGAGGTAGATACACACTGAGTATGACACCGGGAGTGTGAGATGGGACGTTGCGGAGGGAGATTCACTCTGTGTCTAACCCCTGGAGTCTGTGATGCGACGGTACAGAGGGAGATTCACTCTGTGTCTGACCCAATAAGTCTGTGATTGGACGGTGCGGAGTACGATTCCCTTTGTGTCTGACTCCGGGAGTGTGTGATGGGACTCTGTGGTGGGTGATCCTCTCGGTGTCTGACTCCAGCAGAGTGTGATGGGATAGTGTGGAGGGTGATTCACTCTGTGTCTGACCCCGGCAGTGTGTGATGGGTAGGTCCAAGGAGAATTCTTTCTCAGTCTGACCCCGAAAGTGTGTGATGGGACAGAGTGGAGGGAGATTCATTCTCTGTCTGACTACGGGAGTGTGTGATGGTACTGTGTGGAGGGTGATTCACTCAGTGACTGAGCCCGGGAGTGTGTGAAGCGACTGTGTGGAGGGAGATTCACTCTGTGTCTGACCCCGGGAATGTGTGATGGGATGGTGTGGAGGGAGATTCACTCTTTCACTGACCCCGGGAGTGTGTGATGGGTCTCGGTGGTGGGTGATCCTCTCTGTGTCTGACTCCAGGAGAGTGTGATGGGATAGAGTGGAGGGTGATTCACTCTGTGTCTGAGACCGGGATTGTATGATGGAACTGAGTGGAGGAAGTTTCACTCTGTGTCTGGCCACCGGAGTGTGTGATTGCACGGTGTGGAGGGAGTTTCACACTGAGTATGACACCGGGAGTCTGTGATGCGACGGTACGGAGGGAAATTCAATCTGTGTCTGACCCAGTAACTCTGTGATTGGGCGGTGACGAGTGCGATTTCCTTTGTGTCTGACCCCGGGAGTGTGTGATGGGACTGTGTGGAGGGAGATTCACTCTTTGTCTAACCCCGGGAATGTGTGATGGGATTGTGAGGATGCAGATTCACTCTGTGTATGATCCTGGGGTGTGGGATGGGACTCTGTGGAGGCAGATTCACTCAGTGTCTAACACCGGAAATGAGTGATGGGATTATGAGGATCCAGATTCACCCTGTGTCTGTGCCAGGAGTGTGTGATGGGATGGTGTGGAGTGTGATGCACACTGTGTCTGAGCCCGGGAGTGTCTGATGGTACTGAGTGGAGGAAGATTCACTCTGTGTCTAACCACCGGAGTTCGTGATGGGTCTGTGTGGAGGGAGATTCACTCTGTGTCTGACCCCTGGAGTGAGTGATGGCACGGTGTGGAGGGAGGTTCTCTCTGTGTCTGACCCCGGGATAGTGTGATGGGAATGTGTGGAGGGAGATTCTCTCTGTGTCTGACGACGGCAGTGTGTGATGGGTCGGTCCAAGGAAGATTCACTCTGAGTCTAACCCCGAGAATGTGTGAAGCGACTGTGTGGAGGGAGATTCATTCTCTGCCTACGGGATTGGGCGATGGGACTGTGTGGAGGGTGATTCACTCAAGTGTCTGAGCTCGGGAGTGTGTGAAGCGAATGGTGTGGAGGGAGATTCACTCTGTGTCTGACCCCGGGAGTGTGTGATGGGACTCTGTGGTGGGTGATCCACTCGGTGTCTGAGACCGGGATTGTGTGATGGGACTGAGTGGAGGAAGATTTACTCTGTGTCTGGCCACCGGAGTGTGTGATTGCACGGTGCGGAGGGAGATTCACACCGAGTATGACACCGGGAGAGTGAGATGGGACGTTGTGGAGGGAGATTCACTCTGTGTCTGACCCCGGGAGTGTGTGATGCGACGGTAGGGAGGGAGATTCACTCTCTGTCTGACCCAGTAAGTCTGTGATTGGACGGTGCGCAGTGCGATTCCCATTGTGTTTGACTCCGGGAGTTTGTGATGGGACTGTGTGGAGGGAGATTCACTCTTTGTCTGATCCCGGGAATGTGTGATGGGATTGTGAGGATGCAGATTCACTCTGTGTCTGACCCCGGGTGTGTGGGATGGGACTCTGTGGAGGGAGATTCACTCTGTGTCTGACCGCGGGAGTGTGTGATGAGATGATGTGAAGTGGTATCCACTCTGTATCTGAGCCCGGGAGTGTGTGAAGGTACTGACTGGAGGAAGAATCAATCTGTGTCTGATCCCGGGAGTGTGTGATGGGACTGTGTGGTCGGAGATTCACTTTGTCTCTGACCCTAGGAGTCTGTGATCGGACTGTGGGGAGGGAGATACACTCTGTGTCAGATCCCTGGAGTGAGTGATGGCACGGTGTGAAGGGGGATTCTCTCTGTGCCTGACATCCGGAGAGTGTGATGGGAATGTGTGGAGTGAGATTCACTCTGTGTCTGACCCCGGGTGTGTGGGATGGGACTCTGTGGAGGGAGATTCACTCTGTGTCTGACCGCGGGAGTGTGTGATGAGATGATGTGAAGTGGTATCCACTCTGTATCTGAGCCCGGGAGTGTGTGAAGGTACTGACTGGAGGAAGAATCAATCTGTGTCTGATCCCGGGAGTGTGTGATGGGACTGTGTGGTCGGAGATTCACTTTGTCTCTGACCCTAGGAGTCTGTGATCGGACTGTGGGGAGGGAGATACACTCTGTGTCAGATCCCTGGAGTGAGTGATGGCACGGTATGAAGGGGGATTCTCTCTGTGCCTGACATCCGGAGAGTGTGATGGGAATGTGTGGAGTGAGATTCTCTCTGTGTCTGACCACGGCAGTGTGTGATGGGTAGGTCCAAGTAGCATTCATTCTGTGTCTGACCCCGAAGGATTGAGATGCGACGGTGTGGAGTGAGATTCACTCTGAGTCTGACCCCGGGAGTGCGTTGTGGGACTGTGTGCAGGGTGATTCACTCTGTGTCTGTCCCCGGGAGTGTGTGATGGAACAGTGAGGTGGGAGATTCTTTCTGTGTCTGACCCCGGGAGTGTGTGATGGGACAGAGTGGAGGGAGATTCATTCTCTGTCTGACTACGGGAGTGTGTGATGAGACTGTGTGGAGGGTGATTCACTCAAGTGTCTGAGCCCGGGAGTGTGTGAAGCGAATGGTGTGGAGGGAGATTCACTCTGTGTCTGACCCAGGAATGTGTGATGGAATGGTGAGGAGGGAGATTCACTCTGTGTCTGACCCCGGTAGTGTGTGATGGGACTATGTGTGGGTGATCCACTCGGTGTCTGACCCAGTAAGTCTGTGATTGGACGGTGCGGAGTACGATTCCCTTTGTGTCTGACTCCGGGAGTGTGTGATGGGACAGAGTGGAGGGAGATTCATTCTCTGTCTGACTACGGGAGTGTGTGATGAGACTGTGTGGAGGGTGATTCACTCAAGTGTCTGAGCCCGGGAGTGTGTGAAGCGAATGGTGTGGAGGGAGATTCACTCTGTGTCTGACCCAGGAATGTGTGATGGAATGGTGAGGAGGGAGATTCACTCTGTGTCTGACCCCGGGAGTGTGTGATGGGACTATGTGTGGGTGATCCACTAGGTGTCTGACTCCAGGAGAGTGTGATGCGATAGTGTGGAGGGTGATTCACTCTGTGTCTGAGACCGTGATTGTGTGATGGGACTGAGTGGAGGAAGATTCACTCTGTGTCTGGCCACCGGAGTGTGTGATTGCACGGTGTGGAGGTAGATACACACTGAGTATGACACCGGGAGTGTGAGATGGGACGTTGCGGAGGGAGATTCACTCTGTGTCTAACCCCTGGAGTCTGTGATGCGACGGTACAGAGGGAGATTCACTCTGTGTCTGACCCAATAAGTCTGTGATTGGACGGTGCGGAGTACGATTCCCTTTGTGTCTGACTCCGGGAGTGTGTGATGGGACTCTGTGGTGGGTGATCCTCTCGGTGTCTGACTCCAGCAGAGTGTGATGGGATAGTGTGGAGGGTGATTCACTCTGTGTCTGACCCCGGCAGTGTGTGATGGGTAGGTCCAAGGAGAATTCTTTCTCAGTCTGACCCCGAAAGTGTGTGATGGGACAGAGTGGAGGGAGATTCATTCTCTGTCTGACTACGGGAGTGTGTGATGGTACTGTGTGGAGGGTGATTCACTCAGTGACTGAGCCCGGGAGTGTGTGAAGCGACTGTGTGGAGGGAGATTCACTCTGTGTCTGACCCCGGGAATGTGTGATGGGATGGTGTGGAGGGAGATTCACTCTTTCACTGACCCCGGGAGTGTGTGATGGGTCTCGGTGGTGGGTGATCCTCTCTGTGTCTGACTCCAGGAGAGTGTGATGGGATAGAGTGGAGGGTGATTCACTCTGTGTCTGAGACCGGGATTGTATGATGGAACTGAGTGGAGGAAGTTTCACTCTGTGTCTGGCCACCGGAGTGTGTGATTGCACGGTGTGGAGGGAGTTTCACACTGAGTATGACACCGGGAGTCTGTGATGCGACGGTACGGAGGGAAATTCAATCTGTGTCTGACCCAGTAACTCTGTGATTGGGCGGTGACGAGTGCGATTTCCTTTGTGTCTGACCCCGGGAGTGTGTGATGGGACTGTGTGGAGGGAGATTCACTCTTTGTCTAACCCCGGGAATGTGTGATGGGATTGTGAGGATGCAGATTCACTCTGTGTATGATCCTGGGGTGTGGGATGGGACTCTGTGGAGGCAGATTCACTCAGTGTCTAACACCGGAAATGAGTGATGGGATTATGAGGATCCAGATTCACCCTGTGTCTGTGCCAGGAGTGTGTGATGGGATGGTGTGGAGTGTGATGCACACTGTGTCTGAGCCCGGGAGTGTCTGATGGTACTGAGTGGAGGAAGATTCACTCTGTGTCTAACCACCGGAGTTCGTGATGGGTCTGTGTGGAGGGAGATTCACTCTGTGTCTGACCCCTGGAGTGAGTGATGGCACGGTGTGGAGGGAGGTTCTCTCTGTGTCTGACCCCGGGATAGTGTGATGGGAATGTGTGGAGGGAGATTCTCTCTGTGTCTGACGACGGCAGTGTGTGATGGGTCGGTCCAAGGAAGATTCACTCTGAGTCTAACCCCGAGAATGTGTGAAGCGACTGTGTGGAGGGAGATTCATTCTCTGCCTGACTACGGGATTGGGTGATGGGACTGTGTGGAGGGTGATTCACTCAAGTGTCTGAGCTCGGGAGTGTGTGAAGCGAATGGTGTGGAGGGAGATTCACTCTGTGTCTGACCCCGGGAGTGTGTGATGGGACTCTGTGGTGGGTGATCCACTCGGTGTCTGACTCCAGGAGAGTGTGATGGAATAGTGTGGAGGGTGATTCACTCTGTGTCTGAGACCGGGATTGTGTGATGGGACTGAGTGGAGGAAGATTTACTCTGTGTCTGGCCACCGGAGTGTGTGATTGCACGGTGCGGAGGGAGATTCACACCGAGTATGACACCGGGAGAGTGAGATGGGACGTTGTGGAGGGAGATTCACTCTGTGTCTGACCCCGGGAGTGTGTGATGCGACGGTAGGGAGGGAGATTCACTCTCTGTCTGACCCAGTAAGTCTGTGATTGGACGGTGCGCAGTGCGATTCCCATTGTGTTTGACTCCGGGAGTTTGTGATGGGACTGTGTGGAGGGAGATTCACTCTTTGTCTGATCCCGGGAATGTGTGATGGGATTGTGAGGATGCAGATTCACTCTGTGTCTGACCCCGGGTGTGTGGGATGGGACTCTGTGGAGGGAGATTCACTCTGTGTCTGACCGCGGGAGTGTGTGATGAGATGATGTGAAGTGGTATCCACTCTGTATCTGAGCCCGGGAGTGTGTGAAGGTACTGACTGGAGGAAGAATCAATCTGTGTCTGATCCCGGGAGTGTGTGATGGGACTGTGTGGTCGGAGATTCACTTTGTCTCTGACCCTAGGAGTCTGTGATCGGACTGTGGGGAGGGAGATACACTCTGTGTCAGATCCCTGGAGTGAGTGATGGCACGGTGTGAAGGGGGATTCTCTCTGTGCCTGACATCCGGAGAGTGTGATGGGAATGTGTGGAGTGAGATTCACTCTGTGTCTGACCCCGGGTGTGTGGGATGGGACTCTGTGGAGGGAGATTCACTCTGTGTCTGACCGCGGGATTGTGTGATGAGATGATGTGAAGTGGTATCCACTCTGTATCTGAGCCCGGGAGTGTGTGAAGGTACTGACTGGAGGAAGAATCAATCTGTGTCTGATCCCGGGAGTGTGTGATGGGACTGTGTGGTCGGAGATTCACTTTGTCTCTGACCCTAGGAGTCTGTGATCGGACTGTGGGGAGGGAGATACACTCTGTGTCAGATCCCTGGAGTGAGTGATGGCACGGTGTGAAGGGGGATTCTCTCTGTGCCTGACATCCGGAGAGTGTGATGGGAATGTGTGGAGTGAGATTCTCTCTGTGTCTGACCACGGCAGTGTGTGATGGGTAGGTCCAAGTAGCATTCATTCTGTGTCTGACCCCGAAGGATTGTGATGCGACGGTGTGGAGTGAGATTCACTCTGAGTCTGACCCCGGGAGTGCGTTGTGGGACTGTGTGCAGGGTGATTCACTCTGTGTCTGTCCCCGGGAGTGTGTGATGGAACAGTGAGGTGGGAGATTCTTTCTGTGTCTGACCCCGGGAGTGTGTGATGGGACAGAGTGGAGGGAGATTCATTCTCTGTCTGACTACGGGAGTGTGTGATGAGACTGTGTGGAGGGTGATTCACTCAAGTGTCTGAGCCCGGGAGTGTGTGAAGCGAATGGTGTGGAGGGAGATTCACTCTGTGTCTGACCCAGGAATGTGTGATGGAATGGTGAGGAGGGAGATTCACTCTGTGTCTGACCCCGGTAGTGTGTGATGGGACTATGTGTGGGTGATCCACTCGGTGTCTGACCCAGTAAGTCTGTGATTGGACGGTGCGGAGTACGATTCCCTTTGTGTCTGACTCCGGGAGTGTGTGATGGGACAGAGTGGAGGGAGATTCATTCTCTGTCTGACTACGGGAGTGTGTGATGAGACTGTGTGGAGGGTGATTCACTCATGTGTCTGAGCCCGGGAGTGTGTGAAGCGAATGGTGTGGAGGGAGATTCACTCTGTGTCTGACCCAGGAATGTGTGATGGAATGGTGAGGAGGGAGATTCACTCTGTGTCTGACCCCGGGAGTGTGTGATGGGACTATGTGTGGGTGATCCACTAGGTGTCTGACTCCAGGAGAGTGTGATGCGATAGTGTGGAGGGTGATTCACTCTGTGTCTGAGACCGTGATTGTGTGATGGGACTGAGTGGAGGAAGATTCACTCTGTGTCTGGCCACCGGAGTGTGTGATTGCACGGTGTGGAGGTAGATACACACTGAGTATCACACCGGGAGTGTGAGATGGGACGTTGCGGAGGGAGATTCACTCTGTGTCTAACCCCTGGAGTCTGTGATGCGACGGTACAGAGGGAGATTCACTCTGTGTCTGACCCAATAAGTCTGTGATTGGACGGTGCGGAGTACGATTCCCTTTGTGTCTGACTCCGGGAGTGTGTGATGGGACTCTGTGGTGGGTGATCCTCTCGGTGTCTGACTCCAGCAGAGTGTGATGGGATAGTGTGGAGGGTGATTCACTCTGTGTCTGACCCCGGCAGTGTGTGATGGGTAGGTCCAAGGAGAATTCTTTCTCAGTCTGACCCCGAAAGTGTGTGATGGGACAGAGTGGAGGGAGATTCATTCTCTGTCTGACTACGGGAGTGTGTGATGGTACTGTGTGGAGGGTGATTCACTCAGTGACTGAGCCCGGGAGTGTGTGAAGCGACTGTGTGGAGGGAGATTCACTCTGTGTCTGACCCCGGGAATGTGTGATGGGATGGTGTGGAGGGAGATTCACTCTTTCACTGACCCCGGGAGTGTGTGATGGGTCTCGGTGGTGGGTGATCCTCTCGGTGTCTGACTCCAGGAGAGTGTGATGGGATAGAGTGGAGGGTGATTAAATCTGTGCCTGAGACCGGGATTGTATGATGGGACTGAGTGGAGGAAGTTTCACTCTGTGTCTGGCCACCGGAGTGTGTGATTGCACGGTGTGGAGGGATTTTCACACTGAGTATGACACCGGGAGTCTGTGATGCGACGGTACGGAGGGAAATTCAATCTGTGTCTGACCCAGTAAGTCTGTGATTGGATGGTGACGAGTGCGATTTCCTTTGTGTCTGACCCCGGGAGTGTGTGATGGGACTGTGTGGAGGGAGATTCACTCTTTGTCTAACCCCGGGAATGTGTGATGGGATTGTGAGGATGCAGATTCACTCTGTGTATGATCCTGGGGTGTGGGATGGGACTCTGTGGAGGCAGATTCACTCAGTGTCTAACACCGGAAATGAGTGATGGGATTGTGAGGATCCACATTCACCCTGTGTCTGTGCCAGGAGTGTGTGATGGGATGGTGTGGAGTGTGATGCACACTGTGTCTGAGCCCGGGAGTGTCTGATGGTACTGAGTGGAGGAAGATTCACTCTGTGTCTAACCACCGGAGTTCGTGATGGGTCTGTGTGGAGGGAGATTCACTCTGTGTCTGACCCCTGGAGTGAGTGATGGCACGGTGTGGAGGGAGGTTCTCTCTGTGTCTGACCCCGGGATAGTGTGATGGGAATGTGTGGAGGGAGATTCTCTCTGTGTCTGACGACGGCAGTGTGTGATGGGTCGGTCCAAGGAAGATTCACTCTGAGTCTAACCCCGAGAATGTGTGAAGCGACTGTGTGGAGGGAGATTCATTCTCTGCCTGACTACGGGATTGGGTGATGGGACTGTGTGGAGGGTGATTCACTCAAGTGTCTGAGCTCGGGAGTGTGTGAAGCGAATGGTGTGGAGGGAGATTCACTCTGTGTCTGACCCCGGGAGTGTGTGATGGGACTCTGTGGTGGGTGATCCACTCGGTGTCTGACTCCAGGAGAGTGTGATGGGATAGTGTGGAGGGTGATTCACTCTGTGTCTGAGACCGGGATTGTGTGATGGGACTGAGTGGAGGAAGATTCACTCTGTGGCTGGCCACCGGAGTGTGTGATTGCACGGTGCGGAGGGAGATTCACACCGAGTATGACACCGGGAGAGTGAGATGGGACGTTGTGGAGGGAGATTCACTCTGTGTCTGACCCCGGGAGTGTGTGATGCGACGGTAGGGAGGGAGATTCACTGTCTGTCTGACCCAGTAAGTCTGTGATTGGACGGTGCGCAGTGCGATTCCCATTGTGTTTGACTCCGGGAGTTTGTGATGGGACTGTGTGGAGGGAGATTCACTCTTTGTCTGATCCCGGGAATGTGTGATGGGATTGTGAGGATGCAGATTCACTCTGTGTCTGACCCCGGGTGTGTGGGATGGGACTCTGTGGAGGGAGATTCACTCTGTGTCTGACCGCGGGAGTGTGTGATGAGATGATGTGAAGTGGTATCCACTCTGTATCTGAGCCCGGGAGTGTGTGAAGGTACTGACTGGAGGAAGAATCAATCTGTGTCTGATCCCGGGAGTGTGTGATGGGACTGTGTGGAGGGAGATTCACACTGAGTATGACACCGGGAGTGTGAGATGGGACGTTGCGGAGGGAGATTCACTCTGTGTCTAACCCCTGTAGTCTGTGATGCGACGGTACAGAGGGAGATTCACTCTGTGTCTGACCCAATAAGTCTGTGATTGGACGGTGCGGAGTACGATTCCCTTTGTGTCTGACTCCGGGAGTGTGTGATGGGACTCTGTGGTGGGTGATCCACTCGGTGTCTGACTCCAGGATAGTGTGATGGGATAGTGTGGAGGGTGATTCACTCTGTGTCTGACCCCGGCAGTGTGTGATGGGTAGGTCCAAGGAGAATTCATTCTGAGTCTGACCCCGGGAGTGTGTGATGGGACAGAGTGGAGGGAGATTCACTCTCTGTCTGACTACGGGAGTGTGTGATGGTACTGTGTGGAGGGTGATTCACTCAGTGACTGAGCCCGGGAGTGTGTGAAGCGACTGTGTGGAGGGAGATTCACTCTGTGTCTGACCCCGGGAATGTGTGATGGGATGGTGTGGAGGGAGATTCACTCTTTCACTGACCCCGGGAGTGTGTGATGGGTCTCGGTGGTGGGTGATCCTCTCGGTGTCTGACTCCAGGACAGTGTGATGGGATAGAGTGGAGGGTGATTCACTCTGTGTCTGAGACCGGGATTGTATGATGGGACTGAGTGGAGGAAGTTTCACTCTGTGTCTGGCCACCGGAGTGTGTGATTGCACGGTGTGGAGGGAGTTTCACACTGAGTATGACACCGGGAGTCTGTGATGCGACGGTACGGACGGAAATTCAATCTGTGTCTGACCCAGTAACTCTGTGATTGGGCGGTGACGAGTGCGATTTCCTTTGTGTCTGACCCCGGGAGTGTGTGATGGGACTGTGTGGAAGGAGATTCACTCTTTGTCTAACCCCGGGAATGTGTGATGGGATTGTGAGGATGCAGATTCACTCTGTGTATCGTCCTGGGGTGTGGGATGGGACTCTGTGGAGGCAGATTCACTCAGTGTCTAACACCGGAAATGAGTGATGGGATTATGAGGATCCATATTCACCCTGTGTCTGTGCCAGGAGTGTGTGATGGGATGGTGTGGAGTGTGATGCACACTGTGTCTGAGCCCGGGAGTGTCTGATGGTACTGAGTGGAGGAAGATTCACTCTGTGTCTAACCACCGGAGTTCGTGATGGGTCTGTGTGGAGGGAGATTCACTCTGTGTCTGACCACTGGAGTGAGTGATGGCACGGTGTGGAGGGAGGTTCTCTCTGTGTCTGACCCCGGGATAGTGTGATGGGAATGTGTGGAGGGAGATTCTCTCTGTGTCTGACGACGGCAGTGTGTGATGGGTCGGTCCAAGGAAGATTCACTCTGAGTCTAACCCCGAGAATGTGTGAAGCGACTGTGTGGAGGGAGATTCATTCTCTGCCTGACTACGGGATTGGGCGATGGGACTGTGTGGAGGGTGATTCACTCAAGTGTCTGAGCTCGGGAGTGTGTGAAGCGAATGGTGTGGAGGGAGATTCACTCTGTGTCTGACCCCGGGAGTGTGTGATGGGACTCTGTGGTGGGTGATCCACTCGGTGTCTGAGACCGGGATTGTGTGATGGGACTGAGTGGAGGAAGATTTACTCTGTGTCTGGCCACCGGAGTGTGTGATTGCACGGTGCGGAGGGAGATTCACACCGAGTATGACACCGGGAGAGTGAGATGGGACGTTGTGGAGGGAGATTCACTCTGTGTCTGACCCCGGGAGTGTGTGATGCGACGGTAGGGAGGGAGATTCACTCTCTGTCTGACCCAGTAAGTCTGTGATTGGACGGTGCGCAGTGCGATTCCCATTGTGTTTGACTCCGGGAGTTTGTGATGGGACTGTGTGGAGGGAGATTCACTCTGTGTCTGACCCCCGGAGAGTGTGATGGGAATGTGTGGAGTGTGTTTCCATCTGTGTCTGACCCCGGCAGTGTGTGATGGGTAGGTCCAAGGAGAATTCATTCTGAGTCTGACCCCGAAAGTGTGTGATGGGAACGGTGAGGCGGGAGATTCACTCTGTGTCTGTCCCCGGGAGTGTGTGATGGGACAGAGTGGAGGGAGATTCATTCTCTGTCTGACTACGGGAGTGTGTGATGGTACTGTGTGGAGGGTGAATCACTCAGTGACTGAGCCCGGGAGTGTGTGAAGCGACTGTGTGGAGGGAGATTCACTCTGTGTCTGACCCCGGGAATGTGTGATGGGATGGTGTGGAGGGAGATTCACTCTTTCACTGACCCCGGGAGTGTGTGATGGGTCTCGGTGGTGGGTGATCCTCTCGGTGTCTGACTCCAGGAGAGTGTGATGGGATAGAGTGGAGGGTGATTCACTCTGTGTCTGAGACCGGGATTGTATGATGGGACTGAGTGGAGGAAGTTTCACTCTGTGTCTGGCCACCGGAGTGTGTGATTGCACGGTGTGGAGGGAGTTTCACACTGAGTATGACACCGGGAGTCTGTGATGCGACGGTACGGAGGGAAATTCAATCTGTGTCTGACCCAGTAACTCTGTGATTGGGCGGTGACGAGTGCGATTTCCTTTGTGTCTGACCCCGGGAGTGTGTGATGGGACTGTGTGGAGGGAGATTCACTCTTTGTCTAACCCCGGGAATGTGTGATGGGATTGTGAGGATGCAGATTCACTCTGTGTATGATCCTGGGGTGTGGGATGGGACTCTGTGGAGGCAGATTCACTCAGTGTCTAACACCGGAAATGAGTGATGGGATTATGAGGATCCAGATTCACCCTGTGTCTGTGCCAGGAGTGTGTGATGGGATGGTGTGGAGTGTGATGCACACTGTGTCTGAGCCCGGGAGTGTCTGATGGTACTGAGTGGAGGAAGATTCACTCTGTGTCTAACCACCGGAGTTCGTGATGGGTCTGTGTGGAGGGAGATTCACTCTGTGTCTGACCCCTGGAGTGAGTGATGGCACGGTGTGGAGGGAGGTTCTCTCTGTGTCTGACCCCGGGATAGTGTGATGGGAATGTGTGGAGGGAGATTCTCTCTGTGTCTGACGACGGCAGTGTGTGATGGGTCGGTCCAAGGAAGATTCACTCTGAGTCTAACCCCGAGAATGTGTGAAGCGACTGTGTGGAGGGAGATTCATTCTCTGCCTGACTACGGGAGTGTGTGATGGGACTCTGTGGTGGGTGATCCACTCGGTGTCTGACTCCAGGAGAGTGTGATGGAATAGTGTGGAGGGTGATTCACTCTGTGTCTGAGACCGGGATTGTGTGATGGGACTGAGTGGAGGAAGATTTACTCTGTGTCTGGCCACCGGAGTGTGTGATTGCACGGTGCGGAGGGAGATTCACACCGAGTATGACACCGGGAGAGTGAGATGGGACGTTGTGGAGGGAGATTCACTCTGTGTCTGACCCCGGGAGTGTGTGATGCGACGGTAGGGAGGGAGATTCACTCTCTGTCTGACCCAGTAAGTCTGTGATTGGACGGTGCGCAGTGCGATTCCCATTGTGTTTGACTCCGGGAGTTTGTGATGGGACTGTGTGGAGGGAGATTCACTCTTTGTCTGATCCCGGGAATGTGTGATGGGATTGTGAGGATGCAGATTCACTCTGTGTCTGACCCCGGGTGTGTGGGATGGGACTCTGTGGAGGGAGATTCACTCTGTATCTGAGCCCGGGAGTGTGTGAAGGTACTGACTGGAGGAAGAATCAATCTGTGTCGGATCCCGGGAGTGTGTGATGGGACTGTGTGGTCGGAGATTCACTTTGTCTCTGACCCTAGGAGTCTGTGATCGGACTGTGGGGAGGGAGATACACTCTGTGTCAGATCCCTGGAGTGAGTGATGGCACGGTGTGAAGGGGGATTCTCTCTGAGCCTGACATCCGGAGAGTGTGATGGGAATGTGTGGAGTGAGATTCTCTCTGTGTCTGACCACGGCAGTGTGTGATGGGTAGGTCCAAGTAGCATTCATTCTGTGTCTGACCCCGAAGGATTGTGATGCGACGGTGTGGAGTGAGATTCACTCTGAGTCTGACCCCGGGAGTGCGTTGTGGGACTGTGTGCAGGGTGATTCACTCTGTGTCTGTCCCCGGGAGTGTGTGATGGAACAGTGAGGTGGGAGATTCTTTCTGTGTCTGACCCCGGGAGTGTGTGATGGGACAGAGTGGAGGGAGATTCATTCTCTGTCTGACTACGGGAGTGTGTGATGAGACTGTGTGGAGGGTGATTCACTCAAGTGTCTGTGCCCGGGAGTGTGTGAAGCGAATGGTGTGGAGGGAGATTCACTCTGTGTCTGACCCAGGAATGTGTGATGGAATGGTGAGGAGGGAGATTCACTCTGTGTCTGACCCCGGTAGTGTGTGATGGGACTATGTGTGGGTGATCCACTCGGTGTCTGACTCCAGGAGAGTGTGATGCGATAGTGTGGAGGGTGATTCACTCTGTGTCTGAGACCGGGATTGTGTGATGGGACTGAGTGGAGGAAGATTCACTCTGTGTCCGGCCACCGGAGTGTGTCATTGCACGGTGTGGAGGGAGATTCACACTGAGTATGACACCGGGAGTGTGAGATGGGACGTTGCGGAAGGAGATTCACTCTGTGTCTAACCCCTGGAGTCTGTGATGCGACGGTACAGAGGGAGATTCACTCTGTGTCTGACCCAGTAAGTCTGTGATTGGACGGTGCGGAGTACGATTCCCTTTGTGTCTGACTCCGGGAGTGTGTGATGGGACAGAGTGGAGGGAGATTCATTCTCTGTCTGACTACGGGAGTGTGTGATGAGACTGTGTGGAGGGTGATTCACTCAAGTGTCTGAGCCCGGGAGTGTGTGAAGCGAATGGTGTTGAGGGAGATTCACTCTGTGTCTGACCCAGGAATGTGTGATGGAATGGTGAGGAGGGAGATTCACTCTGTGTCTGACCCCGGGAGTGTGTGATGGGACTATGTGTGGGTGATCCACTCGGTGTCTGACTCCAGGAGAGTGTGATGCGATAGTGTGGAGGGTGATTCACTCTGTGTCTGAGACCGTGATTGTGTGATGGGACTGAGTGGAGGAAGATTCACTCTGTGTCTGGCCACCGGAGTGTGTGATTGCACGGTGTGGAGGGAGATACACACTGAGTATGACACCGGGAGTGTGAGTTGGGACGCTGCGGAGGGAGATTCACTCTGTGTCTAACCCCTGGAGTCTGTGATGCGACGGTACAGAGGGAGATTCACTCTGTGTCTGACCCAGTAAGTCTGTGATTGGACGGTGCGGAGTACGATTCCCTTTGTGTCTGACTCCGGGAGTGTGTGATGGGACTGTGTGGAGGGAGATTCACTCTGTGTCTGACCGCGGGAGTGTGTGATGAGATGATGTGAAGTGGTATCCACTCTGTATCTGAGCCCGGGAGTGTGTGAAGGGATTGACTGGAGGAAGAATCACTCTGTGTCTGATCCCGGGAGAGTGTGATGGGACTGTGTGGTCGGAGATTCACTTTATCTCTGACCCTAGGTGTCTGTGATCGGACTGTGTGGAGGGAGAAACACTCTGTTTCAGACCCCTGGAGTGAGTGATGGCACGCTGTGGAGGGAGATTCACTCTGTGTCTGACCCCCGGAGAGTGTGATGGGAATGTGTGGAGTGTGTTTCCATCTGTGTCTGACCCCGGCAGTGTGTGATGGGTAGGTCCAAGGAGAATTCATTCTGAGTCTGACCCCGAAAGTGTGTGATGGGAACGGTGAGGCGGGAGATTCACTCTGTGTCTGTCCCCGGGAGTGTGTGATGGGACAGAGTGGAGGGAGATTCATTCTCTGTCTGACTACGGGAGTGTGTGATGGTACTGTGTGGAGGGTGAATCACTCAGTGACTTAGCCCGGGAGTGTGTGAAGGTACTGACTGGAGGAAGAATCACTCTGTGTCTGATCCCGGGAGTGTGTGATGGGACTGTGTGGTCGGAGATTCACTTTGTCTCTGACCCTAGGAGTCTGTGATCGGACTGTGTGGAGGGAGATACACTCTGTTCAGATCCCTGGAGTGAGTGATGGCAGGGTGTGAAGGGGGATTCTCTCTGTGTCTGACATCCGGAGAGTATGATGGGAATGTGTGGAGTGAGATTCTCTCTGTGTCTGACCACGGCAGTGTGTGATGGGTAGGTCCAAGTAGCATTCATTCTGTGTCTGACCCCGAAGGATTGTGATGCGACGGTGTGGAGTGAGATTCACTCTGAGTCTGACCCCGGGAGTGTGTTGTGGGACTGTGTGCAGGGAGATTCACTCTGTGTCTGTCCCCGGGAGTGTGTGATGGAACAGTGAGGAGAGAGATTCTTTCTGTGTCTGACCCCGGGAGTGTGTGATGGGACAGAGTGGAGGGAGATTCATTCTCTGTCTGACTACGGGAGTGTGTGATGAGACTGTGTGGAGGGTGATTCACTCAAGTGTCTGAGCCCGGGAGTGTGTGAAGCGAATGGTGTGGAGGGAGATTCACTCTGTGTCTGACCCAGGAATGTGTGATGGAATGGTGAGGAGGGAGATACACTCTGTATCTGAGCCCTGGAGTGTGTGAAGGTACTGACTGGAGGAAGAATCACTCTGTGTCTGATCCCGGGAGTGTGTGATGGGACTGTGAGGTCGGAGTTTCACTTTGTCTCTGACCCTAGGAGTCTGTGATCGGACTGTGTGGAGGGAGATACACTCTGTGTCAGATCCCTGGAGTGAGTGATGGCACGGTGTGGAGGGGGATTCTCTCTGTGTCTGACATCCGGAGAGTGTGATGGGAATGTGTGGAGTGAGATTCTCTCTGTGTCTGACCACGGCAGTGTGTGATGGGTAGGTCCAAGTAGCATTCATTCTGTGTCTGACCCCGAAGGATTGTGATGCGACGGTGTGGAGTGAGATTCACTCTGAGTCTGACCCCGGGAGTGTGTTGTGGGACTGTGTGCAGGGAGATTCACTCTGTGTCTGTCCCCGGGAGTGTGTGATGGAACAGTGAGGAGGGAGATTCTTTCTGTGTCTGACCCCGGGAGTGTGTGATGGGACAGAGTGGAGGGAGATTCATTCTCTGTCTGACTACGGGAGTGTGTGATGAGACTGTGTGGAGGGTGATTCACTCAAGTGTCTGAGCCCGGGAGTGTGTGAAGCGAATGGTGTGGAGGGAGATTCACTCTGTGTCTGACCCAGGAATGTGTGATGGAATGGTGAGGAGGGAGATTCACTCTGTATCTGAGCCCGGGAGTGTGTGAAGGTACTGACTGGAGGAAGAATCACTCTGTGTCTGATCCCGGGAGTGTGTGATGGGACTGTGAGGTCGGAGATTCACTTTGTCTCTGACCCTAGGAGTCTGTGATCGGACTGTGTGGAGGGAGATACACTCTGTGTCAGATCCCTGGAGTGAGTGATGGCACGGTGTGGAGGGGGATTCTCTCTGTGTCTGACATCCGGAGAGTGTGATGGGAATGTGTGGAGTGAGATTCTCTCTGTGTCTGACCACGGCAGTTTGTGATGGGTAGGTCCAAGTAGCATTCATTCTGTGTCTGACCCCGAAGGATTGTGATGCGACGGTGTGGAGTGAGATTCACTCTGAGTCTGACCCCGGGCGTGTGTTGTGGGACTGTGTGCAGGGAGATTCACTCTGTGTCTGTCCCCGGGAGTGTGTGATGGAACAGTGAGGAGGGAGATTCTTTCTGTGTCTGACTACGGGAGTGTGTGATGAGACTGTGTGGAGGGTGATTCACTCAAGTGTCTGAGCCCGGGAGTGTGTGAAGCGAATGGTGTGGAGGGAGATTCACTCTGTGTCTGACCCAGGAATGTGTGATGGAATGGTGAGGAGGGAGATTCACTCTGTGTCTGACCCCGGGAGTGTGTGATGGGACTCTGTGTGGGTGATCCACTCGGTGTCTGACTCCAGGAGAGTGTGATGCGATAGTGTGGAGGGTGATTCACTCTGTGTCTGAGACCGGGATTGTGTGATGGGACTGAGTGGAGGAAGATTCACTCTGTGTCTGGCCACCGGAGTGTGTGATTGCACGGTGTGGAGGGAGATTCACACTGAGTATGACACCGGGAGTGTGAGATGGGACGTTGCGGAGGGAGATTCTCTCTGTGTCTAACCCCTGGAGTCTGTGATGCGACGGTACAGAGGGAGATTCACTCTGTGTCTGACCCAGTAAGTCTGTGATTGGACGGTGCGCAGTGCGATTCCCTTTGTGTCTGACTCCGGGAGTGTGTGATGGGACTGTGTGGAGGGAGATTCACTCTGTGTCTGACCGCGGGAGTGTGTGATGAGATGATGTGAAGTGGTATCCACTCTGTATCTGAGCCCGGGAGTGTGTGAAGGGACAGACTGGAGGAAGAATCACTCTGTGTCTGATCCCGGGAGAGTGTGATGGGACTGTGTGGTCGGAGATTCACTTTATCTCTGACCCTAGGTGTCTGTGATCGGACTGTGTGGAGGGAGAAACACTCTGTGTCAGACCCCTGGAGTGAGTGATGGCACGCTGTGGAGGGAGATTCACTCTGTGTCTGACCCCCGGAGAGTGTGATGGGAATGTGTGGAGTGTGTTTCCCTCTGTGTCTGACCCCGGCAGTGTGTGAATGGTAGGTCCAAGGAGAATTCATTCTGAGTCTGACCCCGAAAGTGTGTGATGGAACGGTGAGGCGGGAGATTCACTCTGTGTCTGACCCAGGGAGTGTGTGATGGGACAGAGTGGAGGGAGATTCATTCTCTGTCTGACTACGGGAGTGTGTGATGGTACTGTGTGGAGGCTGATTCACTCAGTGACTGAGCCCGGGAGTGTGTGAAGCGACTGTGTGGAGGGAGATTCACTCTGTGTCTGACACCGGGAATGTGTGATGGGATGGTGTGGAGGGAGATTCACTCTTTCACTGACCCCGGGAGTGTGTGATGGGTCTCGGTGGTGGATGATCCTCTCGGTGTCTCACTCCAGGAGAGTGTGATGGGATAGAGTGGAGGGTGAGTCACTCACTGTCTGAGACCGGGATTGTATGATGGGACTGAGTGGTGGAAGTTTCACTCTGTGTCTGGCCACCGGAGTGTGTGATTGCACGGTGTGGAGGGAGTTTCACACTGAGTATGACACCGGGAGTCTGTGACGCGACGGTACGGAGGGAGATTCAATCTGTGTCTGAGCCAGTAAGTCTGTGATTGGACGGTGACGAGTGCGATTCCCTTTGTGTCTGACCCCGGGAGTGTGTGATGGGACTGTGTGGAGGGAGATTCAATCTTTGTCTAACCCCGGGAATGTGTGATGGGATTGTGAGGATGCAGATTCACTCTGTGTATGATCCTGGGGTGTGGGATGGAACGCTGTGGAGGCAGATTCACTCAGTGTCTAACACCGGAAATGAGTGATGGGATTGTGAGGATCCAGATTCACTCTGTGTCTGTGCCAGGAGTGTGTGATGGGATGGTGTGGAGTGTGATGCACACTGTGTCTGAGCCCGGGAGTGTCTGATGGTACTGAGTGGAGGAAGATTCACTCTGTGTCTAACCACCGGAGTTCGTGATGGGTCTGTGTGGAGGGAGATTCACTCTGTGTCTGACCCCTGGAGTGAGTGATGGCACGGTGTGGAGGGAGGTTCTCTCTGTATCTGACCCCCGGGATAGTGTGATAGGAATGTCTGGAGTGAGATTCTCTCTGTGTCTGACCCCGGGATAGTGTGATGGGAATGTGTGGAGGGAGATTCTCTCTGTGTCTGACGACGGCAGTGTGTGATGGGTCGGTCCAAGGAAGATTCACTCTGAGTCTAACCCCGAGAATGTGTGAAGCGACTGTGTGGAGGGAGATTAATTCTGTGTCTGACCCCCGGAGAGTGTGATGGGAATGTCTGGAGTGAGATTCTCTCTGTGTCTGCCCCCGGGAGTGTATGATGGAACGGTGAGGAGGGAGATTCACTCTGTGTCTGACCCCGGGAGTGTGTGATGGGTCAGAGTGGAGGGAGATTCATTCTCTGCCTGACTACGGGAGTGGGTGATGGGACTGTGTGGAGGGTGATTCACTCAAGTGTCTGAGCCCGGGAGTGTGTGAAGCGAATGGTGTGGAGGGAGATTCACTCTGTGTCTGACCCCGGGAGTGTGTGATGGGACTCTGTGGTGGGTGATCCACTCGGTGTCTGACTCCAGGAGAGTGTGATGGGATAGTGTGGAGGGTGATTCACTCTGTGTCTGGCCACCGGAGTGTGTGATTGCACGGTGAGGAGGGAGATTCACACTGAGTATGACACCGGGAGTGTGAGATGGGACGTTGTGGAGGGAGATTCACTCTGTGTCTGACCCCGGGAGTCTGTGATGCGACGGTAGGGAGGGAGATTCACTCTCTGTCTGACCCAGTAAGTCTGTGATTGGACGGTGCGCAGTGCGATTCCCATTGTGCCAGACTCCGGGAGTGTGTGATGGGACTGTGTGGAGGGAGATTCACTCTTTGTCTGATCCCGGGAATGTGTGATGGGATTGTGAGGATGCAGATTCACTCTGTGTCTGACCCCGGGTTTGTGGGATGGGACTCTGTGGAGGGAGATTCACTCTGTGTCTGACCGCGGGAGTGTGTGATGAGATGATGTGAAGTGGTATCCACTCTGTATCTGAGCCCGGCAGTGTGTGAAGGTACTGACTGGAGGAAGAATCACTCTGTGTCTGATCCCGGGAGTGTGTGATGGGACAGTGTGGTCGGAGATTCACTTTGTCTCTGACCCTAGGAGTCTGTGATCGGACTGTGTGGAGGGAGATACACTCTGTGTCAGATCCCCGGAGTTCGGAATGGGTCTGTGTGGAGGGAGATTCACTCTGTGTCTGACCCCGGGAGTGTGTGATGGGTAGGTCTAAGGAGCAATCACTCTGAGTCTGACCCTGGGAGTGTATAGTTGGACTGTGTGCAGGGAGATTCACTCGGTGTCTGCCCCCGGGAGTGTGTGATGGAACGGTGAGGAGGGAGATTCACTCTGTGTCTGACCCCGGGAGTGTGTGATGGGACAGAGTGGAGGGAGATTCATTCTCTGTCTGACTACGGGAGTGGGTGATCGGACTGTGTGGAGGGTGATTCACTCAAGTGTCTGAGCCCGGGAGTGTGTGAAGCGAATGGTGTGGAGGGAGATTCACTCTGTGTCTGACCCCGGGAGTGTGTGATGGGACTCTGTTTTGGGTGATCCACTCGGTGTCTGACTCCAGGAGAGTGTGATTCGATAGTGTGGAGGGTGATTCACTCAAGTGTCTGCGCCCGGGAGTGTGTGAAGCGAATGGTGTGGAGGGAGATTCACTCTGTGTCTGGCCACCGGAGTGTGTGATTGCACGGTGTGGAGGGAGATTCACACTGAGTATGACACCGGGAGTGTGAGATGGGACGTTGCGTAGGGAGATTCACTCTGTCTGACCCCGGGAGTCTGTGATGCGACGGTAGGGAGGGAGATTCACTCTCTGTCTGACCCAGTAAGTCTGTGATTGGACGGTGCGCAGTGCGATTCCCATTGTGTCTGACTCCGGGAGTGTGTGATGGGACTGTGTGGAGGGAGATTCACTCTGTGTCTGACCCCGGGAGTGTGTGATGGGACAGAGTGGAGGGAGATTCATTCTCTGTCTGACTACGGGAGTGGGTGATCGGACTGTGTGGAGGGTGATTCACTCAAGTGTCTGAGCACGGGAGTGTGTGAAGCGAATGGTGTGGAGGGAGATTCACTCTGTGTCTGACCCCGGGAGTGTGTGATGGGACTCTGTTGTGGGTGATCTACTCGGTGTCTGACTCCAGGAGAGTGTGATTCGATAGTGTGGAGGGTGATTCACTCAAGTGTCTGAGCCCGGGAGTGTGTGAAGCGAATGGTGTGGAGGGAGATTCACTCTGTGTCTGGCCACCGGAGTGTGTGATTGCACGGTGTGGAGGGAGATTCACACTGAGTATGACACCGGGAGTGTGAGATGGGACGTTGCGTAGGGAGATTCACTCTGTCTGACCCCGGGAGTCTGTGATGCGACGGTAGGGAGGGAGATTCACTCTCTGTCTGACCCAGTAAGTCTGTGATTGGACGGTGCGCAGTGCGATTCCCATTGTGTCTGACTCCTGGAGTGTGTGATGGGACTGTGTGGAGGGAGATTCACTCTTTGTCTGATCCCGGGAATGTGTGATGGGATTGTGAGGATGCAGATTCACTCTGTGTCTGACCCCGGGTGTGTGGGATGGGACTCTGTGGAGGGAGATTCACTCTGTGTCTGACCGCGGGAGTGTGTGATGAGATGATGTGAAGTGGTATCCACTCTGTATCTGAGCCCGGGAGTGTGTGAAGGTACTGACTGGAGGAAGAATCACTCTGTGTCTGATCCCGGGAGTGTGTGATGGGACTGTGTGGTCGGAGATTCACTTTGTCTCTGACCCTAGGAGTCTGTGATCGGACTGTGTGGAGGGAGATACACTCTGTGTCAGATCCCTGGAGTGAGTGATGGCAAGGTGTGAAGGGGATTCTCTCTGTGTCTGACATCCGGAGAGTGTGATGGGAAAGTGTGGAGTGAGATTCTCTCTGTGTCTGACCACGGCACTGTGTGATGGGTAGGTCCAAGTAGCATTCATTCTGTGTCTGACTCCGAAGGATTGTGATGCGACGGTGTGGAGTGAGATTCACTCTGAGTCTGACCCCGGGAGTGTGTTGTGGGACTGTGTGCAGGGAGATTCACTCTGTGTCTGTCCCCGGGAGTGTGTGATGGAACAGTGAGGAGGGAGATTCTTTCTGTGTCTGACCCCGGGAGTGTGTGATGGGACAGAGTGGAGGGAGATTCATTCTCTGTCTGTCTACGGGAGTGTGTGATGAGACTGTGTGGAGGGTGATTCACTCAAGTGTCTGAGCCCGGGAGTGTGTGAAGCGAATGGTGTGGAGGGAGATTCACTCTGTGTCTGACCCAGGAATGTGTGATGGAATGGTGAGGAGGGAGATTCACTCTGTGTCTGACCCCGGGAGTGTGTGATGGGACTCTGTGTGGGTGATCCACTCGGTGTCTGACTCCAGGAGAGTGTGATGCGATAGTGTGGAGGGTGATTCACTCTGTGTCTGAGACCGGGATTGTGTGATGGGACTGAGTGGAGGAAGATTCACTCTGTGTCTGGCCACCGGAGTGTGTGATTGCACGGTGTGGAGGGAGATTCACACTGAGTATGACACCGGGAGTGTGAGATGGGACGTTGCGGAGGGAGATTCACTCTGTCTGACCCCGGGAGTCTGTGATGCGACGGTAGGGAGGGAGATTCACTCTCTGTCTGACCCAGTAAGTCTGTGATTGGACGGTGCGCAGTGCGATTCCCATTGTGTCTTACTCCGGGATTGTGTGATGGGACTGTGTGGAGGGAGATTCACTCTTTGTCTGATCCCGGGAATGTGTGATGGGATTGTGAGGATGCAGATTCACCTGCGTCTGACCCCGGGTGTGTGGGATGGGACTCTGTGGAGGGAGATTCACTCTGTGTCTGACCGCGGGAGTGTGTGATGAGATGATGTGAAGTGGTATCCACTCTGTATCTGAGCCCGGGAGTGTGTGAAGGTACTGACTGGAGGAAGAATCACTCTGTGTCTGATCCCGGGAGTGTGTGATGGGACTGTGTGGTCGGAGATTCACTTTGTCTCTGACCCTAGGAGTCTGTGATCGGACTGTGTGGAGGGAGATACACTCTGTGTCAGATCCCTGGAGTGAGTGATGGCACGGTGTGAAGGGGGATTCTCTCTGTGTCTGACATCCGGAGAGTGTGATGGGAATGTGTGGAGTGAGATTCTCTCTGTGTCTGACCACGGCAGTGTGTGATGGGTAGGTCCAAGTAGCATTCATTCTGTGTCTGACCCCGAAGGATTGTGATGCGACGGTGTGGAGTGAGATTCACTCTGAGTCTGACCCCGGGAGTGTGTTGTGGGACTGTGTGCAGGGAGATTCACTCTGTGTCTGTCCCCGGGAGTGTGTGATGGAACAGTGAGGAGGGAGATTCTTTCTGTGTCTGACCCCGGGAGTGTGTGAATGGACAGAGTGGAGGGAGATTCATTCTCTGTCTGGCCACCGGAGTGTGTGATTGCACGGTGTGGAGGGAGATTGACACTGAGTATGACACCGGGAGTGTGAGATGGGACGTTGCGGAGGGAGATTCACCCTGTGTCTAACCCCTGGAGTCTGTGATGCGACGGTACAGAGGGAGATTCACTCTGTGTCTGACCCAGTAAGTCTGTGATTGGACGGTGCGGAGTACGATTCCCTTTGTGTCTGACTCCGGGAGTGTGTGATGGGACTGTGTGGAGGGAGATTCACTCTGTGTCTGACCGCGGGAGTGTGTGATGAGATGATGTGAAGTGGTATCCACTCTGTATCTGAGCCCGGGAGTGTGTGAAGGGACTGACTGGAGGAAGAATCACTCTGTGTCTGATCCTTGGAGAGTGTGATGGGACTGTGTGGTCGGAGATTCACTTTATCTCCGACCCTAGGTGTCTGTGATCGGACTGTGTGGAGGGAGATTCACTCTGTGTCTGACCCCCGGAGAGTGTGATGGGAATGTGTGGAGTGTGTTTCCCTCTGTGTCTGACCCCGGCAGTGTGTGATGGGTAGGTCCAAGGAGAATTCATTCAGAGTATGACCCCGAAAGTGTGTGATGGAACGGTGAGGCGGGAGATTCACTCTGTGTCTGACCCCGGGAGTGTGTGATGGGACAGAGTGGAGGGAGATTCATTCTCTGTCTGACTACGGGAGTGTGTGATGGTACTGTGTGGAGGGTGATTCACTCAGTGACTGAGCCCGGGGGTGTGTGAAGCGACTGTGTGGAGGGAGATTCACTCTGTGTCTGACCCCGGGAATGTGTGATGGGATGGTGTGGAGGGAGATTCACTCTTTCACTGACCCCGGGAGTGTGTGATGGGTCTCGGTGGTGGGTGATCCTCTCGGTGTCTGACTCCAGGAGAGTGTGATGGGATAGAGTGGAGGGTGATTCACTCTGTGTCTGAGACCGGGATTGTGTGATGGGACTGAGTGGAGGAAGATTCACTCTGTGTCTGGCCACCGGAGTGTGTGATTGCACGGTGTGGAGGGAGTTTCACACTGAGTATGACACCGGGAGTCTGTGATGCGACGGTACGGAGGGAGATTCAATCTGTGTCTGACCCAGTAACTCTGTGATTGGACGGTGACGAGTGCGATTCCCTTTGTGTCTGACCCCGGGAGTGTGTGATGGGACTGTGTGGAGGGAGATTCACTCTTTGTCTAACCCCGGGAATGTGTGATGGGATTGTGAGGATGCAGCTTCACTCTGTATATGATCCTGGGGTGTGGGATGGGACTCTGTGGAGGCAGATTCACTCAGTGTCTAACACCGGAAATGAGTGATGGGATTGTGAGGATCCAGATTCACCCTGTGTCTGTGCCAGGGGTGTGTGATGGGATGGTGTGGAGTGTGATGCACACTGTGTCTGAGCCCGGGGGTGTCTGATGGTACTGAGTGGAGGAAGATTCACTCTGAGTCTAACCACCGGAGTTCGTGATGGGTCTGTGTGGAGGGAGATTCACTCTGTGTCTGACCCCTGGAGTGAGTGATGGCACGGTGTGGAGGGAGGTTCTCTCTGTATCTGACCCCCGGAGAGTGTGATGGGAATGTCTGGAGTGAGATTCTCTCTGTGTCTGACCCCGGGATAGTGTGATGGGAATGTGTGGAGGGAGATTCTCTCTGTGTCTGACGACGGCAGTGTGTGATGGGTCGGACCAAGGAAGATTCACTCTGAGTCTAACCCCGAGAATGTGTGAACCGACCTTGTGGAGGGAGATTAATTCTGTGTCTGACCCCCGGAGAGTGTGATGGGAATGTCTGGAGTGAGATTCTCTCTGTGTCTGCCCCCGGGAGTGTATGATGGAACGGTGAGGAGGGAGATTCACTCTGTGTCTGACCCCGGGAGTGTGTGATGGGACAGAGTGGAGGGAGATTCATTCTCTGCCTGACTACGGGAGTGGGTGATGGGACTGTGTGGAGGGTGATTCACTCAAGTGTCTGAGCCCGGGAGTGTGTGAAGCGAATGGTGTGGAGGGAGATTCACTCTGTGTCTGACCCCGGGAGTGTGTGATGGGACTCTGTGGTGGGTGATCCACTCGGTGTCTGACTCCAGGAGAGTGTGATGGGATAGTGTGGAGGGTGATTCACTCTGTGTCTGACCCCGGCAGTGTGTGATGGGTAGGTCCAAGGAGAATTCATTCTGAGTCTGACCCCGAAAGTGTGTGATGGAACGGTGAGGCGGGAGATTCACTCTGTGTCTGACCCCGGGAGTGTGTGATGGGACAGAGTGGAGGGAGATTCATTCTCTGTCTGACTACGGGAGTGTGTGATGGTACTGTGTGGAGGGTGATTCACTCAGTGACTGAGCCCGGGAGAGTGTGAAGCGACTGTGTGGAGGGAGATTCACTCTGTGTCTGACCCCGGGAATGTGTGATGGGATGGTGTGGAGGGAGATTCACTCTTTCACTGACCCCGGGAGTGTGTGATGGGTCTCGGTGGTGGGTGATCCTCTCGGTGTCTGACTCCAGGAGAGTGTGATGGGATAGAGTGGAGGGTGATTAAATCTGTGCCTGAGACCGGGATTGTATGATGGGACTGAGTGGAGGAAGTTTCACTCTGTGTCTGGCCACCGGAGTGTGTGATTGCACGGTGTGGAGGGATTTTCACACTGAGTATGACACCGGGAGTCTGTGATGCGACGGTACGGAGGGAAATTCAATCTGTGTCTGACCCAGTAAGTCTGTGATTGGATGGTGACGAGTGCGATTTCCTTTGTGTCTGATCCCGGGAGTGTGTGATGGGACTGTGTGGAGGGAGATTCACTCTTTGTCTAACCCCGGGAATGTGTGATGGGATTGTGAGGATGCAGATTCACTCTGTGTATGATCCTGGGGTGTGGGATGGGACTCTGTGGAGGCAGATTCACTCAGTGTCTAACACCGGAAATGAGTGATGGGATTGTGAGGATCCACATTCACCCTGTGTCTGTGCCAGGAGTGTGTGATGGGATGGTGTGGAGTGTGATGCACACTGTGTCTGAGCCCGGGAGTGTCTGATGGTACTGAGTGGAGGAAGATTCACTCTGTGTCTAACCACCGGAGTTCGTGATGGGTCTGTGTGGAGGGAGATTCACTCTGTGTCTGACCCCTGGAGTGAGTGATGGCACGGTGTGGAGGGAGGTTCTCTCTGTGTCTGACCCCGGGATAGTGTGATGGGAATGTGTGGAGGGAGATTCTCTCTGTGTCTGACGACGGCAGTGTGTGATGGGTCGGTCCAAGGAAGATTCACTCTGAGTCTAACCCCGAGAATGTGTGAAGCGAATGTGTGGAGGGAGATTCATTCTCTGCCTGACTACGGGATTGGGTGATGGGACTGTGTGGAGGGTGATTCACTCAAGTGTCTGAGCTCGGGAGTGTGTGAAGCGAATGGTGTGGAGGGAGATTCACTCTGTGTCTGACCCCGGGAGTGTGTGATGGGACTCTGTGGTGGGTGATCCACTCGGTGTCTGACTCCAGGAGAGTGTGATGGGATAGTGTGGAGGGTGATTCACTCTGTGTCTGAGACCGGGATTGTGTGATGGGACTGAGTGGAGGAAGATTCACTCTGTGGCTGGCCACCGGAGTGTGTGATTGCACGGTGCGGAGGGAGATTCACACCGAGTATGACACCGGGAGAGTGAGATGGGACGTTGTGGAGGGAGATTCACTCTGTGTCTGACCCCGGGAGTGTGTGATGCGACGGTAGGGAGGGAGATTCACTGTCTGTCTGACCCAGTAAGTCTGTGATTGGACGGTGCGCAGTGCGATTCCCATTGTGTTTGACTCCGGGAGTTTGTGATGGGACTGTGTGGAGGGAGATTCACTCTTTGTCTGATCCCGGGAATGTGTGATGGGATTGTGAGGATGCAGATTCACTCTGTGTCTGACCCCGGGTGTGTGGGATGGGACTCTGTGGAGGGAGATTCACTCTGTGTCTGACCGCGGGAGTGTGTGATGAGATGATGTGAAGTGGTATCCACTCTGTATCTGAGCCCGGGAGTGTGTGAAGGTACTGACTGGAGGAAGAATCAATCTGTGTCTGATCCCGGGAGTGTGTGATGGGACTGTGTGGAGGGAGATTCACACTGAGTATGACACCGGGAGTGTGAGATGGGACGTTGCGGAGGGAGATTCACTCTGTGTCTAACCCCTGTAGTCTGTGATGCGACGGTACAGAGGGAGATTCACTCTGTGTCTGACCCAATAAGTCTGTGATTGGACGGTGCGGAGTACGATTCCCTTTGTGTCTGACTCCGGGAGTGTGTGATGGGACTCTGTGGTGGGTGATCCACTCGGTGCCTGACTCCAGGATAGTGTGATGGGATAGTGTGGAGGGTGATTCACTCTGTGTCTGACCCCGGCAGTGTGTGATGGGTAGGTCCAAGGAGAATTCATTCTGAGTCTGACCCCGGGAGTGTGTGATGGGACAGAGTGGAGGGAGATTCACTCTCTGTCTGACTACGGGAGTGTGTGATGGTACTGTGTGGAGGGTGATTCACTCAGTGACTGAGCCCGGGAGTGTGTGAAGCGACTGTGTGGAGGGAGATTCACTCTGTGTCTGACCCCGGGAATGTGTGATGGGATGGTGTGGAGGGAGATTCACTCTTTCACTGACCCCGGGAGTGTGTGATGGGTCTCGGTGGTGGGTGATCCTCTCGGTGTCTGACTCCAGGACAGTGTGATGGGATAGAGTGGAGGGTGATTCACTCTGTGTCTGAGACCGGGATTGTATGATGGGACTGAGTGGAGGAAGTTTCACTCTGTGTCTGGCCACCGGAGTGTGTGATTGCACGGTGTGGAGGGAGTTTCACACTGAGTATGACACCGGGAGTCTGTGATGCGACGGTACGGACGGAAATTCAATCTGTGTCTGACCCAGTAACTCTGTGATTGGGCGGTGACGAGTGCGATTTCCTTTGTGTCTGACCCCGGGAGTGTGTGATGGGACTGTGTGGAAGGAGATTCACTCTTTGTCTAACCCCGGGAATGTGTGATGGGATTGTGAGGATGCAGATTCACTCTGTGTATCGTCCTGGGGTGTGGGATGGGACTCTGTGGAGGCAGATTCACTCAGTGTCTAACACCGGAAATGAGTGATGGGATTATGAGGATCCAGATTCACCCTGTGTCTGTGCCAGGAGTGTGTGATGGGATGGTGTGGAGTGTGATGCACACTGTGTCTGAGCCCGGGAGTGTCTGATGGTACTGAGTGGAGGAAGATTCACTCTGTGTCTAACCACCGGAGTTCGTGATGGGTCTGTGTGGAGGGAGATTCACTCTGTGTCTGACCACTGGAGTGAGTGATGGCACGGTGTGGAGGGAGGTTCTCTCTGTGTCTGACCCCGGGATAGTGTGATGGGAATGTGTGGAGGGAGATTCTCTCTGTGTCTGACGACGGCAGTGTGTGATGGGTCGGTCCAAGGAAGATTCACTCTGAGTCTAACCCCGAGAATGTGTGAAGCGACTGTGTGGAGGGAGATTCATTCTCTGCCTGACTACGGGATTGGGCGATGGGACTGTGTGGAGGGTGATTCACTCAAGTGTCTGAGCTCGGGAGTGTGTGAAGCGAATGGTGTGGAGGGAGATTCACTCTGTGTCTGACCCCGGGAGTGTGTGATGGGACTCTGTGGTGGGTGATCCACTCGGTGTCTGAGACCGGGATTGTGTGATGGGACTGAGTGGAGGAAGATTTACTCTGTGTCTGGCCACCGGAGTGTGTGATTGCACGGTGCGGAGGGAGATTCACACCGAGTATGACACCGGGAGAGTGAGATGGGACGTTGTGGAGGGAGATTCACTCTGTGTCTGACCCCGGGAGTGTGTGATGCGACGGTAGGGAGGGAGATTCACTCTCTGTCTGACCCAGTAAGTCTGTGATTGGACGGTGCGCAGTGCGATTCCCATTGTGTTTGACTCCGGGAGTTTGTGATGGGACTGTGTGGAGGGAGATTCACTCTGTGTCTGACCCCCGGAGAGTGTGATGGGAATGTGTGGAGTGTGTTTCCATCTGTGTCTGACCCCGGCAGTGTGTGATGGGTAGGTCCAAGGAGAATTCATTCTGAGTCTGACCCCGAAAGTGTGTGATGGGAACGGTGAGGCGGGAGATTCACTCTGTGTCTGTCCCCGGGAGTGTGTGATGGGACAGAGTGGAGGGAGATTCATTCTCTGTCTGACTACGGGAGTGTGTGATGGTACTGTGTGGAGGGTGAATCACTCAGTGACTGAGCCCGGGAGTGTGTGAAGCGACTGTGTGGAGGGAGATTCACTCTGTGTCTGACCCCGGGAATGTGTGATGGGATGGTGTGGAGGGAGATTCACTCTTTCACTGACCCCGGGAGTGTGTGATGGGTCTCGGTGGTGGGTGATCCTCTCGGTGTCTGACTCCAGGAGAGTGTGATGGGATAGAGTGGAGGGTGATTCACTCTGTGTCTGAGACCGGGATTGTATGATGGGACTGAGTGGAGGAAGTTTCACTCTGTGTCTGGCCACCGGAGTGTGTGATTGCACGGTGTGGAGGGAGTTTCACACTGAGTATGACACCGGGAGTCTGTGATGCGACGGTACGGAGGGAAATTCAATCTGTGTCTGACCCAGTAACTCTGTGATTGGGCGGTGACGAGTGCGATTTCCTTTGTGTCTGACCCCGGGAGTGTGTGATGGGACTGTGTGGAGGGAGATTCACTCTTTGTCTAACCCCGGGAATGTGTGATGGGATTGTGAGGATGCAGATTCACTCTGTGTATGATCCTGGGGTGTGGGATGGGACTCTGTGGAGGCAGATTCACTCAGTGTCTAACACCGGAAATGAGTGATGGGATTATGAGGATCCAGATTCACCCTGTGTCTGTGCCAGGAGTGTGTGATGGGATGGTGTGGAGTGTGATGCACACTGTGTCTGAGCCCGGGAGTGTCTGATGGTACTGAGTGGAGGAAGATTCACTCTGTGTCTAACCACCGGAGTTCGTGATGGGTCTGTGTGGAGGGAGATTCACTCTGTGTCTGACCCCTGGAGTGAGTGATGGCACGGTGTGGAGGGAGGTTCTCTCTGTGTCTGACCCCGGGATAGTGTGATGGGAATGTGTGGAGGGAGATTCTCTCTGTGTCTGACGACGGCAGTGTGTGATGGGTCGGTCCAAGGAAGATTCACTCTGAGTCTAACCCCGAGAATGTGTGAAGCGACTGTGTGGAGGGAGATTCATTCTCTGTCTGACTACGGGATTGGGCGATGGGACTGTGTGGAGGGTGATTCACTCAAGTGTCTGAGCTCGGGAGTGTGTGAAGCGAATGGTGTGGAGGGAGATTCACTCTGTGTCTGACCCCGGGAGTGTGTGATGGGACTCTGTGGTGGGTGATCCACTCGGTGTCTGAGACCGGGATTGTGTGATGGGACTGAGTGGAGGAAGATTTACTCTGTGTCTGGCCACCGGAGTGTGTGATTGCACGGTGCGGAGGGAGATTCACACCGAGTATGACACCGGGAGAGTGAGATGGGACGTTGAGGAGGGAGATTCACTCTGTGTCTGACCCCGGGAGTGTGTGATGCGACGGTAGGGAGGGAGATTCACTCTCTGTCTGACCCAGTAAGTCTGTGATTGGACGGTGCGCAGTGCGATTCCCATTGTGTTTGACTCCGGGAGTTTGTGATGGGACTGTGCGGAGGGAGATTCACTCTTTGTCTGATCCCGGGAATGTGTGATGGGATTGTGAGGATGCAGATTCACTCTGTGTCTGACCCCGGGTGTGTGGGATGGGACTCTGTGGAGGGAGATTCACTCTGTGTCTGACCGCGGGAGTGTGTGATGAGATGATGTGAAGTGGTATCCACTCTGTATCTGAGCCCGGGAGTGTGTGAAGGTACTGACTGGAGGAAGAATCAATCTGTGTCTGATCCCGGGAGTGTGTGATGGGACTGTGTGGTCGGAGATTCACTTTGTCTCTGACCCTAGGAGTCTGTGATCGGACTGTGGGGAGGGAGATACACTCTGTGTCAGATCCCTGGAGTGAGTGATGGCACGGTGTGAAGGGGGATTCTCTCTGTGCCTGACATCCGGAGAGTGTGATGGGAATGTGTGGAGTGAGATTCACTCTGTGTCTGACCCCGGGTGTGTGGGATGGGACTCTGTGGAGGGAGATTCACTCTGTGTCTGACCGCGGGAGTGTGTGATGAGATGATGTGAAGTGGTATCCACTCTGTATCTGAGCCCGGGAGTGTGTGAAGGTACTGACTGGAGGAAGAATCAATCTGTGTCTGATCCCGGGAGTGTGTGATGGGACTGTGTGGTCGGAGATTCACTTTGTCTCTGACCCTAGGAGTCTGTGATCGGACTGTGGGGAGGGAGATACACTCTGTGTCAGATCCCTGGAGTGAGTGATGGCACGGTGTGAAGGGGGATTCTCTCTGTGCCTGACATCCGGAGAGTGTGATGGGAATGTGTGGAGTGAGATTCTCTCTGTGTCTGACCACGGCAGTGTGTGATGGGTAGGTCCAAGTAGCATTCATTCTGTGTCTGACCCCGAAGGATTGTGATGCGACGGTGTGGAGTGAGATTCACTCTGAGTCTGACCCCGGGAGTGCGTTGTGGGACTGTGTGCAGGGTGATTCACTCTGTGTCTGTCCCCGGGAGTGTGTGATGGAACAGTGAGGTGGGAGATTCTTTCTGTGTCTGACCCCGGGAGTGTGTGATGGGACAGAGTGGAGGGAGATTCATTCTCTGTCTGACTACGGGAGTGTGTGATGAGACTGTGTGGAGGGTGATTCACTCAAGTGTCTGAGCCCGGGAGTGTGTGAAGCGAATGGTGTGGAGGGAGATTCACTCTGTGTCTGACCCAGGAATGTGTGATGGAATGGTGAGGAGGGAGATTCACTCTGTGTCTGACCCCGGTAGTGTGTGATGGGACTATGTGTGGGTGATCCACTCGGTGTCTGACCCAGTAAGTCTGTGATTGGACGGTGCGGTGTACGATTCCCTTTGTGTCTGACTCCGGGAGTGTGTGATGAGACTGTGTGGAGGGTGATTCACTCAAGTGTCTGAGCCCGGGAGTGTGTGAAGCGAATGGTGTGGAGGGAGATTCACTCTGTGTCTGACCCAGGAATGTGTGATGGAATGGTGAGGAGGGAGATTCACTCTGTGTCTGACCCCGGGAGTGTGTGATGGGACTATGTGTGGGTGATCCACTAGGTGTCTGACTCCAGGAGAGTGTGATGCGATAGTGTGGAGGGTGATTCACTCTGTGTCTGAGACCGTGATTGTGTGATGGGACTGAGTGGAGGAAGATTCACTCTGTGTCTGGCCACCGGAGTGTGTGATTGCACGGTGTGGAGGGAGATACACACTGAGTATGACACCGGGAGTGTGAGATGGGACGTTGCGGAGGGAGATTCACTCTGTGTCTAACCCCTGGAGTCTGTGATGCGACGGTACAGAGGGAGATTCACTCTGTGTCTTACCCCTGTAGTCTGTGATGCGACGGTACAGAGGGAGATTCACTCTGTGTCTGACCCAATAAGTCTGTGATTGGACGGTGCGGAGTACGATTCCCTTTGTGTCTGACTCCGGGAGTGTGTGATGGGACTCTGTGGTGGGTGATCCTCTCGGTGTCTGACTCCAGCAGAGTGTGATGGGATAGTGTGGAGGGTGATTCACTCTGTGTCTGACCCCGGCAGTGTGTGATGGGTAGGTCCAAGGAGAATTCATTCTGAGTCTGACCCCGAAAGTGTGTGATGGAACGGTGAGGCGGGAGATTCACTCTGTGTCTGACCCCGGGAGTGTGTGATGGGACAGAGTGGAGGGAGATTCATTCTCTGTCTGACTACGGGAGTGTGTGATGGTACTGTGTGGAGGGTGATTCACTCAGTGACTGAGCCCGGGAGTGTGTGAAGCGACTGTGTGGAGGGAGATTCACTCTGTGTCTGACCCCGGGAATGTGTGATGGGATGGTGTGGAGGGAGATTCACTCTTTCACTGACCCCGGGAGTGTGTGATGGGTCTCGGTGGTGGGTGATCCTCTCGGTGTCTGACTCCAGGAGAGTGTGATGGGATAGAGTGGAGGGTGATTCACTCTGTGTCTGAGACCGGGATTGTATGATGGGACTGAGTGGAGGAAGTTTCACTCTGTGTCTGGCCACCGGAGTGTGTGATTGCACGGTGTGGAGGGAGTTTCACACTGAGTATGACACCGGGAGTCTGTGATGCGACGGTACGGAGGGAAATTCAATCTGTGTCTGACCCAGTAACTCTGTGATTGGGCGGTGACGAGTGCGATTTCCTTTGTGTCTGACCCCGGGAGTGTGTGATGGGACTGTGTGGAGGGAGATTCACTCTTTGTCTAACCCCGGGAATGTGTGATGGGATTGTGAGGAAGCAGATTCACTCTGTGTATGATCCTGGGGTGTGGGATGGGACTCTGTGGAGGCAGATTCACTCAGTGTCTAACACCGGAAATGAGTGATGGGATTATGAGGATCCAGATTCACCCTGTGTCTGTGCCAGGAGTGTGTGATGGGATGGTGTGGAGTGTGATGCACACTGTGTCTGAGCCCGGGAGTGTCTGATGGTACTGAGTGGAGGAAGATTCACTCTGTGTTTAACCACCGGAGTTCGTGATGGGTCTGTGTGGAGGGAGATTCACTCTGTGTCTGACCCCTGGAGTGAGTGATGGCACGGTGTGGAGGGAGGTTCTCTCTGTGTCTGACCCCGGGATAGTGTGATGGGAATGTGTGGAGGGAGATTCTCTCTGTGTCTGACGACGGCAGTGTGTGATGGGTCGGTCCAAGGAAGATTCACTCTGAGTCTAACCCCGAGAATGTGTGAAGCGACTGTGTGGAGGGAGATTCATTCTCTCCCTGACTACGGGATTGGGTGATGGGACTGTGTGGAGGGTGATTCACTCAAGTGTCTGAGCTCGGGAGTGTGTGAAGCGAATGGTGTGGAGGGAGATTCACTCTGTGTCTGACCCCGGGAGTGTGTGATGGGACTCTGTGGTGGGTGATCCACTCGGTGTCTGACTCCAGGAGAGTGTGATGGAATAGTGTGGAGGGTGATTCACTCTGTGTCTGAGACCGGGATTGTGTGATGGGACTGAGTGGAGGAAGATTTACTCTGTGTCTGGCCACCGGAGTGTGTGATTGCACGGTGCGGAGGGAGATTCACACCGAGTATGACACCGGGAGAGTGAGATGGGACGTTGTGGAGGGAGATTCACTCTGTGTCTGACCCCGGGAGTGTGTGATGCGACGGTAGGGAGGGAGATTCACTCTCTGTCTGACCCAGTAAGTCTGTGATTGGACGGTGCGCAGTGCGATTCCCATTGTGTTTGACTCCGGGAGTTTGTGATGGGACTGTGTGGAGGGAGATTCACTCTTTGTCTGATCCCGGGAATGTGTGATGGGATTGTGAGGATGCAGATTCACTCTGTGTCTGACCCCGGGTGTGTGGGATGGGACTCTGTGGAGGGAGATTCACTCTGTGTCTGAACGCGGGAGTGTGTGATGAGATGATGTGAAGTGGTATCCACTCTGTATCTGAGCCCGGGAGTGTGTGAAGGTACTGACTGGAGGAAGAATCAATCTGTGTCGGATCCCGGGAGTGTGTGATGGGACTGTGTGGTCGGAGATTCACTTTGTCTCTGACCCTAGGAGTCTGTGATCGGACTGTGGGGAGGGAGATACACTCTGTGTCAGATCCCTGGAGTGAGTGATGGCACGGTGTGAAGGGGGATTCTCTCTGAGCCTGACATCCGGAGAGTGTGATGGGAATGTGTGGAGTGAGATTCTCTCTGTGTCTGACCACGGCAGTGTGTGATGGGTAGGTCCAAGTAGCATTCATTCTGTGTCTGACCCCGAAGGATTGTGATGCGACGGTGTGGAGTGAGATTCACTCTGAGTCTGACCCCGGGAGTGCGTTGTGGGACTGTGTGCAGGGTGATTCACTCTGTGTCTGTCCCCGGGAGTGTGTGATGGAACAGTGAGGTGGGAGATTCTTTCTGTGTCTGACCCCGGGAGTGTGTGATGCGACGGTACAGAGGGAGATTCACTCTGTGTCTGACCCAGTAAGTCTGTGATTGGACGGTGCGGAGTACGATTCCCTTTGTGTCTGACTCCGGGAGTGTGTGATGGGACAGAGTGGAGGGAGATTCATTCTCTGTCTGACTACGGGAGTGTGTGATGAGACTGTGTGGAGGGTGATTCACTCAAGTGTCTGAGCCCGGGAGTGTGTGAAGCGAATGGTGTGGAGGGAGATTCACTCTGTGTCTGACCCAGGAATATGTGATGGAATGGTGAGGAGGGAGATTCACTCTGTGTCTGACCCCGGGAGTGTGTGATGGGACTATGTGTGGGTGATCCACTCGGTGTCTGACTCCAGGAGAGTGTGATGCGATAGTGTGGAGGGTGATTCACTCTGTGTCTGAGACCGTGATTGTGTGATGGGACTGAGTGGAGGAAGATTCACTCTGTGTCTGGCCACCGGAGTGTGTGATTGCACGGTGTGGAGGGAGATACACACTGAGTATGACACCGGGAGTGTGAGATGGGACGCTGCGGAGGGAGATTCACTCTGTGTCTAACCCCTGGAGTCTGTGATGCGACGGTACAGAGGGAGATTCACTCTGTGTCTGACCCAGTAAGTCTGTGATTGGACGGTGCGGAGTACGATTCCCTTTGTGTCTGACTCCGGGAGTGTGTGATGGGACTGTGTGGAGGGAGATTCACTCTGTGTCTGACCGCGGGAGTGTGTGATGAGATGATGTAAAGTGGTATCCACTCTGTATCTGAGCCCGGGAGTGTGTGAAGGGATTGACTGGAGGAAGAATCACTCTGTGTCTGATCCCGGGAGAGTGTGATGGGACTGTGTGGTCGGAGATTCACTTTATCTCTGACCCTAGGTGTCTGTGATCGGACTGTGTGGAGGGAGAAACACTCTGTTTCAGACCCCTGGAGTGAGTGATGGCACGCTGTGGAGGGAGATTCACTCTGTGTCTGACCCCCGGAGAGTGTGATGGGAATGTGTGGAGTGTGTTTCCATCTGTGTCTGACCCCGGCAGTGTGTGATGGGTAGGTCCAAGGAGAATTCATTCTGAGTCTGACCCCGAAAGTGTGTGATGGGAACGGTGAGGCGGGAGATTCACTCTGTGTCTGTCCCCGGGAGTGTGTGATGGGACAGAGTGGAGGGAGATTCATTCTCTGTCTGACTACGGGAGTGTGTGATGGTACTGTGTGGAGGGTGAATCACTCAGTGACTGAGCCCGGGAGTGTGTGAAGGTACTGACTGGAGGAAGAATCAATCTGTGTCGGATCCCGGGAGTGTGTGATGGGACTGTGTGGTCGGAGATTCACTTTGTCTCGGACCCTAGGAGTCTGTGATCGGACTGTGGGGAGGGAGATACACTCTGTGTCAGATCCCTGGAGTGAGTGATGGCACGGTGTGAAGGGGGATGCTCTCTGTGCCTGACATCCGGAGAGTGTGATGGGAATGTGTGGAGTGAGATTCTCTCTGTGTCTGACCACGGCAGTGTGTGATGGGTAGGTCCAAGTAGCATTCATTCTGTGTCTGACCCCGAAGGATTGTGATGCGACGGTGTGGAGTGAGATTCACTCTGAGTCTGACCCCGGGAGTGCGTTGTGGGACTGTGTGCAGGGTGATTCACTCTGTGTCTGTCCCCGGGAGTGTGTGATGGAACAGTGAGGTGGGAGATTCTTTCTGTGTCTGACCCCGGGAGTGTGTGATGGGACAGAGTGGAGGGAGATTCATTCTCTGTCTGACTACGGGAGTGTGTGATGAGACTGTGTGGAGGGTGATTCACTCAAGTGTCTGAGCCCGGGAGTGTGTGAAGCGAATGGTGTGGAGGGAGATTCACTCTGTGTCTGACCCAGGAATGTGTGATGGAATGGTGAGGAGGGAGATTCACTCTGTGTCTGACCCCGGTAGTGTGTGATGGGACTATGTGTGGGTGATCCACTCGGTGTCTGACTCCAGGAGAGTGTGATGCGATAGTGTGGAGGGTGATTCACTCTGTGTCTGAGACCGGGATTGTGTGATGGGACTGAGTGGAGGAAGATTCACTCTGTGTCCGGCCACCGGAGTGTGTCATTGCACGGTGTGGAGGGAGATTCACACTGAGTATGACACCGGGAGTGTGAGATGGGACGTTGCGGAAGGAGATTCACTCTGTGTCTAACCCCTGGAGTCTGTGATGCGACGGTACAGAGGGAGATTCACTCTGTGTCTGACCCAGTAAGTCTGTGATTGGACGGTGCGGAGTACGATTCCCTTTGTGTCTGACTACGGGAGTGTGTGATGAGACTGTGTGGAGGGTGATTCACTCAAGTGTCTGAGCCCGGGAGTGTGTGAAGCGAATGGTGTGGAGGGAGATTCACTCTGTGTCTGACCCAGGAATGTGTGATGGAATGGTGAGGAGGGAGATTCACTCTGTGTCTGACCCCGGGAGTGTGTGATGGGACTATGTGTGGGTGATCCACTCGGTGTCTGACTCCAGGAGAGTGTGATGCGATAGTGTGGAGGGTGATTCACTCTGTGTCTGAGACCGTGATTGTGTGATGGGACTGAGTGGAGGAAGATTCACTCTGTGTCTGGCCACCGGAGTGTGTGATTGCACGGTGTGGAGGGAGATACACACTGAGTATGACACCGGGAGTGTGAGATGGGACGTTGCGGAGGGAGATTCACTCTGTGTCTAACCCCTGGAGTCTGTGATGCGACGGTACAGAGGGAGATTCACTCTGTGTCTGACCCAGTAAGTCTGTGATTGGACGGTGCGGAGTACGATTCCCTTTGTGTCTGACTCCGGGAGTGTGTGATGGGACTGTGTGGAGGGAGATTCACTCTGTGTCTGACCGCGGGAGTGTGTGATGAGATGATGTGAAGTGGTATCCACTCTGTATCTGAGCCCGGGAGTGTGTGAAGGGATTGACTGGTGGAAGAATCACTCTGTGTCTGATCCCGGGAGAGTGTGATGGGACTGTGTGGTCGGAGATTCACTTTATCTCTGACCCTAGGTGTCTGTGATCGGACTGTGTGGAGGGAGAAACACTCTGTTTCAGACCCCTGGAGTGAGTGATGGCACGCTGTGGAGGGAGATTCACTCTGTGTCTGACCCCCGGAGAGTGTGATGGGAATGTGTGGAGTGTGTTTCCATCTGTGTCTGACCCCGGCAGTGTGTGATGGGTAGGTCCAAGGAGAATTCATTCTGAGTCTGACCCCGAAAGTGTGTGATGGGAACGGTGAGGCGGGAGATTCACTCTGTGTCTGTCCCCGGGAGTGTGTGATGGGACAGAGTGGAGGGTGAATCACTCAGTGACTGAGCCCGGGAGTGTGTGAAGCGACTGTGTGGAGGGAGATTCACTCTGTGTCTGACCCCGGGAATGTGTGATGGGATGGTGTGGAGGGAGATTCACTCTTTCACTGACTCCGGGAGTGTGTGATGGGTCTCGGTGGTGGGTGATCCTCTCGGTGTCTGACTTAAGGAGAGTGTGATGGGATAGAGTGGAGGGTGATTCACTCTGTGTCTGAGACCGGGATTGTATGATGGGACTGAGTGGAGGAAGTTTCACTCTGTGTCTGGACACCGGAGTGTGTGATTGCACGGTGTGGAGGGAGTTTCACACTGAGTATGACACCGGGAGTCTGTGATGCGACGGTACGGAGGGAGATTCAATCTGTGTCTGACCCAGTAAGTCTGTGATTGGACGGTGACGAGTGCGATTCCCTTTGTGTCTGACCCCGGGAGTGTGTGATGGGACTGTGTGGAGGGAGATTCACTCTTTGTCTGATCCCGGGAATGTGTTATGGGATTGTGAGGATGCAGATTCACTCTGTGTCTGACCCCGGGTGTGTGGGATGGGACTCTGTGGAGGGAGATTCACTCTGTGTCTGACCGCGGGAGTGTGTGATGAGATGATGTGAAGTGGTATCCACTCTGTATCTGAGCCCGGGAGTGTGTGAAGGTACTGACTGGCGGAAGAATCACTCTGTGTCTGATCCCGGGAGTGTGTGATGGGACTGTGAGGTCGGAGATTCACTTTGTCTCTGACCCTAGGAGTCTGTGATCGGACTGTGTGGAGGGAGATACACTCTGTGTCAGATCCCTGGAGTGAGTGATGGCACGGTGTGGAGGGGGATTCTCTCTGTGTCTGACATCCGGAGAGTGTTATGGGAATGTGTGGAGTGAGATTCTCTCTGTGTCTGACCACGGCAGTGTGTGATGGGTAGGTCCAAGTAGCATTCATTCTGTGTCTGACCCCGAAGGATTGTGATGCGACGGTGTGGAGTGAGATTCACTCTGAGTCTGACCCCGGGAGTGTGTTGTGGGACTGTGTGCAGGGAGATTCACTCTGTGTCTGTCCCCGGGAGTGTGTGATGGAACAGTGAGGAGGGAGATTCTTTCTGTGTCTGACCCCGGGAGTGTGTGATGGGACAGAGTGGAGGGAGATTCATTCTCTGTCTGACTACGGGAGTGTGTGATGAGACTGTGTGGAGGGTGATTCACTCAAGTGTCTGAGCCCGGGAGTGTGTGAAGCGAATGGTGTGGAGGGAGATTCACTCTGTGTCTGACCCAGGAATGTGTGATGGAATGGTGAGGAGGGAGATTCACTCTGTATCTGAGCCCGGGAGTGTGTGAAGGTACTGACTGGAGGAAGAATCACTCTGTGTCTGATCCCGGGAGTGTGTGATGGGACTGTGAGGTCGGAGATTCACTTTGTCTCTGACCCTAGGAGTCTGTGATCGGACTGTGTGGAGGGAGATACACTCTGTGTCAGATCCCTGGAGTGAGTGATGGCACGGTGTGGAGGGGGATTCTCTCTGTGTCTGACATCCGGAGAGTGTGATGGGAATGTGTGGAGTGAGATTCTCTCTGTGTCTGACCACGGCAGTTTGTGATGGGTAGGTCCAAGTAGCATTCATTCTGTGTCTGACCCCGAAGGATTGTGATGCGACGGTGTGGAGTGAGATTCACTCTGAGTCTGACCCCGGGCGTGTGTTGTGGGACTGTGTGCAGGGAGATTCACTCTGTGTCTGTCCCCGGGAGTGTGTGATGGAACAGTGAGGAGGGAGATTCTTTCTGTGTCTGACTACGGGAGTGTGTGATGAGACTGTGTGGAGGGTGATTCACTCAAGTGTCTGAGCCCGGGAGTGTGTGAAGCGAATGGTGTGGAGGGAGATTCACTCTGTGTCTGACCCAGGAATGTGTGATGGAATGGTGAGGAGGGAGATTCACTCTGTGTCTGACCCCGGGAGTGTGTGATGGGACTCTGTGTGGGTGATCCACTCGGTGTCTGACTCCAGGAGAGTGTGATGCGATAGTGTGGAGGGTGATTCACTCTGTGTCTGAGACCGGGATTGTGTGATGGGACTGAGTGGAGGAAGATTCACTCTGTGTCTGGCCACCGGAGTGTGTGATTGCACGGTGTGGAGGGAGATTCACACTGAGTATGACACCGGGAGTGTGAGATGGGACGTTGCGGAGGGAGATTCTCTCTGTGTCTAACCCCTGGAGTCTGTGATGCGACGGTACAGAGGGAGATTCACTCTGTGTCTGACCCAGTAAGTCTGTGATTGGACGGTGCGCAGTGCGATTCCCTTTGTGTCTGACTCCGGGAGTGTGTGATGGGACTGTGTGGAGGGAGATTCACTCTGTGTCTGACCGCGGGAGTGTGTGATGAGATGATGTGAAGTGGTATCCACTCTGTATCTGAGCCCGGGAGTGTGTGAAGGGACAGACTGGAGGAAGAATCACTCTGTGTCTGATCCCGGGAGAGTGTGATGGGACTGTGTGGTCGGAGATTCACTTTATCTCTGACCCTAGGTGTCTGTGATCGGACTGTGTGGAGGGAGAAACACTCTGTGTCAGACCCCTGGAGTGAGTGATGGCACGCTGTGGAGGGAGATTCACTCTGTGTCTGACCCCCGGAGAGTGTGATGGGAATGTGTGGAGTGTGTTTCCCTCTGTGTCTGACCCCGGCAGTGTGTGAATGGTAGGTCCAAGGAGAATTCATTCTGAGTCTGACCCCGAAAGTGTGTGATGGAACGGTGAGGCGGGAGATTCACTCTGTGTCTGACCCAGGGAGTGTGTGATGGGACAGAGTGGAGGGAGATTCATTCTCTGTCTGACTACGGGAGTGTGTGATGGTACTGTGTGGAGGCTGATTCACTCAGTGACTGAGCCCGGGAGTGTGTGAAGCGACTGTGTGGAGGGAGATTCACTCTGTGTCTGACACCGGGAATGTGTGATGGGATGGTGTGGAGGGAGATTCACTCTTTCACTGACCCCGGGAGTGTGTGATGGGTCTCGGTGGTGGATGATCCTCTCGGTGTCTCACTCCAGGAGAGTGTGATGGGATAGAGTGGAGGGTGAGTCACTCTGTGTCTGAGACCGGGATTGTATGATGGGACTGAGTGGTGGAAGTTTCACTCTGTGTCTGGCCACCGGAGTGTGTGATTGCACGGTGTGGAGGGAGTTTCACACTGAGTATGACACCGGGAGTCTGTGACGCGACGGTACGGAGGGAGATTCAATCTGTGTCTGAGCCAGTAAGTCTGTGATTGGACGGTGACGAGTGCGATTCCCTTTGTGTCTGACCCCGGGAGTGTGTGATGGGACTGTGTGGAGGGAGATTCAATCTTTGTCTAACCCCGGGAATGTGTGATGGGATTGTGAGGATGCAGATTCACTCTGTGTATGATCCTGGGGTGTGGGATGGAACGCTGTGGAGGCAGATTCACTCAGTGTCTAACACCGGAAATGAGTGATGGGATTGTGAGGATCCAGATTCACTCTGTGTCTGTGCCAGGAGTGTGTGATGGGATGGTGTGGAGTGTGATGCACACTGTGTCTGAGCCCGGGAGTGTCTGATGGTACTGAGTGGAGGAAGATTCACTCTGTGTCTAACCACCGGAGTTCGTGATGGGTCTGTGTGGAGGGAGATTCACTCTGTGTCTGACCCCTGGAGTGAGTGATGGCACGGTGTGGAGGGAGGTTCTCTCTGTATCTGACCCCCGGGATAGTGTGATAGGAATGTCTGGAGTGAGATTCTCTCTGTGTCTGACCCCGGGATAGTGTGATGGGAATGTGTGGAGGGAGATTCTCTCTGTGTCTGACGACGGCAGTGTGTGATGGGTCGGTCCAAGGAAGATTCACTCTGAGTCTAACCCCGAGAATGTGTGAAGCGACTGTGTGGAGGGAGATTAATTCTGTGTCTGACCCCCGGAGAGTGTGATGGGAATGTCTGGAGTGAGATTCTCTCTGTGTCTGCCCCCGGGAGTGTATGATGGAACGGTGAGGAGGGAGATTCACTCTGTGTCTGACCCCGGGAGTGTGTGATGGGTCAGAGTGGAGGGAGATTCATTCTCTGCCTGACTACGGGAGTGGGTGACGGGACTGTGTGGAGGGTGATTCACTCAAGTGTCTGAGCCCGGGAGTGTGTGAAGCGAATGGTGTGGAGGGAGATTCACTCTGTGTCTGACCCCGGGAGTGTGTGATGGGACTCTGTGGTGGGTGATCCACTCGGTGTCTGACTCCAGGAGAGTGTGATGGGATAGTGTGGAGGGTGATTCACTCTGTGTCTGGCCACCGGAGTGTGTGATTGCACGGTGCGGAGGGAGATTCACACTGAGTATGACACCGGGAGTGTGAGATGGGACGTTGTGGAGGGAGATTCACTCTGTGTCTGACCCCGGGAGTCTGTGATGCGACGGTAGGGAGGGAGATTCACTCTCTGTCTGACCCAGTAAGTCTGTGATTGGACGGTGCGCAGTGCGATTCCCATTGTGTCAGACTCCGGGAGTGTGTGATGGGACTGTGTGGAGGGAGATTCACTCTTTGTCTGATCCCGGGAATGTGTGATGGGATTGTGAGGATGCAGATTCACTCTGTGTCTGACCCCGGGTGTGTGGGATGGGACTCTGTGGAGGGAGATTCACTCTGTGTCTGACCGCGGGAGTGTGTGATGAGATGATGTGAAGTGGTATCCACTCTGTATCTGAGCCCGGGAGTGTGTGAAGGTACTGACTGGAGGAAGAATCACTCTGTGTCTGATCCCGGGAGTGTGTGATGGGACAGTGTGGTCGGAGATTCACTTTGTCTCTGACCCTAGGAGTCTGTGATCGGACTGTGTGGAGGGAGATACACTCTGTGTCAGATCCCTGGAGTGAGTGATGGCACGGTGTGGAGGGGGATTCTCTCTGTGTCTGACATCCGGAGAGTGTGATGGGAATGTGTGGAGTGAGATTCTCTCTGTGTCTGACCACGGCAGTGTGTGATGGGTAGGTCCAAGTAGCATTCATTCTGTGTCTGACCCCGAAGGATTGTGATGCGACGGTGTGGAGTGAGATTCACTCTGAGTCTGACCCCAGGTGTGTGTTGTGGGACTGTGTGCAGGGAGATTCACTCTGTGTCTGTCCCCGGGAGTGTGTGATTGGACAGTGAGGAGGGAGATTCTTTCTGTGTCTGACCCCGGGAGTGTGTGATGGGACAGAGTGGAGGGAGATTCATTCTCTGTCTGACTACGGGAGTGTGTGATGAGACTGTGTGGAGGGTGATTCACTCAAGTGTCTGAGCCCGGGAGTGTGTGAAGCGAATGGTGTGGAGGGAGATTCACTCTGTGTCTGACCCAGAAATGTGTGATGGAATTGTGAGGAGGGAGATTCACTCTGTGTCTGAGCCCGGGAGTGTGTGATGGGACTCTGTGTGGGTGATCCACTCGGTGTCTGACTCCAGGTGAGTGTGATGCGATAGTGTGGAGGGTGATTCACTCTGTGTCTGAGACCGGGATTGTGTGATGGGACTGAGTGTAGGAAGATTCACTCTGTGTCTGGCCACCGGAGTGTGTGATTGCACGGAGTGGAGGGAGATTCACACTGAGTATGACACCGGGAGTGTGAGATGGGACGTTGCGGAGGGAGATTCACTCTGTGTCTAACCCCTGGAGTCTGTGATGCGACGGTACAGAGGGAGATTCACTCTGTGTCTGACCCAGTAAGTCTGTGATTGGACGGTGCGGAGTACGATTCCCTTTGTGTCTGACTCCGGGAGTGTGTGATGGGACTGTGTGGAGGGAGATTCACTCTGTGTCTGACCGCGGGAGTGTGTGAAGGGACTGACTGGAGGAAAAATCACTCTGTGTCTGATCCCGGGAGTGTGTGATGGGACTGTGTGGTCGGAGATTCACTTTATCTCTGACCCTAGGTGTCTGTGATCGGACTGTGTGGAGGGAGAAACACTCTGTGTCAGACCCCTGGAGTGAGTGATGGCACGGTGTGGAGGGAGATTCACTCTGTGTCTGACCCCCGGAGAGTGTGATGGGAATGTGTGGAGTGTGATTCCCTCTGTGTCTGACCCCGGCACTGTGTGATGGGTAGGTCCAAGGAGAATTCATTCTGAGTCTGACCCCGAAAGTGTGTGATGCGGCGGTGTGGAGTGAGATTCACTCTGTGTCTGTCTCCGGGAGTGTGTGATGGAACGGTGAGGCGGGAGATTCACTCTGTGTCTGACCCCGAGAGTGTGTGATGGGACAGAGTGGAGGGAGATTCATTCTCTGTCTGACTACGGGAGTGTGTGATGGTACTGTGTGGAGGGTGATTCACTCAGTGACTGAGCCCGGGAGTGTGTGAAGCGACTGAGTGGAGGGAGATTCACTCTGTGTCTGACCCCGGGAATGTGTGATTTGTTGGTGTGGAGGGAGATTCACTCTTTCACTCACCCCGGGAGTGTGTGATGGGTCTCGGTGGTGGGTGATCCTCTCGGTGTCTGACTCCAGGAGAGTGTGATGGGGTAGAGTGGAGGGTGATTCACTCTGTGTCTGAGACCGGGATTGTGTGATGGGACTGAGTGGAGGAAGTTTCACTCTGTGTCTGGCCACCGGAGTGTGTGATTGCACGGTGTGGAGGGAAATTCACACTGAGTATGACGCCGGGAGTCTGTGATGCGACGGTACGGAGGGAGATTCAATCTGTGTCTGACCCAGTAAGTCTGTGATTGGACGGTGACGAGTGCGATTCCCTTTGTGTCTGACCCCGGGAGTGTGTGATGGGACTGTGTGGAGGCAGATTCACTCAGTGTCTAACACCGGAAATGAGTGATGGGATTGTGAGGATCCAGATTCACTCTGTGTCTGTGCCAGGAGTGTGTGATGGGATGGTGTGGAGTGTGATGCACACTGTGTCTGAGCCCGGGAGTGTCTGATGGTACTGAGTGGAGGAAGATTCACTCTGTGTCTAACCACCGGAGTTCGTGATGGGACTGTGTGGAGGGAGATTCACTCTGTGTCTGACCGCTGGAGTGAGTGATGGCACGGTGTGGAGGGAGGTTCTCTCTGTATCTGACCCCCGGAGAGTGTGATGGGAATGTCTGGAGTGAGATTCTCTCTGTGTCTGACCCAGGGATAGTGTGATGGGAATGTGTGGAGGGAGATTCTCTCTGTGTCTGACGACGGCAGTGTGTGATGGGTCGGTCCAAGGAAGATTCACTCTGAGTCTAACCCCGAGAATGTGTGAAGCGACTGTGTGGAGGGAGATTAATTCTGTGTCTGACCCCCGGAGAGTGTGATGGGAATGTCTGGAGTGAGATTCTCTCTGTGTCTGCCCCCGGGAGTGTATGATGGAACGGTGAGGAGGGAGATTCACTCTGTGTCTGACCCCGGGAGTGTGTGATGGGTCAGAGTGGAGGGAGATTCATTCTCTGCCTGACTACGGGAGTGGGTGAAGCGAATGGTGTGGAGGGAGATTCACTCTGTGTCTGACCCCGGGAGTGTGTGATGGGTCTCTGTGGTGTGTGATCCACTCGGTGTCTGACTCCAGGAGAGTGTGATGGGATAGTGTGGAGGGTGATTCACTCTGTGTCTGGCCACCGAAGTGTGTGATTGCACGGTGCGGAGGGAGATTCACACTGAGTATGACACCGGGAGTGTGAGATGGGACTTTGTGGAGGGAGATTCACTCTGTGTCTGACCCCGGGAGTCTGTGATGCGACGGTAGGGAGGGAGATTCACTCTCTGTCTGACCCAGTAAGTCTGTGATTGGACGGTGCGCATTGCGATTCCCATTGTGTCAGACTCTGGGAGTGTGTGATGGGACTGTGTGGAGGGAGATTCACTCTTTGTCTGATCCCGGGAATGTGTGATGGGATTGTGAGGATGCAGATTCACTCTGTGTCTGACCCCGGGTGTGTGGGATGAGATGATGTGAAGTGGTATCCACTCTGTATCTGAGCCCGGGAGTGTGTGAAGGTACTGACTGGAGGAAGAATCACTCTGTGTCTGATCCCGGGAGTGTGTGATGGGACTGTGTGGTCGGAGATTCACTTTGTCTCTGACCCTAGGAGTCTGTGATCGGACTGTGTGGAGGGAGATACACTCTGTGTCAGATCCCTAGAGTGAGTGATGGCACGGTGTGGAGGGGGATTCTCTCTGTGTCTGACATCCGGAGAGTGTGATGGGAATGTGTGGAGTGAGATTCTCTCTGTGTCTGACCACGGCAGTGTGTGATGGGTAGGTCCAAGTAGCATTCATTCTGTGTCTGACCCCGAAGGATTGTGATGCGACGGTGTGGAGTGAGATTCACTCTGAGTCTGACCCCAGGAGTGTGTTGTGGGACTGTGTGCAGGGAGATTCACTCTGTGTCTGTCCCCGGGAGTGTGTGATTGGACAGTGAGGAGGGAGATTCTTTCTGTGTCTGACCCCGGGAGTGTGTGATGGGACAGAGTGGAGGGAGATTCATTCTCTGTCTGACTACGGGAGTGTGTGATGAGACTGTGTGGAGGGTGATTCACTCAAGTGTCTGAGCCCGGGAGTGTGTGAAGCGAATGGTGTGGAGGGAGATTCACTCTGTGTCTGACCCAGAAATGTGTGATGGAATGGTGAGGAGGGAGATTCACTCTGTGTCTGAGCCCGGGAGTGTGTGATGGGACTCTGTGTGGGTGATCCACTCGGTGTCTGACTCCAGGTGAGTGTGATGCGATAGTGTGGAGGGTGATTCACTCTGTGTCTGAGACCGGGATTGTGTGATGGGACTGAGTGTAGGAAGATTCACTCTGTGTCTGGCCACCGGAGTGTGTGATTGCACGGAGTGGAGGGAGATTCACACTGAGTATGACACCGGGAGTGTGAGATGGGACGTTGCGGAGGGAGATTCACTCTGTGTCTAACCCCTGGAGTCTGTGATGCGACGGTACAGAGGGAGATTCACTCTGTGTCTGACCCAGTAAGTCTGTGATTGGACGGTGCGGAGTACGATTCCCATTGTGTCTGACTCCGGGAGTGTGTGATGGGACTGTGTGGAGGGAGATTCACTCTGTGTCTGACCGCGGGAGTGTGTGATGAGATGATGTGAAGTGGTATCCACTCTGTATCTGAGCCCTGGAGTGTGTGAAGGGACTGACTGGAGGAAAAATCACTCTGTTTCTGATCCCGGGAGTGTGTGATGGGACTGTGTGGTCGGAGATTCACTTTATCTCTGACCCTAGGTGTCTGTGATCGGACTGTGTGGAGGGAGAAACACTCAGTGTCAGACCCCTGGAGTGAGTGATGGCACGGTGTGGAGGGAAATTCACTCTGTGTCTGACCCCCGGAGAGTGTGATGGGAATGTGTGGAGTGTGATTCCCTCTGTGTCTGACCCCGGCACTGTGTGATGGGTAGGTCCAAGGAGAATTCATTCTGAGTCTGACCCCGAAAGTGTGTGATCCGGCGGTGTGGAGTGAGATTCACTCTGTGTCTGTCTGCGGGAGTGTGTGATGGAACGGTGAGGCGGGAGATTCACTCTGTGTCTGACCCCGAGAGTGTGTGATGGGACAGAGTGGAGGGAGATTCATTCTCTGTCTGACTACGGGAGTGTGTGATGGTACTGTGTGGAGGGTGATTCACTCAGTGACTGAGCCCGGGAGTGTGTGAAGCGACTGTGTGGAGGGAGATTCACTCTGTGTCTGACCCCGGGAATGTGTGATTTGTTGGTGTGGAGGGAGATTCACTCTTTCACTCACCCCGGGAGTGTGTGATGGGTCTCGGTGGTGGGTGATCCTCTCGGTGTCTGACTCCAGGAGAGTGTGATGGGGTAGAGTGGAGGGTGATTCACTCTGTGTCTGAGACCGGGATTGTGTGATGGGACTGAGTGGAGGAAGTTTCACTCTGTGTCTGGCCACCGGAGTGTGCGATTGCACGGTGTGGAGGGAGATTCACACTGAGTATGACGCCGGGTGTCTGTGATGCGACGGTACGGAGGGAGATTCAATCTGTGTCTGACCCAGTAAGTCTGTGATTGGACGGTGACGAGTGCGATTCCCTTTGTGTCTGACCCCGGGAGTGTGTGATGGGACTGAGTGGAGGGAGATTCACTCTTTGTCTAACCCCGGGAATGTGTGATGGGATTGTGAGGATGCAGATTCACTCTGTGTATGATCCTGGGGTGTGGGATGGGACGCTGTGGAGGCAGATTCACTCAGTGTCTAACACCGGAAATGAGTGATGGGATTGTGAGGATCCAGATTCACTCTGTGTCTGTGCCAGGAGTGTGTGATGGGATGGTGTGGAGTGTGATGCACACTGTGTCTGAGCCCGGGAGTGTCTGATGGTACTGAGTGGAGGAAGATTCACTCTGTGTCTAACCACCGGAGTTCGTGATGGGACTGTGTGGAAGGAGATTCACTCTGTGTCTGACCCCTGGAGTGAGTGATGGCGCGGTGTGGAGGGAGGTTCTCTCTGTATCTGACCCCCGGAGAGTGTGATGGGAATGTCTGGAGTGAGATTCTCTCTGTGTCTGACGACGGCAGTGTGTGATGGGTCGGTCCAAGGAGCATGACCCAGAGAGTGTGTGATGGGCATGTGCGAAGGGAGATTCACTCTCTGTCTGACACCGGGAGTGTACGATGGGTCGGTGTGGAGGGAGATTCCCTCTGTGCCTGACCCCGAGAGTGTGTAATGGAACGGTGCGGAGGGAGATTCACTCTGTGTCTGAACCAGGGAGAGTGTGATGGGACAGGGTGCAGGAATATTCATTCTGAGTCTGACCCCGAGATTGTGTAATGAGACGGTGTGGACGGAGATTCACTCTTTGTCTGACACCGGGAGTGTGGGAGGGTAGGGTACGGAGGGAGATTCACTCTGTGTCTGACGCAGGGATTGTCTGATGGGATGGTGTGGAGGCTGATTCACTCTGTGTCTCCTACCGGGAGTGTGAGATGGGACTGACTGGAGGAAGAATCTCTCTGTGTCTGATCCCGGGAGTGTGTGATGCGACGGTGAGGAGGCAGATTCACTCTGTGACTGATCCCGGGAGTGTGTGATGGGACAGAGTGGAGGGAAATTCATTCTCTGTCTGACTACGGGAGTGTGTGATGGTACTGTGTGGAGGGTGATTCACTCAGTGTCTGAAGCGGCTGTGTGGAGGGAGATTCACTCTGTGTCTGACCCCGGGAATGTGTGATGGGATGGTGTGGAGGGAGATTCACTCTGTGTCAGACCCCGTGAGTGTGTGATGGGACTCGGTGGTGGGTGATCCACTCGGTGTCTGACTCCAGGAGAGTGTGATGGGATGGTGTGGAGGGTGATTCACTCTGTGTCTGAGACCGGGATTGTGTGATGTGACTGAGTGGAGGAAGATTCACTCTGTGTCTGGGCACCGGAGTGTGTGATTGCACGGTGTGGAGGGAGATTCACACTGAGTATGACACCGGGAGTCTGTGATGCGACGGTACGGAGGGAGATTCAATCTGTGTCTGACCCAGTAAGTCTGTGATTGGACGGTGACGAGTGCGATTCCCTTTGTGTCTGACCCCGGGAGTGTGTGATGGGACTGTGTGGAGGGAGATTCACTCTTTGTCTAACCCCGGGAATGTGTGATGGGATTGTGAGGATGCAGATTCACTCTGTGTATGATCCTGGGGTGTGGGATGGGACTCTGTGGAGGCAGATTCACTCAGTGTCTAACACCGGAAATGAGTGATGGGATTGTGAGGATCCAGATTCACTCTGTGTCTGTGCCAGGAGTGTGTGATGGGATGGTATGGAGTGTGATGCACACTGTGTCTGAGCCCGGGAGTGTCTGATGGTACTGAGTGGAGGAAGATTCACTCTGTGTCTAACCACCGGAGTTCGTGATGGCACGGTGTGGAGGGAGGTTCTCTCTGTATCTGACCCCCGGAGAGTGTGATGGGAATTTCTGGAGTGAGATTCTCTCTGTGTCTGACCCCGGGATAGTGTGATGGGAATGTGTGGAGGGAGATTCTCTCTGTGTCTGACGACGGCAGTGTGTGATGGGTCGGTCCAAGGAAGATTCACTCTGAGTCTAACCCCGAGAATGTGTGAAGCGACTGTGTGGAGGGAGATTAATTCTGTGTCTGACCGCGGGATTGTGTGATGGGACTGTGTGGAAGGAGATTCATTTTGTGTCTGGCTCAGGGATTGTATGATTGTACTGTGTAGAGGGTGATTCACTCTGAGTCTGACACCTAGAGTGTGTGAAGGGACTGCGTGGAGGGAGATTCATTCTGTCTCTGACCCTAGGAATCTGTGTTCGGACTGTGTGGAGGGAGATACACTCTGTGTCTGACCAATGGAGAAAGTGATGGTACGGTGTGGAGGGAAATTCTCTCTGTGTCTGACCCCGGGATAGTGTGATGGGAATGTGTGGAGGGAGATTCTCTCTGTGTCTGACCCCGGCAGTGTGCGATGGGTCGGTCCAAGGAACATTCACTCTGACTCTGATCCCGAGAGTGTGTGATGCGACGGATGGTGTGAGATTCACCTTGTGTCTGACACCGGGATTGTGTGATGGGACGGTTTGGAGGGAGATTAATTCTCTGTCTAAATACGGAAGAGTGTGATGGGACTGTGTGGAGGGTGATTCACACAGTGTCTGAGCCCGGGAAGGTGTGAAGCGACTTTGTGGAGGGAGATTCACTCTGGGTCTGTCCCCGGGTGTGTGTGATGGAACCGTGTGGAGGGAGATTCACTCTGTGTCTGTCCCCGGGTGTGTGTGATGGAACGGTGTGGAGGGAGATTCACTCTGTGTCTGACCCCGGGAGTGTGTGATGGGACAGAGTGGAGGGAGAATAATTCTCTGTCTGACTACGGACGAGTGTGATGGGACTGTGTGAAGGGTGATTAACTCTGTGTCTGACCCCGGGAAAGTGTGATGGGACTCTGTGGTGGGTGATCCACACGGTGTCTGACTCCAGGAGAGTGTGATGGGATGGTGTGGAGGGTAATTCACTCTGTGTCTGACCGCTGGAGTGTGAGATGCGACTGTGTGGAGGGAGATCCACTCTGTGTCTGACCCCAGGAATGTGTGATGGGATGGTGTGGAGGGAGATTAACTCTGTGTCTGACCCCGGGAAAGTGTGATGGGACTCTGTGGTGGGTGATCCACACGGTGTCTGACTCCAGGAGAGTGTGATGGGATGGTGTGGAGGGTAATTCACTCTGTGTCTGACCGCTGGAGTGTGAGATGCGACTGTGTGGAGGGAGATCCACTCTGTGTCTGACCCCAGGAATGTGTGATTGAACTGATTGGACGGTGATTCACCTTGTGTCTGACCACGGGAGAGTGTGATGGGTCTGAGCGGAGGAAGAATCACTCTGGGACTGACCCCTGGAGTGAGTGATGTCACGGCGTGGAGGGAGATTCCATCTGTGTCTGACTACGGGATAGTTTGATGGGAATGTATGGAGGGAGATCCTCTCGGTGTCTGACTCCGGCAGTATGTGATGTGTCGGTCCAAGGAACATTCACTCTGTTCCGGAGAGTGTGTGATGCGACGGATGGAGTGAGATTCCCTCTGTGTCTGACACCGGGAGTGTGTGATGGGACGGTTTGGAGGGAGATTAATTCTCTGTCTAAATACGGAAGAGTGTGATGGGACTGTGTGGAGGGTGATTCACACAGTGTCTGAGCCCGGGAGGGTGTGAAGCGACTTTGTGGAGGGAGATTCACTCTGGGTCTGTCCCCGGGAGTGTGTGATGGAACGGTGTGGAGGGAGATTCACTCTGTGTCTGACCCCGGGAGTGTGTGATGGGACAGAGTGGAGGGAGAATAATTCTCTGTCTGACTACGGAAGAGTGTGATGGGACTGTGTGGAGGGTGATTCACTCAGTGTCTGAGCACGGAAGGGTGTGAAGCGACTTTGTGGAGGGAGATTCATTCTGGGTCTGACCACGGGAATGTGTGATGGGATGGTGTGGAGGGTGATTCACTCCATGTCTGAGACCGGGATTGTGTGATGGGACTAAGAGGAGGAAGATTCACTCTGTGTCTGAACCCAGGAGTGTGTGTACAGATGGTGTGAGGGTGAATCACTCTCTGACTGAGCCCGGGAGTGTGTGATGGTACTGAATGGAGGAAGATTCACACTGTGTCTCACCACCGGTGTGCGTGATGGGACCCTGTGGAGGGAGATTCACTCTGTGACTGACCCCGGAAGTGTGTGATTGCACAGTGTGGAGGGATATTCTCACTGAGTATGACCCCGGGAATGTGTGATCCGACGGTGCGGACGGTGATTATCTCAGTGTCTGACCCCGGGTGTGTGTGATGCTACTGAGAGGAGGAAGATTCACTCTGTGTCTGACCACCGGAGTGTGTGATTGGATTGTGTGGAGGGAGATTCACTCTGTGACATACCCCTGAAGTGTGTGATGGTACCGTGTGGAGGGAAATTCTCTATGTGTCTGACCTGGGACTGTGTGATAGGACGGTACGAAGTGAGATTCACTGAGTGTCTGCCCTCGGGAGTGCGTGATAGGACGTTGCGGAAAGAGATTCATTCTATGTCTGACCTCGGCAGTGTGTGATGGGAAGGTGTGGAGGGAGATTCACTCTGTGTCTGACCCCGGGAGTGTGTGATGGGACAGAGTGGAGGGAGAATAATTCTCTGTCTGACTACGGACGAGTGTGATGGGACTGTGTGAAGGGTGATTCACTCAGTGTCTGTGCCCGGGAGGGTTTGTAGCGACTTTGTGGAGGGAGATTCACTCTGGGTCTGACCCCGGGAATGTGTGATGGGATGGTGTGGAGGGAGATTAACTCTGTGTCTGACCCCGGGAAAGTGTGATGGGACTCTGTGGTGGGTGATCCACACGGTGTCTGACTCCAGGAGAGTGTGATGGGATGGTGTGGAGGGTAATTCACTCTGTGTCTGACCGCTGGAGTGTGAGATGCGACTGTGTGGAGGGAGATCCACTCTGTGTCTGACCCCAGGAATGTGTGATTGAACTGATTGGACGGTGATTCACCTTGTGTCTGACCACGGGAGAGTGTGATGGGTCTGAGCGGAGGAAGAATCACTCTGGGACTGACCCCTGGAGTGAGTGATGTCACGGCGTGGAGGGAGATTCCATCTGTGTCTGACTACGGGATAGTTTGATGGGAATGTATGGAGGGAGATCCTCTCGGTGTCTGACTCCGGCAGTATGTGATGTGTCGGTCCAAGGAACATTCACTCTGTTCCGGAGAGTGTGTGATGCGACGGATGGAGTGAGATTCCCTCTGTGTCTGACACCGGGAGTGTGTGATGGGACGGTTTGGAGGGAGATTAATTCTCTGTCTAAATACGGAAGAGTGTGATGGGACTGTGTGGAGGGTGATTCACACAGTGTCTGAGCCCGGGTGGGTGTGAAGCGACTTTGTGGAGGGAGATTCACTCTGTGTCTGACCCCGGGAGTGTGTGATGGGACAGAGTGGAGGGAGAATAATTCTCTGTCTGACTACGGAAGAGTGTGATGGGACTGTGTGGAGGGTGATTCACTCAGTGTCTGAGCACGGAAGGGTGTGAAGCGACTTTGTGGAGGGAGATTCATTCTGGGTCTGACCACGGGAATGTGTGATGGGATGGTGTGGAGGGTGATTCACTCCATGTCTGAGACCGGGATTGTGTGATGGGACTAAGAGGAGGAAGATTCACTCTGTGTCTGAACCCAGGAGTGTGTGTACAGATGGTGTGAGGGTGAATCACTCTCTGACTGAGCCCGGGAGTGTGTGATGGTACTGAATGGAGGAAGATTCACACTGTGTCTCACCACCGGTGTGCGTGATGGGACCCTGTGGAGGGAGATTCACTCTGTGACTGACCCCGGAAGTGTGTGATTGCACAGTGTGGAGGGATATTCTCACTGAGTATGACCCCGGGAATGTGTGATCCGACGGTGCGGACGGTGATTATCTCAGTGTCTGACCCCGGGTGTGTGTGATGCTACTGAGAGGAGGAAGATTCACTCTGTGTCTGACCACCGGAGTGTGTGATTGGATTGTGTGGAGGGAGATTCACTCTGTGACATACCCCTGAAGTGTGTGATGGTACCGTGTGGAGGGAAATTCTCTATGTGTCTGACCTGGGACTGTGTGATAGGACGGTACGAAGTGAGATTCACTGAGTGTCTGCCCTCGGGAGTGCGTGATAGGACGTTGCGGAAAGAGATTCATTCTATGTCTGACCTCGGCAGTGTGTGATGGGAAGGTGTGGAGGGAGATTCACTCTGTGTCTGACCCCAGGAGTGTGCGATGTACCTGAATGGAGGGTGGTTCACCTAGTGTCTGACCACGGGAGAGTGTGATGGGACTGCGAGGAGGGAGATTCACTCTGTGTCTGACCCCGAGTGTGTGTCATCAGACGGTGTGGAGGGAGATTCTCTCAGTGCCTGAGCCCGAGAGTGTGTGATGGGTCTGAGTGGAGGAAGAATCACTCTGGGTCAGACGCCTGGAGTGAGTGATGTCACGCCGTGCAGGGAGATTCCCTCTGTGTCTGACCACGGGATAGTGTGATGGGAATGTATGGAGGGAGATTCTCTCGGTGTCTGACCACGGCAGTGTGTGATGGGTCGGTCCAAGGAGCATGACCCCGACAGTGTGTGATTGGCATGTGTGAAGGGAGATTCACTCTCTGTCTGACACCGGGAGTGTGCGATGGGTCGGTGTGGAGGGAGATTCACTCTGAGTCTGACGGCAGGAGTGTGTGATGGGACTGTGCGGAGGGAGATTCATTCTGTGTCTGACCCCGGGATTGTGTGATGGGACAGAGTGGAGGGAGAATCATTCTGTGTCTGACTGGGGGAGTGTGTGATGGAACCGTGTGGTGGGTGATTCACACTGTGTCTGACCCCGAGATTGAGTGATGAGACGGTGTGGAGGGAGATTCACTCTGTGTCTGACCCCGGGATTGTGTGATGGGACAGAGTGGAGGGAGAATCATTCTGTGTCTGACTGGGGGAGTGTGTGATGGAACCGTGTGGTGGGTGATTCACTCTGTGTCTGACCCCGAGATTGAGTGATGAGACGGTCTGGAGGGAGATTCACTGAGTGTCTGAGCCCGGGAGTGCGTGAAGGCACTGTGTGGAGCGAGATACACTCTGTCTTGACCCTAGGAGTCTGTGATCGGACTGAGTGGAGGGAGTTTCACTCTGTGTCTGAACTCGCGAGTGTGTGATGGGACCCTGTGGAGTGAAATTCACTCTAATGAGACGGTGTGGAGGATGATTCCCTCTGTGTCTGACAACCGGAGTGTGTGAGGTGACTTTGTGCAGGGAGATTCACACTTTGATTGAACTCGGAAGTGTGTGATTACACGGTGTGGATGAGGATTCACACTATGACCCCGGGACTGTGTGACGGGACGGTGTTGAGGGAGATTCTCTCTGTCTGACCCCGGGACTGTGTGGTACAACGGTGCGGAAGGAGATTCACTCAGTGTCTGACACCGGGAGTGTGTGATGGGATTGTGAGGATGCAGATTCACTCTGTGTCTGTCCCCAGGATTGTGTGATCGGATGGTGTGGAGGGTGATTCACACTGTGTCTGAGCCCGGGAGTGTCTGATGTTACTGAGTTGAGGAAGATTCACTCTGTGTCTAACCACCGGAGTGTGTGATGGGTCTGTGTGGAGGGAGATTCACTCTGTGACAGACCCCGGAAGTGTGTCATTGTACGGTGTGGAGGGAGATTCACACTGAGTATGTACCCGGGAGTGTGTGATCGGATGTTGTTGAGGGAGATTCTCTCTGTGTCTGTCCTGGGGCAGTGTGGTAGGGCGGTGTGGAGGGAGATTCACTGAGTGTCTGACCTCCGGAGTGTGTGACGGGACGTAGAGGAGGGAGATTCTTTCTATATCTGACCCCGGGAGTGTGTGTTCGGACGGTGGGGAGGGAGATTCACTCTGTGTCTGACCCCGGGAGTGTGTGATGGGACAGAGTGGAGGGAGATTCATTCTCTGTCTGACTACGGGAGTGTGTGATGGGACTGTGTGGAGGGTAATTCACTCAGTGTCTGAGCCCGGGAGTGTGTGTAGCGACTGTGTGGATGGAGATTCACTCTGTGTCTGACCCAGGGAATGTGTGATGGAATGGTGTGGAGGGAGATTCACTCTGCGTCTGACCCCGGGAGTGTGTGATGGGACTCTGTGGTGGGTGATCCACTCGGTGACTGACTCAGGAGAGTGTGATGGGTTCGTGTGGAGGGTGATTCACTCTGTGTCTGACCTCGGGAGTGTGTGATGGGACTGAGTGGAGGGAGATTCTCTCTGTGTGTGACCTCGGGAGTGTGTGATGGGATGGTGAGGATGCAGATTCACTCTGTGTCTGAACCCGGGAGTGTGTGATGGGACCGTGTGGAGGGAGATTCACTCTGTGTCTGTCCCCGGGTGTGTGTGATGGAACGGTGTGGAGGGAGATTCACTCTGTGTCTGACCCCGGGAGTGTGTGATGGGACAGAGTGGAGGGAGAATAATTCTCTGTCTGACTACGGACGAGTGTGATGGGACTGTGTGAAGGGTGATTAACTCTGTGTCTGACCCCGGGAAAGTGTGATGGGACTCTGTGGTGGGTGATCCACACGGTGTCTGACTCCAGGAGAGTGTGATGGGATGGTGTGGAGGGTAATTCACTCTGTGTCTGACCGCTGGAGTGTGAGATGCGACTGTGTGGAGGGAGATCCACTCTGTGTCTGACCCCAGGAATGTGTGATGGGATGGTGTGGAGGGAGATTAACTCTGTGTCTGACCCCGGGAAAGTGTGATGGGACTCTGTGGTGGGTGATCCACACGGTGTCTGACTCCAGGAGAGTGTGATGGGATGGTGTGGAGGGTAATTCACTCTGTGTCTGACCGCTGGAGTGTGAGATGCGACTGTGTGGAGGGAGATCCACTCTGTGTCTGACCCCAGGAATGTGTGATTGAACTGATTGGACGGTGATTCACCTTGTGTCTGACCACGGGAGAGTGTGATGGGTCTGAGCGGAGGAAGAATCACTCTGGGACTGACCCCTGGAGTGAGTGATGTCACGGCGTGGAGGGAGATTCCATCTGTGTCTGACTACGGGATAGTTTGATGGGAATGTATGGAGGGAGATCCTCTCGGTGTCTGACTCCGGCAGTATGTGATGTGTCGGTCCAAGGAACATTCACTCTGATCCGGAGAGTGTGTGATGCGACGGATGGAGTGAGATTCCCTCTGTGTCTGACACCGGGAGTGTGTGATGGGACGGTTTGGAGGGAGATTAATTCTCTGTCTAAATACGGAAGAGTGTGATGAGACTGTGTGGAGGGTGATTCACACAGTGTCTGAGCCCGGGAGGGTGTGAAGCGACTTTGTGGAGGGAGATTCACTCTGGGTCTGTCCCCGGGAGTGTGTGATGGAACGGTGTGGAGGGAGATTCACTCTGTGTCTGACCCCGGGAGTGTGTGATGGGACAGAGTGGAGGGAGAATAATTCTCTGTCTGACTACGGAAGAGTGTGATGGGACTGTGTGGAGGGTGATTCACTCAGTGTCTGAGCACGGAAGGGTGTGAAGCGACTTTGTGGAGGGAGATTCATTCTGGGTCTGACCACGGGAATGTGTGATGGGATGGTGTGGAGGGTGATTCACTCCATGTCTGAGACCGGGATTGTGTGATGGGACTAAGAGGAGGAAGATTCACTCTGTGTCTGAACCCAGGAGTGTGTGTACAGATGGTGTGAGGGTGAATCACTCTCTGACTGAGCCCGGGAGTGTGTGATGGTACTGAATGGAGGAAGATTCACACTGTGTCTCACCACCGTTGTGCGTGATGGGACCCTGTGGAGGGAGATTCACTCTGTGACTGACCCCGGAAGTGTGTGATTGCACAGTGTGGAGGGATATTCTCACTGAGTATGACCCCGGGAATGTGTGATCCGACGGTGCGGACGGTGATTATCTCAGTGTCTGACCCCGGGTGTGTGTGATGCTACTGAGAGGAGGAAGATTCACTCTGTGTCTGACCACCGGAGTGTGTGATTGGATTGTGTGGAGGGAGATTCACTCTGTGACATACCCCTGAAGTGTGTGATGGTACCGTGTGGAGGGAAATTCTCTATGTGTCTGACCTGGGACTGTGTGATAGGACGGTACGAAGTGAGATTCACTGAGTGTCTGCCCTCGGGAGTGCGTGATAGGACGTTGCGGAAAGAGATTCATTCTATGTCTGACCTCGGCAGTGTGTGATGGGAAGGTGTGGAGGGAGATTCACTCTGTGTCTGACCCCGGGAGTGTGTGATGGGACAGAGTGGAGGGAGAATAATTCTCTGTCTGACTACGGACGAGTGTGATGGGACTGTGTGGAGGGTGATTCACACAGTGTCTGTGCCCGGGAGGGTTTGTAGCGACTTTGTGGAGGGAGATTCACTCTGGGTCTGACCCCGGGAATGTGTGATGGGATGGTGTGGAGGGAGATTAACTCTGTGTCTGACCCCGGGAAAGTGTGATGGGACTCTGTGGTGGGTGATCCACACGGTGTCTGACTCCAGGAGAGTGTGATGGGATGGTGTGGAGGGTAATTCACTCTGTGTCTGACCGCTGGAGTGTGAGATGCGACTGTGTGGAGGGAGATCCACTCTGTGTCTGACCCCAGGAATGTGTGATTGAACTGATTGGACGGTGATTCACCTTGTGTCTGACCACGGGAGAGTGTGATGGGTCTGAGCGGAGGAAGAATCACTCTGGGACTGACCCCTGGAGTGAGTGATGTCACGGCGTGGAGGGAGATTCCATCTGTGTCTGACTACGGGATAGTTTGATGGGAATGTATGGAGGGAGATCCTCTCGGTGTCTGACTCCGGCAGTATGTGATGTGTCGGTCCAAGGAACATTCACTCTGTTCCGGAGAGTGTGTGATGCGACGGATGGAGTGAGATTCCCTCTGTGTCTGACACCGGGAGTGTGTGATGGGACGGTTTGGAGGGAGATTAATTCTCTGTCTAAATACGGAAGAGTGTGATGGGACTGTGTGGAGGGTGATTCACACAGTGTCTGAGCCCGGGTGGGTGTGAAGCGACTTTGTGGAGGGAGATTCACTCTGTGTCTGACCCCGGGAGTGTGTGATGGGACAGAGTGGAGGGAGAATAATTCTCTGTCTGACTACGGAAGAGTGTGATGGGACTGTGTGGAGGGTGATTCACTCAGTGTCTGAGCACGGAAGGGTGTGAAGCGACTTTGTGGAGGGAGATTCATTCTGGGTCTGACCACGGGAATGTGTGATGGGATGGTGTGGAGGGTGATTCACTCCATGTCTGAGACCGGGATTGTGTGATGGGACTAAGAGGAGGAAGATTCACTCTGTGTCTGAACCCAGGAGTGTGTGTACAGATGGTGTGAGGGTGAATCACTCTCTGACTGAGCCCGGGAGTGTGTGATGGTACTGAATGGAGGAAGATTCACACTGTGTCTCACCACCGGTGTGCGTGATGGGACCCTGTGGAGGGAGATTCACTCTGTGACTGACCCCGGAAGTGTGTGATTGCACAGTGTGGAGGGATATTCTCACTGAGTATGACCCCGGGAATGTGTGATCCGACGGTGCGGACGGTGATTATCTCAGTGTCTGACCCCGGGTGTGTGTGATGCTACTGAGAGGAGGAAGATTCACTCTGTGTCTGACCACCGGAGTGTGTGATTGGATTGTGTGGAGGGAGATTCACTCTGTGACATACCCCTGAAGTGTGTGATGGTACCGTGTGGAGGGAAATTCTCTATGTGTCTGACCTGGGACTGTGTGATAGGACGGTACGAAGTGAGATTCACTGAGTGTCTGCCCTCGGGAGTGCGTGATAGGACGTTGCGGAAAGAGATTCATTCTATGTCTGACCTCGGCAGTGTGTGATGGGAAGGTGTGGAGGGAGATTCACTCTGTGTCTGACCCCAGGAGTGTGCGATGTACCTGAATGGAGGGTGGTTCACCTAGTGTCTGACCACGGGAGAGTGTGATGGGACTGCGAGGAGGGAGATTCACTCTGTGTCTGACCCCGAGTGTGTGTCATCAGACGGTGTGGAGGGAGATTCTCTCAGTGCCTGAGCCCGAGAGTGTGTGATGGGTCTGAGTGGAGGAAGAATCACTCTGGGTCAGACGCCTGGAGTGAGTGATGTCACGCCGTGCAGGGAGATTCCCTCTGTGTCTGACCACGGGATAGTGTGATGGGAATGTATGGAGGGAGATTCTCTCGGTGTCTGACCACGGCAGTGTGTGATGGGTCGGTCCAAGGAGCATGACCCCGACAGTGTGTGATTGGCATGTGTGAAGGGAGATTCACTCTCTGTCTGACACCGGGAGTGTGCGATGGGTCGGTGTGGAGGGAGATTCACTCTGAGTCTGACGGCAGGAGTGTGTGATGGGACTGTGCGGAGGGAGATTCATTCTGTGTCTGACCCCGGGATTGTGTGATGGGACAGAGTGGAGGGAGAATCATTCTGTGTCTGACTGGGGGAGTGTGTGATGGAACCGTGTGGTGGGTGATTCACACTGTGTCTGACCCCGAGATTGAGTGATGAGACGGTGTGGAGGGAGATTCACTCTGTGTCTGACCCCGGGATTGTGTGATGGGACAGAGTGGAGGGAGAATCATTCTGTGTCTGACTGGGGGAGTGTGTGATGGAACCGTGTGGTGGGTGATTCACTCTGTGTCTGACCCCGAGATTGAGTGATGAGACGGTCTGGAGGGAGATTCACTGAGTGTCTGAGCCCGGGAGTGCGTGAAGGCACTGTGTGGAGCGAGATACACTCTGTCTTGACCCTAGGAGTCTGTGATCGGACTGAGTGGAGGGAGTTTCACTCTGTGTCTGAACTCGCGAGTGTGTGATGGGACCCTGTGGAGTGAAATTCACTCTAATGAGACGGTGTGGAGGATGATTCCCTCTGTGTCTGACAACCGGAGTGTGTGAGGTGACTTTGTGCAGGGAGATTCACACTTTGATTGAACTCGGAAGTGTGTGATTACACGGTGTGGATGAGGATTCACACTATGACCCCGGGACTGTGTGACGGGACGGTGTTGAGGGAGATTCTCTCTGTCTGACCCCGGGACTGTGTGATACAACGGTGCGGAAGGAGATTCACTCAGTGTCTGACACCGGGAGTGTGTGATGGGATTGTGAGGATGCAGATTCACTCTGTGTCTGTCCCCAGGATTGTGTGATCGGATGGTGTGGAGGGTGATTCACACTGTGTCTGAGCCCGGGAGTGTCTGATGTTACTGAGTTGAGGAAGATTCACTCTGTGTCTAACCACCGGAGTGTGTGATGGGTCTGTGTGGAGGGAGATTCACTCTGTGACAGACCCCGGAAGTGTGTCATTGTACGGTGTGGAGGGAGATTCACACTGAGTATGTACCCGGGAGTGTGTGATCGGATGTTGTTGAGGGAGATTCTCTCTGTGTCTGTCCTGGGGCAGTGTGGTAGGGCGGTGTGGAGGGAGATTCACTGAGTGTCTGACCTCCGGAGTGTGTGACGGGACGTAGAGGAGGGAGATTCTTTCTATATCTGACCCCGGGAGTGTGTGTTCGGACGGTGGGGAGGGAGATTCACTCTGTGTCTGACCCCGGGAGTGTGTGATGGGACAGAGTGGAGGGAGATTCATTCTCTGTCTGACTACGGGAGTGTGTGATGGGACTGTGTGGAGGGTAATTCACTCAGTGTCTGAGCCCGGGAGTGTGTGTAGCGACTGTGTGGATGGAGATTCACTCTGTGTCTGACCCAGGGAATGTGTGATGGAATGGTGTGGAGGGAGATTCACTCTGCGTCTGACCCCGGGAGTGTGTGATGGGACTCTGTGGTGGGTGATCCACTCGGTGACTGACTCAGGAGAGTGTGATGGGTTCGTGTGGAGGGTGATTCACTCTGTGTCTGACCTCGGGAGTGTGTGATGGGACTGAGTGGAGGGAGATTCTCTCTGTGTGTGACCTCGGGAGTGTGTGATGGGATGGTGAGGATGCAGATTCACTCTGTGTCTGAACCCGGGAGTGTGTGATGGGACCGTGTGGAGGGAGATTCACTCTGTGTCTGTCCCCGGGTGTGTGTGATGGAACGGTGTGGAGGGAGATTCACTCTGTGTCTGACCCCGGGAGTGTGTGATGGGACAGAGTGGAGGGAGAATAATTCTCTGTCTGACTACGGACGAGTGTGATGGGACTGTGTGAAGGGTGATTAACTCTGTGTCTGACCCCGGGAAAGTGTGATGGGACTCTGTGGTGGGTGATCCACACGGTGTCTGACTCCAGGAGAGTGTGATGGGATGGTGTGGAGGGTAATTCACTCTGTGTCTGACCGCTGGAGTGTGAGATGCGACTGTGTGGAGGGAGATCCACTCTGTGTCTGACCCCAGGAATGTGTGATGGGATGGTGTGGAGGGAGATTAACTCTGTGTCTGACCCCGGGAAAGTGTGATGGGACTCTGTGGTGGGTGATCCACACGGTGTCTGACTCCAGGAGAGTGTGATGGGATGGTGTGGAGGGTAATTCACTCTGTGTCTGACCGCTGGAGTGTGAGATGCGACTGTGTGGAGGGAGATCCACTCTGTGTCTGACCCCAGGAATGTGTGATTGAACTGATTGGACGGTGATTCACCTTGTGTCTGACCACGGGAGAGTGTGATGGGTCTGAGCGGAGGAAGAATCACTCTGGGACTGACCCCTGGAGTGAGTGATGTCACGGCGTGGAGGGAGATTCCATCTGTGTCTGACTACGGGATAGTTTGATGGGAATGTATGGAGGGAGATCCTCTCGGTGTCTGACTCCGGCAGTATGTGATGTGTCGGTCCAAGGAACATTCACTCTGATCCGGAGAGTGTGTGATGCGACGGATGGAGTGAGATTCCCTCTGTGTCTGACACCGGGAGTGTGTGATGGGACGGTTTGGAGGGAGATTAATTCTCTGTCTGACTACGGGAGTGTGTGATGAGACTGTGTGGAGGGTGATTCACACAGTGTCTGAGCCCGGGAGGGTGTGAAGCGACTTTGTGGAGGGAGATTCACTCTGGGTCTGTCCCCGGGAGTGTGTGATGGAACGGTGTGGAGGGAGATTCACTCTGTGTCTGACCCCGGGAGTGTGTGATGGGACAGAGTGGAGGGAGAATAATTCTCTGTCTGACTACGGAAGAGTGTGATGGGACTGTGTGGAGGGTGATTCACTCAGTGTCTGAGCACGGAAGGGTGTGAAGCGACTTTGTGGAGGGAGATTCATTCTGGGTCTGACCACGGGAATGTGTGATGGGATGGTGTGGAGGGTGATTCACTCCATGTCTGAGACCGGGATTGTGTGATGGGACTAAGAGGAGGAAGATTCACTCTGTGTCTGAACCCAGGAGTGTGTGTACAGATGGTGTGAGGGTGAATCACTCTCTGACTGAGCCCGGGAGTGTGTGATGGTACTGAATGGAGGAAGATTCACACTGTGTCTCACCACCGGTGTGCGTGATGGGACCCTGTGGAGGGAGATTCACTCTGTGACTGACCCCGGAAGTGTGTGATTGCACAGTGTGGAGGGATATTCTCACTGAGTATGACCCCGGGAATGTGTGATCCGACGGTGCGGACGGTGATTATCTCAGTGTCTGACCCCGGGTGTGTGTGATGCTACTGAGAGGAGGAAGATTCACTCTGTGTCTGACCACCGGAGTGTGTGATTGGATTGTGTGGAGGGAGATTCACTCTGTGACATACCCCTGAAGTGTGTGATGGTACCGTGTGGAGGGAAATTCTCTATGTGTCTGACCTGGGACTGTGTGATAGGACGGTACGAAGTGAGATTCACTGAGTGTCTGCCCTCGGGAGTGCGTGATAGGACGTTGCGGAAAGAGATTCATTCTATGTCTGACCTCGGCAGTGTGTGATGGGAAGGTGTGGAGGGAGATTCACTCTGTGTCTGACCCCAGGAGTGTGCGATGTACCTGAATGGAGGGTGGTTCACCTAGTGTCTGACCACGGGAGAGTGTGATGGGACTGCGAGGAGGGAGATTCACTCTGTGTCTGACCCCGAGTGTGTGTCATCAGACGGTGTGGAGGGAGAATCTCTCAGTGCCTGAGCCCGAGAGTGTGTGATGGGTCTGAGTGGAGGAAGAATCACTCTGGGTCAGACGCCTGGAGTGAGTGATGTCACGCCGTGCAGGGAGATTCCCTCTGTGTCTGACCACGGGATAGTGTGATGGGAATGTATGGAGGGAGATTCTCTCGGTGTCTGACCACGGCAGTGTGTGATGGGTCGGTCCAAGGAGCATGACCCCGACAGTGTGTGATTGGCATGTGTGAAGGGAGATTCACTCTCTGTCTGACACCGGGAGTGTGCGATGGGTCGGTGTGGAGGGAGATTCACTCTGAGTCTGACGGCAGGAGTGTGTGATGGGACTGTGCGGAGGGAGATTCATTCTGTGTCTGACCCCGGGATTGTGTGATGGGACAGAGTGGAGGGAGAATCATTCTGTGTCTGACTGGGGGAGTGTGTGATGGAACCGTGTGGTGGGTGATTCACACTGTGTCTGACCCCGAGATTGAGTGATGAGACGGTGTGGAGGGAGATTCACTCTGTGTCTGACCCCGGGATTGTGTGATGGGACAGAGTGGAGGGAGAATCATTCTGTGTCTGACTGGGGGAGTGTGTGATGGAACCGTGTGGTGGGTGATTCACTCTGTGTCTGACCCCGAGATTGAGTGATGAGACGGTCTGGAGGGAGATTCACTGAGTGTCTGAGCCCGGGAGTGCGTGAAGGCACTGTGTGGAGCGAGATACACTCTGTCTTGACCCTAGGAGTCTGTGATCGGACTGAGTGGAGGGAGTTTCACTCTGTGTCTGAACTCGCGAGTGTGTGATGGGACCCTGTGGAGTGAAATTCACTCTAATGAGACGGTGTGGAGGATGATTCCCTCTGTGTCTGACAACCGGAGTGTGTGAGGTGACTTTGTGCAGGGAGATTCACACTTTGATTGAACTCGGAAGTGTGTGATTACACGGTGTGGATGAGGATTCACACTATGACCCCGGGACTGTGTGACGGGACGGTGTTGAGGGAGATTCTCTCTGTCTGACCCCGGGACTGTGTGATACAACGGTGCGGACGGAGATTCACTCAGTGTCTGACACCGGGAGTGTGTGATGGGATTGTGAGGATGCAGATTCACTCTGTGTCTGTCCCCAGGATTGTGTGATCGGATGGTGTGGAGGGTGATTCACACTGTGTCTGAGCCCGGGAGTGTCTGATGTTACTGAGTTGAGGAAGATTCACTCTGTGTCTAACCACCGGAGTGTGTGATGGGTCTGTGTGGAGGGAGATTCACTCTGTGACAGACCCCGGAAGTGTGTCATTGTACGGTGTGGAGGGAGATTCACACTGAGTATGTACCCGGGAGTGTGTGATCGGATGTTGTTGAGGGAGATTCTCTCTGTGTCTGTCCTGGGGCAGTGTGGTAGGGCGGTGTGGAGGGAGATTCACTGAGTGTCTGACCTCCGGAGTGTGTGACGGGACGTAGAGGAGGGAGATTCTTTCTATATCTGACCCCGGGAGTGTGTGTTCGGACGGTGGGGAGGGAGATTCACTCTGTGTCTGACCCCGGGAGTGTGTGATGGGACAGAGTGGAGGGAGATTCATTCTCTGTCTGACTACGGGAGTGTGTGATGGGACTGTGTGGAGGGTAATTCACTCAGTGTCTGAGCCCGGGAGTGTGTGTAGCGACTGTGTGGATGGAGATTCACTCTGTGTCTGACCCAGGGAATGTGTGATGGAATGGTGTGGAGGGAGATTCACTCTGCGTCTGACCCCGGGAGTGTGTGATGGGACTCTGTGGTGGGTGATCCACTCGGTGACTGACTCAGGAGAGTGTGATGGGTTCGTGTGGAGGGTGATTCACTCTGTGTCTGACCTCGGGAGTGTGTGATGGGACTGAGTGGAGGGAGATTCTCTCTGTGTGTGACCTCGGGAGTGTGTGATGGGATGGTGAGGATGCAGATTCACTCTGTGTCTGAACCCGGGAGTGTGTGATGAGACTGTGTGGAGGGAGATTCACTCTGTGTCTGACCCCGGGAATGTGTGATGGGATTGTGAGGATGCAGATGCACTCTGTGTCTGTCCCCAGGAGTGCGTGATGGGATGGTGCGGAGTGTGATTCACACTGTGTCTGATCCCGGGCGTGTCTGATGGTACTGAGTTGAGGAAGATTCACTCTGTGTCTAACCACTGGAGTGTGTGATGGGTCTGTGTGGAGGGAGATTCACTCTGTGACTGACCCCGGAAGTGTGTCATTGTACGGTGTGGAGGGAGATTCACACTGAGTATGTACCCGGGAGTGTGTGACCGGACGTTGTTGAGGGAGATTCTCTCTGTGTCTGACCTGGGACAGTGTGGCAGGGCTGTGTGGAGGGAGATTCACTGAGTGTCTGACCTCCGGAGTGTGTGACGGGACGTTGTGGAGGGTGATTCATTCTATGTCTGACCACGGGGGTGTGTGTTGGGACGGTGTGGAGGGAGAACCACTCTGTATCTGAGCCCGGGAATGTGTGATGGGACTGACTGGAGGATGAATCACTCTGGGTCTGACCCCTGGAGTGAGTGATGGCACGGTGTGGAGGGAGATACTCTCTGTGTCTGACCCCCGGAGAGCGTGATGGGAATGTGTGTAGTGAGATTCTCTCTGTGTCTGACCCCGGCAGTGTGTGATGGGTCGGTCCAAGGAACATTCATTCTGAGTCTGACCCCGAAAGTGTGTGATACGACGGTGTGGAGTGAGATTCACTCTGTGTCTGACCCCGGGAGTGTGTAATGGGACTGTGTGCAGGGAGATTCACTTTGTGTCTGTCCCCGGGAGTGTGTGATGGAACGGTGTGGAGGGAGATTCACTCTGTGTCTGACCTAGGGAGTGTGTGTTGGGACAGAGTGGAGGGAGATTCATTCTCTGTCTGACTACGGGAGTGTGTGATGGGACTGTGTGGAGGGTGATTCACTCTGTGTCTGACTCCGGGAGTGTGTGATGGGACTCTGTGGTGGGTGATCCACTCGGTGTCTGACTCCAGGAGAGTGTGATGGGATGGTGTGGAGGGTGATTCACTGTGTCTGAGACCGGGATGTGTGAATGGACTGAGTGGAGGAAGATTCACTCTGTGTCTGACCACCGGAGTGTGTGATTGCACGGTGTGGAGGAAAATTCACACTGAGTATGACACCGGGAGTATGAGATGGGACGTTGCGGATGAAGATTCACTCTGCGTCTGACCCAGGGAGTGTGTGATGGGGCAGAGTGGAGGGAGATTCACTCTGTGTCTGACCTAGGGATTGTGTGACGGAACGGTGTGGAGGAAGATTCACTCTGTGTCTGACCCCGGGAATGTGTGATGGGATTGTGAGGATGCAGATGCACTCTGTGTCTGTCCCCAGGAGTGCGTGATGGGATGGTGCGGAGTGTGATTCACACTGTGTCTGATCCCGGGCGTGTCTGATGGTACTGAGTTGAGGAAGATTCACTCTGTGTCTAACCACCGGAGTGTGTGATGGGTCTGTGTGGAGGGAGATTCACTCTGTGACTGACCCCGGAAGTGTGTCATTGTACGGTGTGGAGGGAGATTCACACTGAGTATGTACCCGGGAGTGTGTGACCGGACGTTGTTGAGGGAGATTCTCTCTGTGTCTGACCTGGGACAGTGTGGCAGGGCTGTGTGGAGGGAGATTCACTGAGTGTCTGACCTCCGGAGTGTGTGACGGGACGTTGCGGAGGGTGATTCATTCTATGTCTGACCACGGGGGTGTGTGTTGGGACGGTGTGGAGGGAGAACCACTCTGTATCTGAGCCCGGGAATGTGTGATGGGACTGACTGGAGGATGAATCACTCTGGGTCTGACCCCTGGAGTGAGTGATGGCACGGTGTGGAGGGAGATACTCTCTGTGTCTGACCCCCGGAGAGCGTGATGGGAATGTGTGTAGTGAGATTCTCTCTGTGTCTGACCCCGGCAGTGTGTGATGGGTCGGTCCAAGGAACATTCATTCTGAGTCTGACCCCGAAAGTGTGTGATACGACGGTGTGGAGTGAGATTCACTCTGTGTCTGACCCCGGGAGTGTGTAATGGGACTGTGTGCAGGGAGATTCACTTTGTGTCTGTCCCCGGGAGTGTGTGATGTAACGGTGTGGAGGGAGATTCACTCTGTGTCTGACCCCGGGAGTGTGTGTTGGGACAGAGTGGAGGGAGATTCATTCTCTGTCTGACTACGGGAGTGTGTGATGGGACTGTGTGGAGGGTGATTCACTCAGTGTCTGAGCCTGGGAGTGTGTGATGGGATGGTGTGGAGGGTGATTCACTCTGTGTCTGAGACCGGGATGTGTGAAGGGACTGAGTGGAGGAAGATTCACTCTGTGTCTGACCACCGGAGTGTGTGATTGCACGGTGTGGAGGAAGATTCACACTGAGTATGACACCGGGGGTATGAGATGGGACGTTGCGGGAGGAAGATTCACTCTGCGTCTGACCCAGGGAGTGTGTGATGGGGCAGAGTGGAGAGAGATTCACTCTGTGTCTGACCCCGGGATTGTGTGACGGAACGGTGTGGAGGAAGATTCACTCAGTGTCTGAGCCCGGGAGTGTGTGAAGCGACTGTGTGGAGGGAGATTCTCTCTGTGTCTCACCACGGGAGTGTGTGATGGGACGGTGTTTAATGATATTCACTCTGTGTCTCACCACGGGAGTGTTTGATGGGACGGTGTTTAGGGAGATTCACTCTGTGTCTCTCCACGGGAGTGTGTGATGGGACGATTTTTAGGGAGATTCACTCTGTGTCTCACCACTGGAGTGTGTGATGGGACGGTGTTTAGGGAGAGTCACTCTGTGTCTCACCACGGGAGTGTGTGATGGGACGGTGTTTAGGGAGAGTCACTCTGTGTCTCACCACGGGAGTGTGTGATGGGACGGTGTTTAGGGAGATTCACTCTGTGTCTCACCACTGTAGCTGGATGAACTTCGTATCATCGGCGAGGCAGAGTCAGAAATAGACTGGAGATTCAGGGAAACAGTATAATAGTCAGGGGGCAGGCAGTTGGGTGACGGTCAGGTTAGGGAAGTGGAATAGACAAGGTGAGCAGAACACCTCTGTGTCCGTTTCCACCAATAATAAGTATACCGTTTTGGATACTGTTGGTAAGGACGACCTACTAGTGACAACTTGCCGTCGTCGCGTCTCTGGCATGGAGACTGGACTCACATCTCAGAACTGAAGGAGGGAAAAGTGGAGAGTTGTAGTGATGGGGATTCTATAGTTAGTTGGACAGATAAGAAATTCTGTGACACAGATAGAGAATCCTGGATGGTCGTTGCCTCCCTGATGCCAGTATCTCGGATCCAGTTCCCTATCTACTCCAGAGGGAGGGTGAGCAGCCAGATGTCGTGATCCATGTAAGGACCAATGACGTGAATAGGAAAAAGGAGGAGGTCCTGCAGAGAGAGTTTAGGGAGTTAAGTGCAAAGGACCTAACTGAGATTACAACCCTGGAGGACAGGACCTCCAGGGATGGAGTCTCAGGATTGTTACCCGTGCCACGTGCTAGTGAGGCTAGAAGTGGGAAGTTAATGCAGCTAAATACGTAATGAAGGAGATGGCGAGGGAGGGAGTGCTTTATGTTTCTGGACAATTGTGCCTTGTTCCAGGGAATGTTGGGACTGTTCCGACGGGGCGGGTTGCAGCTGAACTGGACGGGGACTAATATCCTTGCGGGAAGGTTTGCTAGTGCTGTAACGGGGGGTGGGGGTTTAAACTAGATTTGGAGGGGGATGGGAAACAGAGTGTGAGAGCAAATAGTGAGGTGGAGAAGGATAAAAGCCATGCCAGAACTAAAAGTATAGGGAATGGAGTAAGACATGATCTAACATATAAAGAGGATTTGAGTAATGAGAAGTAGAATAAAGGATGTAAAGGTAGTACAATAGAAGGGCTAAAGTGCGTGTAATTCAATGCACGAAACATCAGGAACAAAGGTGATGAATGATGCCATTAAAGAAACTTGGCTGGCACCAGGGCAGGAATAAATTCTCAATATTACTGTATTTAAAATGTATGGGGGGAGGGCGGAAGGGGAGGAGGGGTGGCTTTACTGGTCAGCAATACCATTACAACTACGGAAAGGGTGAGTAATGTAGCAGGATCCTATTTTGAGTCATATGGGTGCAAGTCAGGAGCAGGATGGGAGCAGTTACTCTATTGGGAGTATTGTATTGACCCACTTGTAGCAGCAGAGATACCGAGTACCAGATAGGAAGGTAGATTATGGAAATAACATGGTTCTTCATTTACAATTGTTTTAATTGATTTAAAAAAATATGAGTAGATACGAATCAGAGGAGAAGTTATATCAAATACATAATACAACAAACGTATAAAGAAAAAAAAGGATATTGTCAAAATCATTTCTAATATTATATTAGGCTAATATATATAAACAGAGAACCAAAACTCAGCTTGAAAGTACATACAACAAAAACTAAAACTGGAATTTTTTCTATTTTTAAGATGAAAAAAATCTCTAAACTAACCTAAAACAACAGAAGAAAAAGGACTGGACAGTCCATTTGAGGATAAAATTACAAAAGAAAAACATCCTTCTGATCAAATCTGAAACTTCGCGGAGGGAGAAAAAAAAGGAAAATAAAAACCTAAATATAGAAAAGAAAAGATAAAAAAAGTTTGATCATATGAAAATATCGATTAAAAGGTCGCCGGGTTTGCTCAAATTTGAAAGTTGTTTCAAATGACCGACTTCTAATTTTCTCGAAACTTAAACAAGACATAATGGAGGAGAGCTAGAGAAAAAAAAAACAGTATATCGATTCGGATCCTTCCAATGCAAAAAAAAAAATAGTGATTTTATCCTCCCTAATATTGATTGGCAGTTGATTAGTCCCAATGGTTTATATAAGGCAGAGTGTGTCCAGGACGGATTCCTGTCACTATATGTTTACAGGCTGACTAGGGGGAATGCCGTACAAGATCTAGTATTAGGTAACGAACCGGGTCAGGTCACAGACATCTCAGTGGGTGAGCTTCTCGTGTACAATGACCAACGCTTCATGGAAAAGTATTGAATCAGAGAGGACAGGAAAAAGTTTAATTGGGGAAAGTTTGAATTGGGATGATGTTTTGCAGGGAAATGTACTTTTATACATGTGGTCGATGAGGAGGGATCTCTTGCAGTATGTTTGGAATAAATTTGTCCCCGTGAGGAAGATAAAGAATGCTAGTGTGAAGGAAAGATGGTTTACATGTGAGGTAGAAAATCGAATTAGATGGAAGGCAGCAAACATGAGGTTTGTGAGGCAAGGATCAGATTGGGCTATTGAGGAATATAGGCTAGCAGCAAATGAGCTTAAGAAAGAGGCATGCGAAGGACATGGCGTGTAGAGTAGAGGAAAACCCCAAGGCATTCTTCAATTATTTGAAGATCAAGAGGATCACAGTACTGAAGGTAGGTCCAATTCCAGATAAAGGTGGGAAGATGTGCCTGGAATCAGTGGAAGTGAGCGAAGTCACTGATCTTCGGTATTCACCAATGAGAGGGTACTTGATGATGGTGAGGATAATATGAGTGAGGTTGTAGTTCTGGAGCATGATAATATTATGGGGGAGCAGGTTTTGGAGTTGTGAAAAAATATTAAGACGGATATCCCCGGGACCTGACGGAATATACCCCAGGCTGCTCCACGAAGGGAGGGAAGTTTACGGTTCGGTCCGCGGACGCCGCTCTCCGGACTCCGGGTCATCCATCTGTCCCTTGTTTCGATTGGACTTAAACATAAGCACCTGATGCTCATCTTGGGGCTGGGAATATAAGGGGCACTGGGATTGAGTGTGGCTGGGGGTAATCCCGTCAGTTACCCCTTGGAGCAACACACCGGTGGAGGCTAGTACATTCACTGAATTATTGATTTGCCTGTCCCGTAGCCCGCCGAGTTTTCCGTCCGCCTTGATTCTGGGAGCCACCCCAGACCGTTCTCCATTCCTGCCCCTTGCCTCCGTCCGGTAAGTCAGGCCAAATGCCGTTACCCTGCGGTTGGTTCTGTCCCTTCCTCTCCCTGGCCATTTGTTTCTGTTTTAAATCAACTTCTATTCTCAGCGTTTCTAACGTTTTACATTGCCCTAACTTCATTCGTTCGATTTGTAACTGCATTGTCAGGGCCCATTGAAAACAGATCTAACACCGCTTCATAAAAATCACCCGACCCCACATACTGTGATGCGATTTTTCTCTGAATGACAGGGTTCTTGGTATCGTTCGAAATAACCTGCTAGCAATTTCAGATACATCACACTTTTTCGCCTTCATTAATAACTCCGGGTCTGGCGTTGCCAGAAAGTCGTCAATATTCATTGTTGCGAAGTACCACCCACAACCCATCAAACAAAATAATCGGGTATTTCCCCTTTTCCAAATCAGACCGATAATTAAGCCAGCATTTAAAATCAAAAATAATTAGATCCCGGACGAGCCCCCAGTTGTTATTTTACACAACTAATGAACATAGAATTGAGTCAGGGTTTTTGTTATTATAATCTAATAAACATTTATGTATATCTCTGCTCAACAAAAACGAAAAATAACAAACGACTAACTTAACCGGAAGTTTGCTGTTACTTGGCAACTCGAACAGACATTAAAGTAAAAAAATGCAAACACATTTCTTAAAGTGATAAATGCGAGCGAAAGTCCGAATGATTTATACAGTCAATTAGAAGAGACTTTCCCGAAGTAACGTATTCCTCGACGACGTGACGTAACTGCTGATCCCCGCAGAAATATGTCTTGCCCGAAGGATTCACGATGAAGGAAATGAAAAAACGCCTTGAGAGCACTGACCTTTTCCTTGGCGAATAACACTGTCCCAACCCTTTCTGCTCTTATAGGAGGGATTATCTCGGATGCAGGTTACTAATTTTCGAAAACGAAGATCCAATAAGTTCGACCCTCTATTAAAATGTAGACGACGCCAACTTAACTCGATGCTCCGGGTTTCCATACTTCAGTAAATACTCACTCTCCAATACTTAGATTATAAAATTAGATCGAAGGTACATCAAACATAACTGGCAGAGAGTTTCACAACAACCGGCAAAACGACAATGTTCCTTACAGTAAGAATTAAAACTCCACTTTAAAAAATTCTGCGTCATGAAGCCGGCGTAAAGGAGTAACGGATGACATAAACGACGTCGCCCAACAAAAACTCCTGCGTCACAGCAGGTTTCCCCCGTTTTATACCTGTTGGAACAAAGCCGTAACGTGGACCTCACACTGGCAGGAAAATCCATCACCCCTCACCATCACAAGACCGTTACATCATGCTCACCAGATACTCAATTACAACATGGTCATAAGACAATCACAAGATACCCAGAAGAAATGTCAGTTAAATATTTTGGTCCTTGATTAAAATTTTCCGTTTTGGAGGGAATGTGGCTTTAAAGAGAGAGAGAGAGAGAGAGAGAGAGAGAGAGAGAGAGAGAGAGAGAGAGAGAGGAAGAGAGAGAGAGAGAGAGAGAGGAGAGAGAGAGATGAGAGAGAGAGAGAGAGAGAGAGGAGAGAGAGAGAGAGAGAGAGAGAGAGGGAGAGAGAGAGAGAGAGAGAGAGGGAGAGAGAGAGAGAGAGAGAGAGAGAGAGAGAGAGAGAGAGAGACTGTGTTGCTATGGTCATAGAGGTGGAGTTATGTGATGGAGAAGTTCATAGTTTGCACAAGCTCGCTGTGTATTTAAGCAAGATCGGATGACTCTCTCAGAGAGACCACACAGAAGGACACCGGCTAAGGTAACTGGTGAACGGAAGGAGACCAGTTACAGAAGAGTCACTGGATAGAATTTTCGAGTGCCCAGAAGGGTGTGTTGAGGATCGATCAGCAGGTATCACGGTGTGTAGAAGGGGCTGACCCTGTGTAAGTTACTGGTGCGGTTACCCTTGCCTGTGTGGCAGTTTTCCCTCGAAACCCGGTACCCTTTGTGATAAGCTACGTTTCGATACTCGAGAGTGGATTCGGAATCCCACGACGGAAGACCAACTGCACCTGTTTATTCGTTCTTCTCCAATTGTGTTCAACTTGGCTGACAGATCCGACTCTACTTCTCTCCCCCCCCGCCCCCCCATCCACTGTGCTTTGAACTGAACTTCGTTACATTATTATCGTAAGAATTTAAATCTTGCTTCTCGGGCTTGAACGAGTTTGGGAATTATATTTACACACATAATATGCATAACGCTTCGAAATTTCTATATACCTGGTTTAAATTACTATATGACATAGCTACTACTAAATCGTGATTTTTGACATCAAAACCAGACTCCTGGTGTATAGGATTGCTGCCGTTTCTTTTAAAGTGTTGTGTTTACCTTAAACCCACGAATTTACTGTGCAATCGGAAGTCTGACACGATCAAAATTAATTTCGAAGGGTCTTAAAATCAGATTTGTAGAGGTGCATGAAACAGAAAAAAAAGTTATAAAAATCATTTCTAAAGACCAGAATATTCATCAGCCCAGAGAAGGTCAAATTGTCTCCAAATGAAGTAAACTCTGTGCTTTTGTTACTCTCCTAGGAGTGGGCATCCTGCAAACATCACACTAAGACCACGACGTGCAATGTTGAAGGTAGTGAAAAAAGATCCAACTGGAAACGGCAAACGTGCTGCTGAACTCGCTAGACCTTGATAAAAATTATGTACATGTCCCTACTTTAAGAATAAATAAAACTGAACAAGACTGTCTTCAAGGAATGACAGCACGAAGGAATCCTCTGCTCAACAAAAAGTATTGCTGCATGTATCGAGCTTTCACAAGACCACCTGAATGTTCTAAAAGTCCTCTTGGACAATTTTCTTGTGGTCAGGGCCGAGAAAACGTGAACTTTTGGGCAAAAATACACATTGCTGTTGGGAAGAAAACAACACTGCACTCTACACTAAACCTTCATCAGAATTGTGAAGACTGGTGCAACATGCATCATAGATTGGGGATGTGTTGCTGCATCACGGCTTGGAAAGCATGAGGAAAACATTGAAGAAAAAATCTATTTTAAATGATATCGACATTTTCCAGGATAATATCAGGGCTGCAGTTCAAAATTTAATGCTTCATGGAAGTTGGATAATGCAACAAGACAATGATCCGATACACAAGAAAAAATCAAAATCTTAATGTTCAGAAAAGAACAAAATTAGTTTTGTGGCTGAGTCGATGTCCTGACCTTAATTCTTTCGAAATGATGTGGAAGAGCCAGAAGCAAGCATTTCATGGAAGGAGGTCCACCAATATCCCAGAAATGAAACAGTTCTTTCAGAGGATTTGGCCTATAAGTCTTCCAAATTAGTATACAGGACTGCTCAGCAGCAATAGTTCTTGAGCCAGTGTATATATTTTTTAAAATGGCCGATTACGAGGGGTGGATAGGAATGGTTGAGACCGGAGGGTCAGTGAAGCCTTATAGAAATCAGAATACTGAAATCAAAGAGTTTGCAGGGGATTAACTGGGCTGTTCTAATGGGATGTATGTTAGAAGGTCGAAATTATGAGAAAAGAGATATGCAAATTCTGGCAGAGGAATTATGTGAGTGTGGAAACGAACTGGAGAGAGAGGGAGGAAAATGAAATTAATTTCTGACGGAGCAGGTTCAGGTAAATTTGATCCACATGAATAGTTCCACGCTCAGCATGAATGCATAACAAGGGAAAGGGAAAAATCGGAATGGGAGTGTAAACAGGCGAATAGAAAATTTGGGAAACATAAAGTCACCGCCTATTTTCGGAATTTTATGAATGTCTTGCATAAATTGGCATTTGAGAAGAAAGGCAGAACCGTCCCTAACACGCATTTCAAACAGATCTCATTTCAACACTCAGCTCAGAGAGGAGTGATATGTACATTTGATACGAGATCCAACGTTGATAGAGATTTAGTGTGCAGTGATTTCCCGTATAAGGAGACACATGGGCAGATTTCAAGAGACACCCCTTCTGATGTGGCACAATTGAGTACTGTCGCTACACCTTTTCCAAAGTGCCGGTTAGGACTGTATATCGAGATTTTTTTTTCTTCCGGTGCATGCAGCAGCACAGAATAAGACAGAGAATGCAGGAGCAGTATTAGGACGTCACTAATTCGTCTGAATTCCTGTCACGGGCCTGTTCACGGTCCGGTCCGTCTTCCTTATTCTAGGTTTTCCGTTTTTCCGCATTATCTGTTGAGGCAGCAGATTCTCGTTTGGGCTGGCTTCATACAGAGCTTCGGAATTCAGCCTTGGGCTGCTGGATTGTTCCTGTCCAAACGCCCAGTCTGCATCCCCTTCCTTCACGTTCCACCTGGAGTCTTGCCTCGCCTTGTCTCGCTGGAACCTTGCCTCGCCTCAGATTGCCTCTCCTGGAGCCTTGCTTTGCCTCGCTTGAATCCTTGCATTCACCGCTGTCCACCGGAGCAAGATACGGAACTGTCTTTCGTTGTTTTGAACTGTCTGTGCCCACGTCTTCGCTTGTTAGGGTAACAATAACTACCTAGGTAGCTCCTAGTTTGCTACTATACCTTATGGTCTGATACAGGGAATTATGAGTGAAAAATAATTTACAATTAACTCACCTATATTGACAGTTCCTCCAAAGTTCCCATCACCGCTCTACCAATAAATGTGTCTTTTGAATCTAGAAATCTTGTGGAGAACTGTCTGAAGGCTTATTGCATTCTGGGTGAGGAAATTTATCCTCGTCGCGGCCCTGCTGAGGTGGCCTCTGGTTTTGAACCAGCGACCTCTGGTTTATCAGACTAAGCAATGGAAACATCATTCCTCCGCATACCCTGTAAATACCCCGTGAGGCTGTTTCTGTCTCACTCAGACCAATTGTTATTTTTCTAATTTTGAGGTAGGTGCAATCAGTGTATTCTCTCCGGATACAGCTTCAACCACTTCTTATTCCCCACCGCCCTCCAATCTTCCGGAAAAACATTTTTTCATTCAGTGCATTCCACAGTCTAACTCTGGGATGGGGACCAGAACTGTGCACAGTTTTCGATGCAGGCTCTTCCTGGAGAGGTGAGACAAATTCAGCGGAGATCCCTTCGCCGCCTGCCATCTAAGATTTTGATTCCTGTCGGTAAGATCTGGCGTTAAGGCATTCCGTCAGATGGGCTGGACTGTTTGCTCTGGGAACCACTCCGCTGTGTCAGCCCGGTCCTTCTCCTGCAGTAACTGCAGGGCCTTACGAGCAGACAATTTTCTGATGTTATTCTGGTCAAAGTTACTGGACTGAAAGAACTGAAAACCGCTTCATTAACACAGGGCTCACATCGAAAGCGCCCTGAGCAAAGTAGTTCATCGCCCCCTTGACGAACCTGCACTAAGGATTGGATTCGATGCAGTACATCACGAGTGGTGTACTCGCAAACAATGAGCACATCGGCATGAAACGGTGGCGTAGCAAAACCGCATTCATCATCATAGGTGCACACAACCCAGGCCATGTTCTTTTATCCCCCTCGCCAATCTGTTAGAAGGTGTAAAAGCCCCAAGACTCGCACCACTAGGGTCAGGAGCAGTAACCTCCCCACTAAAATCAGGCTTTTCAGCAATAGAAAATAACTACACTCATTTACACATCTATTGAGATGCTCCCACAAAAAGTATTCGTATTGTATCTTTCCCAACCCTAGAGAAATAAGAGGTGGGCTGACTGAGGCAGATCCAAACTCACAGTGCTGGCAGGGAACGGGCCGGAATGTTGCTTAACCGGGCTGTCGTGTGGAACCAGAGGCTACAGACTGAATATCATAGGTCATCTCAGCAGGTCTGAAATGAGGAGACATTTCCTCTGCCAGAGCTCGATGAATCTTTGATAGAAGGCCAGCCAGTGGAATTTCTCCGAGGGCACTCCTTCACCCGCTAATCATTCTGGGAATCTTCCCCTACATTCCCTTTATCGCACCGGCTGACTCTGGGTGGAAACCAGTCCTGTGTACTGTGTACCATACACGCTCTCACGAAGACTTCAGAGGAGATCGATATTCTTGCATTTAAACCTTTCTTCCTTTTCAATGTCCTTCACTTAATATGGAATTGAAACAGTGAGCAGGTACAACAGTCCCTCAGTCATGAATTTAAATGGCAGGTGTTACTGCAACTTGATTCTCTTACTCGGGATCACGTAGCAAGCAGGGTGCCACAAAGGGAGGCCTGTGTGAATGTTGTATGTCAGAGTCAAGCTGTATGTGTTTGTGTATCAGAATCAGGTTTAATATCACCAGCATATGTGAAAGCTATTGCTGTTTTGCGATAGCGGTACATTTTAATAACCAGAGAGGAATGGTATAAAATAGAACATGTCCTTGGTGGTGGGGGATTTTGAAGATGGACGCTTATTTTCTCAAACAATACAGCATAGAGATGTGCTCAGTGTGAGAAGGTCTTAATCAAGATGTACTGCAATGTATCCACGACATTTTTATCGGATTTCCTTTCAACGACTGATCCATTTTCCCTCTCAACCCCAAACACCTCCCTTATTCCCTTATCCATTTGTGCCCTGAGGAATCAATAATCTATCAAACTCTACGTTAAATATAGATGAAGATCTGCCTTCCACAGCTGTATGTGGGAATGAAACCATTCTTCGCTGGTTAATGGAAATCCTCTTCCTCTCCATTCTAAAAGCAGCAGCATATCACGCATAAGTGAACACTTGAAAAGTATAAGAAATACATGAAATATTTCAGAGAGAAGACATGAGTTTTATAGAGACTGTTACAAGAAGTGCAGCGGTCTAGGCGTCTCATAGCACCAGTAGCTAACGTTGCTCCGTTGCTCAGGAAAGGTTTTCAGAATAAGCCCTGCATTTATAGGTAGTTGAACGTGGTATTAATCATGAGTAACAGTCTCAGAGACAGTATTCATGAGTATTTGGATTGCAGTGGTAAATTAGATTTGCTGATGCCACATCGATTCGCAGCGCGAGACAGAGCTGGAAAATGGGCGAAAGAGTGGCTGATGATGATTTGACGAGATCAATATCACTGGCGGATATCTGTGCAATGGTCATCAAGTTGGAAACTTATAAAATGGTAATAAACAGGTTCACAGCGATTAACACTCAGAAATACCAAACATGAATTGCTCTACTCACACAACTGGAGCTCCAATGAAGGCAATGGACAAGTATAATATTTTCACGACATCCCTGTACTTATACCACATTTCCCACATTTTCTCTGTCCAGTGATTTGTCCTCCCTGTGCTACCGGCGATCTCTCTGAATGAAATGTTGCTGCTGTACGTTCCTAGGGTTTTAATACCATTTAACAACCCCACAGGGGCAGATTTCAACAGATCTAAAAATAAAGATTTTTAAGTTACATGCAGACCAATTACGTTAGACAAATAGGCAATCCTTGAGTTGTCAGATTGCGTTTACTTTAGTGAATTATTTGTGAAACTGTAAACAACGGAAATTGTGTTGTTACTAAGAGGTGTGGTATTCTTACAGCAAAAAGTGAATATTGGTTCAAACGCCTTCAGACCATGTTCTCCCACTCATGTTGTGTTGTTGCGACCTTTTTCCATCCATTGAGGGTATCTACTGAAAGGAAAACGTCCGTTCCTCTCTGAATTTCTACCGATTGTGACCACAGCTCATTTTACTTTACCTAGATCCCTCTTTCCAGATTACAAGTAACCACCTTTAGCTTGTTTGTGTGAGGTACTAAATCTCTACTGGGTCAAACACATGTCGATGTTCATCACCATTGTGAGAAATATGTGTTCTCAGAAAAGAAACATTGCTTCCCTCTATTCGCCGTACTCCTACATAGAACAGAGAAAGGTAAAGCACAGGAAAAGTCCCTTCAACCCATAGTGCCTGTGCCAACCATGACACTGCACTAAACCGATTCCATCAAATTACACATGATTCGTCTCTTTGCGTTCCCTGACTGTCACAAACTAAATGTTGAGCATCTGGATACTCAGAAGCTTTTAGCGTGAGTTAATCTGTCCCAACAAATGTGAATGTACTTACCGAAGTTGCTTAGCAATTAAAAGTAGTTTCAGATACAAAATAATGAACTAAATTATGTCATTCTAGCTTGTGAAATCGTACAGATTCACGTACGGTTACCATTCTCCTCAAGGTGTTTGGGGTCTGTAACGAGAGGGTCTCTAAGAAAACGTATGTTTGCGATGATGTATAAATATTTTCATATCTACCAACTTCTCCAATTTCTTCAGTGACAGTTGGCAGTCAGGACATTTGGGGGTTCGTTCTTCGAGGGAAGTTCGACCTATGGCTCTTGATTGGAATTCAGCATCGTGAGTGAAGAGATACAGCCAACTACTAGAGAAATGCTCTCCAACGTTTATTTGCACATTTAGACAAGGTGATCTGCAATTTTTATTGTTTCATTTTTCTGCTACTGCTGAAGTTGACATATTGGTAGATATATTTCCTTTGAACTTTCATGCGGGAGGACAATCTGTTATTTCCCTGGAGGCCATGGCAGGAGGTGTTGGAACGAGAACTGTAAATGGGACAGTTCATGTTCCCTCACCGGAACATTCAAACTTATTTGGTTGATCCCAAATCCTATCTACCCTAGACATGTGTTACTTACGGAAGGTGGCCTTCTAAACTCCGAGACACGTGCCTGTTAGCAGAGTTAGCTAACAACCCTAGCTTGTGACGAGGCACGTGAGAGGGTTACACAAGAATAAAATTCATTATGGAACATGAGAAGACTCGCAAAGAAGTGAAATAATTTCAGGACCTTTTGTGTGAAAAGTGAAGACAAGTAAATGGGACCTTGGATGCCAGGGTTACTGTGGACTGGAAGACGGCAAGAGAAAGTAGCCTTTTACATAGATGGATTGCCGAACTCCGGACATTTAACGCTCCGGGGAAAGGCGTCAGGAGTAAGCTGATCATTTGCAATATTATGTGTCGTGTCGTTTGAGGTGAGTGATCATGGTCTATCCATTAACATGATTGATCTTGGATTTATTTTTTCCTTTGCAGTAGTTTGCCATTCCCTACTTCTGGACAGAGTCCTTACAGGACTGGTCACCTCAGCTGTCGGCAGTGTCCTGGCGCCTTGCCGTATCTTTCGAGACTGGTTCATTGTTGACGCCTGTACAGAGGGACAGTGACAACCTTGTCTTGCATACACATGAGATTATTAAGGAAGAACACGGTAAAACAATCATAGAATGCAGAATCGTGTATAAGAGCTGCAGATAAAATACAGTGCAGGTAGACAACAGCGTTATGTTGGCCACTTTCAAAGGTTCAGAGGTTAATTTATTATCAAAGCATGTATCTATATACACCTCTGATGTTCTTTTTTTATTTCTCCAGTGAGACACGAAATAACATGAAAGAAACTCAGATAAAAGCTTCAAACACAAACTCCCACCTCCGTTCAAAAAGAACAGCGGTGATCCTCAACCACCGCTCACCACCCACCCCCCACCAACAGCACGAAACGGAACAGGAACGTTTGCATCGTGTACCTAAAGAATCAAACTCTCCCCGCAGAAGAAAAAATCTATCATAATATTAAGTGAACATCGACACCCCAACCCCCGCCAAATACATTCCACTCCCAACAAAACGAAAAAAGGAATGTCCGTGGAAAAACACAGAATATAAAAATCACATGTCTAATAAAGTCTGGAGTTCTTAAACACAGAACAACGATGCTATATTCTGATATCATCGACATTCATCGAAAGACAGGGACACCACACTATCAGAGAGGCCTACCCTCCTGCCACAGAGTTCGGTCGTTACTCGGTCTTCCCTGGCAGCGATCAAGAAATCGGCTGAACTCTCGTTCGCCTTCCGCATTCGCCTCGATGCCTCGATCTTCCTCAACATTTTAATCACCTGTTACTGGCTCGTTAAACGGCGAAAAGGAGTAGTAAAAAAGAGAAACAAATTTTTGTGTGCCATGAGTGAGATGTCAACTGGGGAGCATTTTTTAAATAACAGTAAATATATTTCCTTTGTGATTTTATGCCAGCGTACGATCGGTTATTTCCTGCAGAACTATAACTGTGCCTGGTGCCTTTAACCACCATTCACCACAACTAATATTCCCTCATTGGGACATTCAAACTTCCCTGTTTGGTTGAAACTAAATCATACCGACTCTAGACGTGTCGTACTCATGGAAGACGGCTTGACATCGCTGAGTCACGTGGCCGTTAGCAGCGTACGGTAGCGAAGAAATTTAAACACGTTTTCGTTTGCTATCAGAGAGATGTCGACCTCTGACATCTAAGCTTTCTTCAACATGTTTGCATGTTTTGCAAGAAGCTGATCGGAATCTAATCCAGGATCACTGGCCTGGAATACCAATGCGGATGTCAGTGCAACACCGGCCAGATAGACACCAAGGTGGAAGATCCTAATCCATGTAAATTGAGGCCGAGTTCATCTTTTCATATTAGGCAGCATTCATATCACCTGAGAAAATTATAGAACATATTCATTGTCCTTATGACAGTCGGGTAGAAGCTGTGCTTGAGCCTGGTAGTGTGATCGTTTAGTCTTTGGTATCTTCTGGATTAGAGGGGAGATAGCAGGAATTGTCTGGGATGGGTGACGCGAAGTGAAAACAAGAATCCAGGATATGGGGGCTGGAGTCCGTGACGTGCTGAGCTGTGTCTGCAACCCTCTGCAGTTTCTGACAGTCACAGGCGGAGCAGTTAGCCAAGTCGTGATGTATCCGGTCAGGACGCTTACTGTCAAGGACAAGTTGAATGCAGCTACAGAAGTGTGGGATGCCACAAACCCCTGTCTGTGAAGGGGGAGAGAATCACAATGGTGGTCCACCAGATGTCTCCATGGTCATGGAGGGGAGGGTGATGATGTGCTTGCGTCTGGTTTTGTGTTCATTCGGGAGGGGCCCTCACAGTGCCCGACGCGAGTGCAGCTCTTTGTGCTGAAGTGACAAAGTGCTGTGGCCGTTCACTTTGGCTGATCGCTGTTCCGGTGTTGAACAAACATCCTCCAGCAGCTCTCCCACCTTCTATTTGTCGGGAAATCGCAGTCCCAGCCCAATCCTTGAACACAAAATTCTGGCCAGTTTGCATCTGGAGTATTGCATTTAACATCGGTCGCCCGATGATAGGAAGGATGCCGTGGATTTGGAAAGTGTATCTAAAAGGTTACATGGAGGAGTTCTAGAAGCTGGAGTTGCACAAACTTGTATTGTTCTTTCCGGAGAGGCGGATGCCAAGGGGAGAACTGAGAGGATCGTTATTGTCATAAAAGGAACTGCTTTTGCAGATTTATCAATCTCTGGTTAGGTTCCATGTACAGTTTGTGTTCACTTTTGGCCGCCCCATTATCGGAAGGGGGCGAAGGCTTCCGAAATGGTATAGAAGAGGTTTATATACAGGTTTCTCGCTCCAATGAGAAAAGGTCGATTTCAAAAGCTATTCTCATAAGGCATGGTCCCTAATCCAGGCAACATCCTTTTAAATCTTCTCTGCACTCTTTCTATGATTTCCACGTCCTTCTAGTAGTGGGGCTATCAGAATTGAACACAGTTCCCAAAGTGGGGTCTGACCTGGGTCACATTAAGCTGCAACATTACCTATCGGCTCTCGTCCAATGCCACGTACGCTTTCTAACCACAGAGTCACCCTGCGCAGCAGCTTTTAGTGTCTAATGGACTCGGATCCAAAAATCTCTCTGGTCCTCTACACTGCCAAGAGTTCTGCTATTACTTCTGTTCACTGCCATCATATTTGATCTACCAAAATGAACCACCTCAGACTTATCTGGGTTGAACTCCATCTCAATTAGTGCCATTAGCTTCTATTAGGCCTATGTCCCCCTCAACTTCTCCTAACGATGTAGCTGTACAAATATCTTCTAAACATTGTAAGTATTCAGTGTCTGGTTCTTTCACAGCGCATATGATGTACTATCCTTCAGCCTTAGGATTCGTGTGGTGGGGTGGATAACTTGACATTCACCAGCACTGAACTGATTCAGAAACTACAGACAATCTTAATGACTCCAGAACTCATGTTCATAACATCTATCGTCTATTCTTTTTCTCAGCTTAAGTTTGTAAAACATAGAGCACGGGAAGTGACAAGCCCACTCATTCCTCAATTGCTAGGAACTTGTGGACGGTTCTAATTGTGTTAGCATTGGGAATTTCTGGAAATTTACATCGTTTTCAAGAAGGAGCTAGATAGATATCTGATGGATAGGGGAATCAATGGATATAGGGACAAGGCAGGGACTGGGTATTGATAGTGAATGATCAGCCATGATCTCAGAATGGCGGTGCAGACTCGAGGGGCCGAATGGTCTACTTCTGCACCTATTGTCTATTGTTTTGCTGTGTCGACCTGGGTGGGTATGCGAATGTGAAGAGATGTGCAGATGATACTAGTTCTAGACATTTCTATTTGGGCAAATTATACCTTGTTCATGATTTGTAGTCTTTCAATTTGTTCTAGTTCAGCATATTTCTGCTGTTTTCGTGTTATTAAATTTAGTATGTTGTGAGTGTTTGGAATGACCACCGTATGTTTAGTTAGCAAGTTGTTCTTGTTTGTTTATATCCTGTATTATAATGTCGATACAGTTAAAATGGATTGTCCGTAATAATAATAATTACTATTTTCTTTTTTTTTTCGATTGCACAGTTTGTAGTCTTTTCAACTTTTGTCATGGAGCAGAAGTGAGTGAAGTTGCCATGATTATGGGGATGGTGCATGAGAATCATAAAGTTCTGAATGTAGACACATCACCTGGAACGGATGATCTACATCCCACCCTTCTGATAAAGGTAGCTGAACAGACTGCAGAGGCATTAGTGATGACTGTACGAGAATTAAGAGACCCTGGGATGGTGCTGGAGGATGGTAAAATTGCAAATACCACTCCATCTAGAAAAAAGAGGAGCAGAAAGAAATGAGTTTATAGGCCATTTCATCTGACAACAGTGGTTGGGAAGATGTTGCAGTCGATTGTTAAGCAAACCTGGAATTTCTTAATAAAATAGGCTGATGTCAGCATGGTTTCCTTAACGGAAAATTTTGCTGGACGACTATGCTGGGCTTCTTTGAAGATATAGGGTGGTCAAAGAAAAGTCGGTGGATGTTGTGTGCTTGGAATTTCAGAACGCATTGTAACTACGAGAAAATATGTAGATGCTGGGAATCCAAAGCAACACGCAGAAAATATTGGAGGAACTCGGCAGGTGAAGCAGCCTCTATGGAAAAGTGTAAACAGTCAACGTTTCAGGCCGAGACTCTTCTGCAGGACCGGGAAGAAGGTGGGAACATACCTGAATAGGCAGAGGGCAAAGATGCAGGCTAGAAGATAATAAATGAAGCCGGGAGATGCGGAAGGGAGGTTAGGTAAAGGTTTGGAGAAGCAGGAATCTGATAGGAGAGAAGAGTGGATAATCGGAGAAAGGGAAACGGTAGAAGAGGAGGTGATCTCACTGAACCAGATGAAATGTTGAAAGTTCCCAATGGAGCGGATGTCAAGAGGATGTTTCCTGGGGTGGGTGAGTCGTGATACAGAGGGCACAGATTCAGAAAAAAAGGGACGTCCATTTAGAATACAGAAAGGATGAATTTATGTTGCTTGAGTGTGGTGAACCTGTGGAATTCATTACTAGAGGCATCTGTGGAGGCCAAATTATTGGATATATTTAACGCAGAAATTGATGGGTTCTTGATTAGTTGGTGCATGTACAGTTACGGGAGAAGGCAGGACATTGGGACAGAGAGGGAAATGGATCAGCAATGATGAAATCGTGGAGCAGACTCGATGGGTCAAATGGAATAATTCTATTCCTGTACCTTGCGCTTTTATGGTGGTCTGTCCATCTTTGTCATGTGTTATTTCTTATTGATTCTACTGCGTTTCTTTGTATCTGCATTGAATGCCAACCTGCGAATTAATCACAAGTTAGTAGATCTTGACAGAAACAGACTTGGATATTAAGTTTACTTTGATTGGAGCTGTCATTCACAAACGGCTTCGATGGGGCACAATTTATTAAATGTCTCCCAGAAAGTCTTCTCCAAAAATATGTAGTTGGCCCAACTAGACAGGGAGCAACACCGGACCTCCTCTCAGGAAATACAGCTGAGCACGTGACTGAAATGTCACTGAGCGAGCTCTTCAGGAACAATGACTATGCTTGTTAGTTACAGAATACCGGGGTTCCAGTGAATTAGGCCAATCGTTAAAGAACAAAAGCAAATCAACAAAAGAGCCGGGATTCACTTTGTTTACTCGGGACTCCATGTCGCTTAATTAGGGCAGCAAACGTTTGTCAAATAGTTTCTAACCACTGTCTGTCACTTGCACGTTGTTCAAGAGGGCATAGATTCAAAGTGATTTAAAGCTGATACGGAGGAGCTGTCGGGGTAAGTTTTTTTGACGCAGAGAGTGCTGAGTACGTGGAATAGTCTGCCGGCAGCAGTGGTGGGGGCGGAAACAATCGGGTATTTAAGAGGCTACATGGAGCTTAGAAAACTAGAGGGCTATGGGTATGCCGAGGTATTTCCAAGGAAAGAGCATGTTCGGCACAGCTTATTGCGCTGTATTGCGCTGTTGGTTTTCTATGTTCTATGAGATCGAAAACGTTGCTGCCTTTGTGATTCAAATGCCAAAAAAAGCTGCTTGCATCATCCCCTCAAACATTGTGTTCCAGATTGTAAATACGCTCTGTATGAAAGTGGAAGTTCTTCCTCAGATCCTCTTTAAACTACACACTCCTCTGCTTAAATGTCATGCTGCACAGACCTCTGCATGGTGTCATAGAAAAAATCCGTCAACCCATCTGATTCATGTCTCCCTGTGCTCGTTCCGTTTGGCAGCATTTTGTCCAGATTCCACTGAACCGGTCATTTCCATGAACCTGTTGAAATGTCCTTTGAACCAGGAATTGAAAACACTCCACCAGTTTCTTTGGTAGCTTTTACCACATAAAATCACTTTCTCTATTGGAAAAGTTGTTCTCCGTGTCTCCTTAACATTTGTTTCCTTTCACCTTCATTCTCTGTCCTACACTCTCTGTTCTACTGAAATTCCTCCCCAGTATTCGGTGTTCTTTCCCTACCACATGCCTCTTATTGTTTCTGTGAAACCTGCACTCCCCCTTCACACTCATGAATATCTGAATTTGTCATACTTGTCCTTCACTTTTACAGGAATATGGTGAACCTGAACTCTCACAACATCGCCTTGAAATGACTCCTCTTTCCCAAATGTGAAGGTACCTGCAGTTAACATCTCCACATACACATCTACCAATTTTTCCAGATTCTGGGAATGATAATGAAATGTGCCTTAATTTACAGGCTATTCTTAACTTTCTGCCCTTTTGCAGATTAATGACATGCTGCTATAAATAGGTGATAGAACTGTGCAAAGTTCTTTGTGATCTTAACAATGACTTAAATATTTTCAACATGATGTCCATATCGCGGACTGATTTAAGACATCTTCAATTCTGTACTGGCAAGTCTCAAATCCCTCGTTCACCGACACTTCACTCACTCCCTGCCCTGTATGAATATGACTACCGAAGCACAGTCACAAAAAGCCCTCCAGGGCGCACTTCTAAAATTCTACTACTCACCCTTTTAAACAAGGTTGATTCAGTTAATTTTGTTGCAATGCCCAATCGCTGTAACCCAGTTCCCATGACTTTTCTGTGTGATTTACAAAAGATATCTTTCTCCATCTCCCACCAAGTAATGGGATATTTAGAGTATAATTCCAGCAACATGATTTCTATTTTATTTATTTCTGATCTCGACTTCCCTGGCTTCATGTGAGGAAACTTGTGAGATATCCTACGTCGGTGATGCTCTGCTTGATGAATAATGCAATGTTCCTCCCTCCCATCATTTCATCCCTTACAGTCACATATAAACCATCTTTACCAGCTTTCTCTAATTACATGAATTGCATTACTTCTGGCGCCGGGAAATTGTTTCTAATCAAGTATTCCCAGTTTCCAGGTCGTAATTCTAAGCACCTGCATGTCCCAGCTCTCCTGCCTTTTTTCGCTGTCTCCACATTCATCAAGGTTTCACTCACCGGTGAATACCGACGCATAATGAAGGATTTTCTTTTCTTTTCTTTTTCAATCTTTTTATTGAATTTCATATATATAAAGAAACATAACATAATATAAATAGGTTATAAATGCATTAGATTTAAAGTTAAATTTATAATAGGATAATAATATCTTATTAAATATCAACCAAAGGAAAAACTTATAATAAACAATCAAACCTATTTTGATTGAACATGAAAAAGAATAAAAATAATCATCAAAAGAAAAAAAAAAGCAAAAATGCACGAAGAAATGTAAATTAAAAAAATAAACCTAAACTAACATGGGCAATATTACCAGTTTATATGAGTATGATAGTGTCAAAAACTCCAGAACCCCATACCAGAACAAGAATAAAAAGAGAAAAGGTCTGGAAGAGGCCAAATTAATTCATATGAAAGTGTCGAATGAACGGTCCCCAAGTTTCTTCAAATTTAATTGATGAATCGAAAATAGTACTTCTAATTTTTTCTAAACTCAGACAAGAGATAGTTTGAGAAAACCACTGAAATGTGGTAGTAATGTTTACTTTCCATTTTTGTAATATAGACCTTCTGGCCTTTAATGTTACAAAGGCGATCATTCGTCTAATTGAAGGGGAAAGTCGACTACCATCCTCATTTGGTATACCAAAAATTGCAGTAATAAAATGAGGTTGTAAATCAATATTCCAAATTGAGGAAATGGTAGCAAATATGTCCATCCAATAGTTATGTAAAGTGGGACATGACCAAAACATATGGGTCAATGAGGCCACATCTGAATGACATCCGTCACATTGAGGGTTAATATGAGAATAGAATCGAGCAAGCTTATCTTTAGACATATGAACTCTATGTACGACCTTAAATTGTATTAAAGCATGTTTAGCAGATATAGAAGAAGAATTAACCATTTGTAATTTTTTTCCCATTTTTCTGTTGATATATTATATTGAAGTTCTTTTTCCCACTCTTGTTTAATTCTACCTGATATTTCTGGTTGTATCTTCAAAATCCTATTATAACTAAAAGCCACTAATCCTTTCTGACAAGGATGCAGGGTAAAAATCATGTCTGAAAAATCTATCAAAGTTGAATTGGGAAAGGATGGTAAAACGTTATATAAAAAATTTCTAATTTGTAAATATCTAAAAAAAATTAGATTTATGTAAATTAAATTTATTGGAAAGTTGGTCAAAAGACAGCAAACTACCTTCAAAAAAGAGATCACGAAAACATATTATACCTTTCCTTTTCAATATGCTAAAAGCTTGATCTGTTAAAGAAGGTTTAAAAAAGAAGTTAAGTAAGATAGGGCTATCAAGAACAAAGTTTTTCAGAGTAAAAAAACTTACGAAACTGAAACCAAATTCGTATTGTGTGTTTGACAATAGGATTGGATATCTGTTTATTGAGTTTAATGAAATCAACCGGAAGAGAAGAACTAAGAATGGAGAATAAAGTATATCCTTGTGCAACATTATATTCTAAATTTACCCACTGTGGGCACAATGGTGAATCCAACTCTAGTTTCCAATATATTAAGTTTCGAATATTATTCGCCCAATAATAAAATCTAAAGTTAGGTAAAGCTAAACCACCATCTTTTTTAGATTTCTGTAACGGTCTTTTACTTAACCTGGGATTATTATTTTGCCACACAAATGAGGAAATTTTTGAATCAATGTTATCGAAGAAAGATTTAGGAATAAAAGTTGGTAAGGCTTGAAATAAATATAAAAAATTCGGTAAAATCATCATTTTAATAGCATTAATCCGACCAACTAATGATAAGGAGAAAGGAGACCATCTGGTAGTAAGTTGTTGAATTTGATGAAGCATGGGTAAAAAATTCAATCTGAATAAATCTTTATACTTCTTAGTAATTTTTATACCTAAATAAATAAAGTTATCAGTAACAACTTTAAATGGTGTCCTGTCATTCAATAAAGTTTGCTCATTTAAAGGAAATATTTCACTCTTATCCAAATTTAATTTACAACCAGAAAAACTACCAAATTGAACCAACAAAGATAGGATAGCAGGGATAGACCTATCAGGAACAGAAATATATAACAACAAGTCATCTGCATAAAGTGTATAACTTTTCATTACGAGTAATACCAAAAATATTAGGAGATTCACGAATAGCAATGGCTAAAGGTTCTAATGCGATATTAAATAATAAAGGACTTAAGGGACAACCTTGTCTCGTACCACGAGATAATTGAAAAAAAGAGGATCTATAATTATTTGTAAGAACAGAAGCAACAGGTTTATAATATATTAATTTAATCCATGATATAAAATTAGAACTAAAATTAAAATTTTTCAAGGCATTAAATAAGTATGTCCATTCAACTCTATCAAGAGCTTTTTCAGCATCTAATGAGATAACACATTCTGAGGTTGTGGGTGAAGAAGTATAGATTATACTAATCAATTTTCTAACATTAAAAAAAGAATACCGATTCCTAATAAAACCAGTTTGGTCTTCTGAAATAATCTGTGATAATACTTTTTCTAACCTAATAGCTAAATTTTTTGTAAGAATCTTAGAGTCTACATTTAATAGCGATATAGGGCGATAAGATGCACATAAAGTAGAATCTTTATCTTTTTTAAGAATTAGAGAGATAGTAGCTTCATAAAAAAGACTGAGGTAATCTCTTCTTAGTAAATGCATCATTAAAGATTTGACATAACCAAGGGGAAAGCAAAGAAGAAAAAGTTTTAAAATATTCTATAATATAACCATCAGGACCAGGAGCTTTCCCTGAATTCATTGATGAGATAGCCTCTCCTACTTCGGCCATAGAAATAAGAGCATCAAACACACTTCGATCTTCATCTGTCAGTTTGGGAATATTTAAATTGTTAAAAATTTATCCATCATGGACAGATCGCCGTCAGATTCTGATTGATATAAAGATTTATAAAAATCTTGAAAAGTATTATTAATTTCTTTATGATCAGTAGTCAGATTACCGTCTTGTTTACGAATTTGTTGCCTAGTCGAAATAGCTTTTAATTGGTTAGCTAACAATTTAGCAGTTCGATCACTATGAATATAAAATTAAGCCCTGGTCTTGATTAATTGATTCTCAATTGAAGAAGATAATAATAAGCTATGTTCCATTTGAAGGTCAACTCTCTTTTTATAAAGTTCTTTGGTAGGAGTAACGGAATAGATCTTATCAATTTTTTTAATTTTATCCACTAATAAAGCTATATCTAAATATCTTTGTTTTCTTTTACCAACGGAATATGAGATAATTTGTCCACGGATAAAAGCCTTGAAAGAGTCCCAAAGCATTCCTCTGTCAATCTCTTCGGTACAGTTTGTTGAAAAAAATAAGACAATTTGTTGTTTTATGAAGGTTATAAATTCTGGATCTTGAAGCAAAGTAGCGTTGAGTCTCCAAGATCTAGTATTAATGGAAGAGTCCGAAATCATGATAGATAACTTCAAAGGTGCATGATCCGATATGGCCATAGAATCATATTTACAATCAGTAACATTTGTTAATAAACGATGATCAATAAGGAAATAATCAATTCTAGACTAACTATGATATACATGTGAAAAAAAATGAAAATTCTTTATCTTTAGGGTTCAAAAACCGCCATATTTCAGTAATTCCCGAATCAACCATAAAAGAATTAATAAGTAAGGCTGATCTATTCGGAAGAGTTCGAATAGGTTTAGATCTATCCATCAAAGGATTCAGACAACAATTAAAATCTCCACCCATTATCAACATATATTCATTTAGATTCGGAAGGGAAGTAAATAAACGTTTAAAAAAATCAGGGCAGTCAAAATTTGGAGCATAAATATTAACTAGAACCACTTTTCGATTCAAAAGTGAACCAGTAATCAACAAAAATCTGCCCTGTGGGTCAGAAATAATTTTATGATGTGTAAACGAAATTGAGGGGTCTATAAAAATAGACACACCCCTAATTTTGGCGGTACAATTCGAGTGAAATTTTTTACCCTTCCAGAACCTAAAAAAGCGTTGATTATCATCCCTCCTAATATGGGTCTCCTGTTCAAAGATAATATTAGCATTCAGTCTATGGAAGACTGTAAATATTTTTTTACGTTTAATCGAATGATTGAAACCATTAGTATTCCAAGAGATAAAATTAATAGACTTATCCATCATGCCAATATTGATTGTGTATATCATAAAAGGTTAAGAAGACACATAACCCATAATTCAGGAAGAAGAAAAAATGATTCAGGAGCAACCGGAGAAAATGACACCTCAACAATATTAATAATTTAAAGAAGGCCCATAAACTAAAAGCAAAAAAATAAAAAGCAAAAGCGTGAGAAAAGATCCCTACACCCTCCCCCAATCCCTTGAAAAAAAGCCAAGCGGCAGGCGCACAAACTAATACTAATATTACTCCCATTTCAAGATGGCAACTCCATGAAAAGATAAAAAGAGATTATAAAACATCCAGATTTAAGTAGAGGGTTGCAAAAAAAAAGAATATATATCAATCAAAATGAAAAAAAGTAATATAATAAAGTAAAAGATCATTAATTAAAAAAGGATAGACGTTAAAGTTTGAAAGTGTAATATGCCTTTAAAAAAGATTCCATATTCAAATACAAAAAAATGACGTTTCAAAAGCAAAGACTTATGGGAAGAAGAAACGGCATTTTGAAAAAAGCCATATTACAAAATATAAATGTAAATTCACCAAACTATTAAAAAAAGTTAAAAAAAAAGTTTATCAAAATAGAATTAAAAAAGGATTCAATAATCAGTACAATATAAAAAAGGGTCCAAACATCCAAAACATTCGTCCCATTCTGAAATACAAGCAAACAAATGAATGCTTACGGAAAGCAAAGTCTTATGGGAAGAAGAAACGACATCTTAAAAAAAGAAATCATTATTACAAAATATAAACATGTATATCCAATTCAGAAAAAAAAGAAAAAAAGTCATTATAGTAAAATTAAAAGAGCATCTATAAACCATGACAGTAAAAAAAAACAGGTCTACAGACCAAAGTAAAAAAAGCTATAACGCAGCTTCACAAGTTAAAGCCCAAGACGAAATGGCTTCTTCTCTCCAAAAATTCTTCAACATAACACATAGTTCAGCTTATGCTGGAAGATCGATGTTCTTCAACGAATTTCTTCGCATATTCCGGAGTATTAAAATAGCGCTGAGTGTCGTCACTCAACGTAACTCTGAGATTCGCTGGGTATCTTAAAGCTTGTTTAAATCCAATCGAATGAATCTCTGCCATCACTGGTTTAAAAGCGATTCTTGCTTTCAGTACTTCAAATGAATAATCTTCCACAGTACGAAATGTGTTGCTTCTGTAAGAAATCATACCTTTCTGACGAGCAAGTCGGATTAAAAGTTCTTTCTGCCGAGGATATTGGAGGTGAACAATCACAGCTCGTGGCTCGTCTCTCGAGATCGAAAATCTCGAAACTCTATGGACACGATCAATAGTAGGTTTAGCTTTCAAAACATCAGCGCCAAAGACTTCCCATAATAAGTTAGAGAAAAAATCAGTTAAGTCACCAGATTCAACATTTTCGGGAAACCCGATGATTCGCAAATTCTGTCTGCGAGATCGGTTTTCAAGATCGGTGATTTTAAACTTATTATGCTCTACTGTTTTAGCAGTCGACAGTACCTTCTTCTCCAGTGTTTCGATTGTACGTATTTTTTCACAAATTAACTTATCAAGAGCTGCGAACTTTTCTTCATGTCGTTCAATATCTGCTGCCTACGATTGTAACTTGGTATCAAACGATCTAACGACTTCCTCGAGCCCAGACATTTTCGCAGTAAGCTTATTTTCCAGACTTGTTATTTTACTTTCCAAACATGCAAGTTTAGTATCCAGTTTAGTATCCAGAAGATTAGGAATTGCGTCAATAGATAGAGGCTCTTTTGACGATTTCTTAGGTGCAGACATTTTAAGATTGGAAAGATTAAATCAAGTCTTATTTTAGAAAATAAATAAATCATAAGTATCAACCCATGTAATAAAGATGAAAAGATTTGATTAAAGAGTGATTATAGTTTAAAAAATGAAGAGCGCCTAAAAGGCAGATGTTTACGTCGCCATCTTGAAACTCCGCCCCCGAAGGATTTTCAATACCTCCTTGCACTCCAGACACATGTTTCCTCTTTTGTCTCTTACCTCTCCAACTCTCTGGCTCGTCATCTTCCTGTTTTTCACCTACTTTAATGCGGCTCTCCCATGCCTTCCCATGTCCCTTTTCAATTCTCTTATGTCCATTGTTAAATCCCTCCTGGCTACATTCTGACTTTCCATAGCCCTGCCTGATCCTTCCTATACAATCTTAACTATACTTCTTTCTTCTCCTGGAAGAGGTGTTCCATATTTCTTGTCTCTTACTTTACAGGGCCTTCCGATTCTCGCCTCAATGAAACAAGCCAGTGCTGAACCCCAATCAAATGCCCCATTAACAATCTCTATATTTCAGTTGTGCATTTGAAGGAAAATATCGCTTTCCTAATTCGGCTCCCAGGTTCCTACCGAATAGTATCAATTATGTACATTCCATATTGTCTGCTGCTACCCCAGTGTAAGGTATGTCGAATAGCTATGCTCTATCGTTCTAAAATGCTGACAGGCGGAGAGATCAGTTACGTGACCCATTTCACTTTCTAGTATTAGCACAAGATGGAATGTTCTTTCGTCCGCCTGCCCGCTACTTGTGCCAGGTCTCCTTCCTGTACACATCTGAGAAATTCTGTCATATCCAAACCTTTTAAACAGAAGAATTACCGATGAATATCATTGAAGTTCATTGTTGTCAGTGGCAAAATCCGTGTTTCTCCAATAATCTATGCAAAATCTATGCCCCGATCTGTTACAGTCTCAGTGTGTTGTTTTCGTTTTGGTGATGGGAGCTATGTACAGAATACTCTCAAACGAGTTTTATTTCGTTCCTACTTCTGAGTTCCACTCACAGTCTATTAACATAAAATCCCACCACAGTGTCCTCACTGTCCTCAGCTGTGATACAATCACCCTCTCCCTGTGTTTCAAAGGCTTTCCATTTGCTCTCTTTTACCCGACTATAAGCATTTTGAAACATCCGAACCCCGAGAGGTCCTGAAATCATTCCTCCCCTCTGATTGTATTAACTTTATTTCTGACATCTTTCGCACATATGAGGAATAAAAATCTTTAGGTTACGTCTCCCTCTAAATGTATAATGTGCAATCCTAGTAATTTGTAATATGTTATAATAAACAGAACAGTCAATGTAACATAGAAAAAAAAAGCGTGAGGTAATCAGTTTGATGGCTTGGTGGAAGAAGTTGTTCCGGACCCTGTTGGTCCTGTCTTTTATGCTGTGTAACATTCCACGGATAATTGTGAAATTTCTGTGATAGTCTAGAATTCAATCATGTCAGGGTGACCAGGCACATGATTGTTTGAATTTATGTTATGTTTGCTAAGTTTACCGATTTTTCAAACAGATTTATACTGAATCTCCGCTGAATTACAATTGGAGTGGACGTTATCTACACAGATGACCATTTAATGTAAAAACATACTTCATTCCATCCTTCAGCTCTTCTCTGCATATCCTCTGTGTCAGTGTATAGTGTTATGTCCGCAGCCCCCTCCTTTGTGAGAATCGCAAGAGCACTAGTTGAGGGGGGGGGGATTAGTAGACCCAGGAAGTGGCAGAGAGAGAGACGTGCCGAATAGACACAGGAAATGGGAGAGACGTGCCGAATACCGCATTCAACTGCGATGCAAAATAAGGCGACATTGACTATTGTCTCGTGGAGACCACGTGAAAAGCCCTCGGGCAACGTGGGCTGGTTGAGAGAGAAATTGCATCATCCCAACCTGATTGACATCGGAGACCCCATGAGGAAGTATAAAGGAGGGTCTGTGGGGGGACAACCCCTTCAGACGCACCAGGAGACAGGCTAGCGATCCCGTCGTAGCGGGAAGCCATTTTGAAGGAAGCCACGTGTGTTGGATTCCGGGCCTGGAGTCTGTGGCTGGAATCACGGAAAACCGCTTTTAGCTAACAACGGCGAAGCCCGCTCCCCTGATTCAACGGAATTGCTTCATAAAGACCCGGCAAGTCTTCCTTTTCTCACCAATCTCTCTCTCTGTACAACAAGTGGAAACCCAGCGCCCCCCCCCGCCCCCCGAAAGCCAGAAGCCTGCAGGAATTTGAGTGACTTTTATATTTCCATCGGACACTATATTATCCCCTAGACAAACGATCGAGCTGTTTCTTATTGATGGTTATTATTAGACCCGCGCTTTTAGATTAAGTATTGACTACTTATATTATCTGAACGGTTGTATTAATCTTACGTTTGTGCCCCTTTCATAAATAAAGTCTTTTAAAAATAGTACCATCAGACTTCAACGGACCTCTCTATCTTTGCTGGTAAGCGATCACGTTACGGGATTTCATAACAATAGACACACGTATTGGTGCACACACTGAGAGTCTGCAACATGTACCCATATTGCTGTAGTACTGGGGAACTCAAATATCTGTCCAGGTAATAGTAATTTTCTGCTTGTCATTTCAGGGAATGAACTGCTTAGGGCATCCAAAACAATATGAAATTAGCTGAAATTGAAAGCAATAAAATCATCGATTTTTTGCGGGTTTCCACCTCGCTATCTTTCTGTTTATCGCTGCTCTTCCGAAGTCCTCTGCGGACTCTATTTGCCGCAATTATATGTTTTACTGTTAATCCATTGAAAATAAGAATTAAGCCGATTGGTAGCAACGGTGTTAAAATGCCATCCAGTATTTCCATTCCTTTCCACACGGGTGAAGTAGCGTATTCATGTGTGACGGTGCAACGCCTCGGTATACTGTCAATAATGACGTAAGGTTCAACATCAAAGCAAAACGGGACACTTCTCCCGCAGCTCAGTATAACCACGGTCACCTTGACCACAGTTGCTGTTCTGTCAGTGCAGAATCGATCTCGCAGCTTTCGATAACATATTGCGATGAAACGATCGAAGGTTAAACTGACCATAAACCAAACAGAACAGTCCCTCGACATAACAAGTAATACACCTGTCACTGCGCATACAAGAGTGATGAGCAGGGATCCAGAATAGATGTAGATATTGTTGGTCTGTTCCACTAAAGCGAAAACTATAACCACTGTTATATCCGCTGTTGCCATTCCAACCAGGTAACGGGTGATGTATTTGGAGAGTCCGCACTTTCCCCGAGATAGGATCACAATCGCAGTTAAATTAACTACAAGAAATTTGGAGAGAAAAAAATAAAATTAACACAAAATTATCATTAGCTGCAAATGTCTGAATACCACTTTTTTCTCCAATGCTACACAGCATATGATGTTTTTTTTTGGAAGTGAGAAGCATAAATTCAATTTCTGTGGAATCTGTCCGTGCGCACTGGCTTGACAATAATGGACAGAATTAGCAGTGGGTTGACTACTTTCTGACAAATTAGAACCGGGAATTTGATTACCAGGTCTCACGAACCGGTGAAGGTCCATCGCTCCATAAACAACACCATTTCCATTGTTTGAGTTGAAATAGCTGATGGGATCATTTGTGGTGAAATCATGAGATTTAATGCGTAAGTTACAATCTAAAGTTTTATGGAAGAACAGACCTGAGTGTCGATATTAAACTGGCCAGTGAGTTGAAAAAACCTTCTGATCTGGAAAAACTACCACGATCGGTTCAGAAATCCGAGCAAGGTGAAACTATGTAATTTTAACAATATCAGCGCCAACGTAATTGACAAAACAAGTAATAAAAGAAATCTCATAGAAACAATATGGAAGCTGAATAATAAAACAATTATTTGCCTGAATCCTCCAATCTAGAAATACATTTCAGTCGAAGTTAGGTTCTGTGCTCAGTAAATGTCCAAACAGTGCAATTGATTGAAAGCAAGATGACGACAGCACCATACATACAGTGTCCAGTTCCAGTATCTTAGCAGGGATACTGATCGCAACAATTGCTGGATAGAAAACGCCGGCGATGTAGTAAATCGCTGGATATCCCTTCTTCCGTCAGTTGCACGGAAGCTTCCAATTGTTCATTGTGGTTCAGAGTTATATGCAATACAGAATAATTCCACTGGGGCAATTAGCGTGGTTATAGCATCTGTCGCATGAGGGACAACCAGCTACATAAACAGTTATATTAAAGTGTATTTCTCACTCTGTAAACCTGCCATGAAATCGGATCCCCAGTGGATGTTACATGTTGTTAACTTCTAAACAAATAATAATACGAACCTTTCCAATGTACTTTCCAAGACATCTGACGTCAGCTGCTGAAATGGGACATTTTCTGATCAGTGTTGTTTCTAATGTAGACAATCATCCGGAACAATCAATATGGACAATCAGTTTCAAACAGATTTAATTTGTCCCATTCAGCGGACCACCTTTGCCCCTACATTGAGGGCAGGATATCCGCTCGGCCAGTAAAATAGGGTACAATTTATTGAAGTGGAAGATAGGATCTTTTATTTGTCGCTTGTTTTAGTAATTTCGATAAGCTTCAAAATGCCCAGCGATAATTTGAAAGGAAGGTTTCGGGAAATGAACACGCAGATTTTCCCCATTCAAGGTCTATATAATAGACTCTAAAGAGAGGGTGTGTGGATACTAGAGAGGGAGTGCAGAGGAGATTTACAAGGGTGTTGCCCGGAATGGATGTCGTACCTTATGAGAACAGGGCCTTTTCTCCTTGTAGTGACAGAGGATGAGAGGTGACCTGACAGATGTGTATAAGATGAAGAGAGTGCTTGATCGCGTGGATAGTCTGAGTTTTTCTCCCAGGGCCGAACTGGCTAACACAACCGGGTATAGTTTTAAAGTGCTTGGTAATAGGAACATAAGAGATGCCAGGGCAGCTTTTTCACACAGAAAGTGGTGTGTGCATAGAATGCAGAGCCGGCGGCGGTAATGGAAGCGGATTCAATAGGGTATTTTAAGAGTCTTTTAGACAGGTACATAACTGTTAGAAATATAGAGGGCTATGCGCTCGGGAAAGTCTAAGGAGTTTCTGGAGTATTGACATATTCGGCACAACATTGTGGACCGAAAGGCCTGCAATATGGAGTATATGTAATATGTTTTATATTCCATCGTTTGAGTGATCTACAGCTAGAGTTCATATGCTTGGGGAGAAAGTTGAAATATGCAAGCAGTGTATTTAGTAGAAGCTATTCACTCGGAGAGTCGAGCGAGTGTGGAATGAACTGCAAGCGTAAGTGGTAGATTCGGATTCAACTGTATCAGTTCAGTGAAGGTTGTGTAGGTACGTGGATGAGAGAGGGGCGGAGGGTGAAGATAGGTGGGGTGAGGTGGAAGATCACAGAGGGATGACCTAGATGGACGGAAGAGCCTATTTCTCTGCAGTAATAATCTGTTCCCTCATGACTATCTCTGTTCGATTTCCCCATTCAAAGTCTTCTCATTTTGGTCACCACTCTAATTATTTGCGGAATAGAGGGTGTGTTCAAGCTCAACTTTCAAGCTTATTTCATTCTGCTCCTGAAACCTATACCACTCCGTGCCTATTGTTGAACTAGTACCGTTGGGCAGCTCTCGGCTTATTGGAAAAACAAAGTCTCGCCACTCTGCATCCAGGGTGGAACCTGTACCAATGTGCAGCCCTCGTTTGACTGGAGGGAGTCTCACGTCTGTATCTATCGTGGAACTGGTATCGGGCATGTACTGATGCGTGGCCCTCGGCTTCTTTGAGAATATCTCAGAGCTGATAACACGCTTTTCCCTCTCACACTTTGAATATGATTTGTGAGGCTGACTGCGCTAGTCTCTCCGTGTGATTCACCTTTTCTTGTAAATTGCTTTCTATCTATTGTCTAGATCCAATTGGTCCTCCGATGGCAATGACTAACTGCTCTTTTATAGGATTGAAGCCTTTCCAGTGGCGAATGGGAAGAGATGGAAAAGCGCAGTGATGAACGTCGATGTAATTCTAGGCAAAGCAGGTTTCTGACTCACACTGGGATTCTGAGATGTCGAGCTCCCCTGCGACTGTGGTCATTGGTCCAGACGCTGGAGATGCTGCCTGGACGAGCACTGTACACGCACACGTTCATTCACCAATGCAAAATCATGGATTTTGGAGGGTGAATTTGAAGCGATAGTGTTCCACAATGCGGTACCGGAATCTATACTGTGTCTCAGCAATATGGAATGAGGGAGGACGTGTTGATGCAGGTAGATGTCTTGTAATGCTTTCAGTGATAATAATGCCAGAAAGAAGATTAGTACGGAGAGATCGTGGACACGGGATGCCTGCAAAAACCGCAGAACGCGCTGCTGGCTGTGTAGGGAATTCTATCGTTGCAAGATTCGTTGAAGACGGAGGAAGTTACGGAGGAGTAATGCTAGAGCTCTGTTAGGTTAAAAACATGAAGATCTTTTTGTTTTCTTATGCACAGCTATAGGAAGGATGTGGAAACCATAGAAAGGGTGCAGAGGAGATTTTCAAATTTTTGCCAGTAGTAGGGATCATACCTTATGAAAATAGGTAGAGTGGACGGCATTTTTACTTGGAGCGACGGACGATGAGAGGTGACCTGACAGAAGTGTATAAAGGGATGAGAGGCATTGATCGTGTGAATAGTCAGAGGCTTCTGAGTCAGACAGTAACTGGATAACTGCAAATGGATATCAGAACAATAGACAATAGACAATAGGTGCAGAAGTAGACCATTCGGCCCCTCGAGTCTGCACCGCCATTCTGAGATCATGGCTGATCATTCACTATCAATACCCAGTCCCTACCTTGTCCCCATATCCCTTGATTCCCCGATCCATCAGATATCTATCTAGCTCCTTCTTGAAAGCATCCAGAGAATTGGCCTCCACCGTCCTCCGAGGCAGTGCATTCCACACCTCCACAACTCTCTTGGAGAAGAAGCTCTTCCTCAACTCTGTTTTAAATAACTGACCTCTTATTCTCAATCCATGCCCTCTGGTACTGGACTCTCCCAACATCTGGAACATATTTCCTGCCTCAATCCTATCAAATCCTTTAATTATCTTAAACGTTTCAATCAGATCCCCTCTCAATCTTCAAGCCCAATCTCTCCAATCTCTCTGCGTAAGACAGCCCTGCCATCCCAGGAATCCACCTAGTGAATCTACGCTGCACTTCCTCAATTGCCAGAATGTCCTTCCTTAAACCTGGAGACCAAAACTGTACACAATATTCCAGGAGTGGTCTCACCAGGGCCCTGTACAAATGCAAAAGGACATCCTTGCTCTTGTACTCAATTCCCCTTGTAACAAAGGCCAACATTTCATTTGCCCTCTTCACTGCCTGTTGCACTTGCTCATTCACCTTCATTGACTGGTGAACTAGGACTCCTAGGTCTCTTTGCATTTCTCCCTTACCTAACTCTACACCGTTCAGACACTCTGCCCTCTTGTTCCTGCTTCCAAAGTGGATAACTTCACATTTATTCACATTGAATGACATCTGCCAAGTATCTGCCCACTCACCCAGCCTATCCAAGTCTCGTTGTATTCTCCTAACGTCCTCTTCGCATGCCACACTGCCCCCAGTTTAGTATCGTCAGCAAACTTGCTGATATAGTTTTCAATGCCCTCATCTAAATCATTGACATAAATCGTAAGGAGCTGTCGTCCCAATACAGAGCCCTGTGGTACCCACTAGTCACCTCCAGCCAGTCCGAGAAACACCCATTCACTGCTACCCTTTGCTTTCTATCTGCCAACCAGTTTTCTATCCATGTTGAAACCCTGCCCCCAATGCCATGAGCTCTGATTTTACTCACCAATCTCCTATGTGGCACGTTATCGAATGCCTTCTGAAAATCTATGTATACAACATCCACTGCCTTACCCTCGTCTAACATCCTTGTTACACCCTCAAAAAACTCCAACAGATTAGTCAAACATGATTTGCCCTTGGTACATCCATGCTGGCTCGGCCTAATCCTATTTCTGCCATCCAGATGTGCCACTATTTCGTCCTTAATAATGGACTCAAGCATCTTCCCCACGACTGACGTTAGGCTAACAGGGCGAGAGTTCTCCGTCTTCTCCTTCATTCCCTTCTTGAAAAGTGGGATAACATTAGCCACTCTCCAATCTTCAGGAACTGATCCTGAATCTAAGGAACATTGGAACATGATTACCAATGCATCCGCAATTTCCTGAGCCACCTCTTTTTGAACCCTCGGATGTAGACCATCTGGACCCGGGGATTTATTAGCCTTCAGTCCTACCAGTCTACTCATCACAGTTTCTTTCCTAATGTCAATCTGTCTCAATTCCTTTGATATCGTACGACCCTGGCCCATCCATACATTGCTTGTGAGATTGCTTGTGTCCTCCCTGGTGAAGACAGATCTAAAGTACGCATTAAATTCTGTTGCCATTTCCCTGTTTCCCATAACAATTTCTCCCAATTCACTCTTCAAGGGGCCAACATTGTTCTTAACTATCTTCTTTCTCTTCACATAGCTAAAAAAGCTTTTGCTATCCCCTTTTATATTCCTGGCTAGACTGAGCTCATACCTGATTTTTTCTCTCCGTATTGCTTTTTTAGTTAAGATCTGCTGTTCCTTAAAACTTTCCAAATCATCCGTATTCCCACTCATCTTAGCCCTGTCATACTTTTTCTTTAATGCTATACAATCTCTGACTTCCTTTGTCAACCACTGGGCCCCTTCCCCCTCTTTGAATCCTTCCTTCTCAATGGAATGAACTGCTTTTGCATCTTTTGTATTATGCCCAAGAATATCTGCCACTGCTGATCCACTGTCTTTCCTGCCAGGGCATCCGCCCATTTAACTTTGGCCAGCTCTTCCCTCATGGCTCCGTAGTCTCCTTTATTTAATTGCAACACTGACACCTCTGATCTGCCCTTATCCCTCTCAAATTGTAGATAAAAACTTATCATGTTATGATCACTGCTTCCTAATGGCTCCTTTACTTCAAGATCACTTATCAATTCCTGTTCATTACACATCACCAACTCCAAAATAGCCTCGTTCCTGGTTGGCTCAAGCACAAGCTGTTCCAAAAATACATCCCTTAGACATTCCACAAACTCCCTATCCTGGGGTCCAGCACCGACCTGATTCTCCCAGTTCACCTGCATGTTGAAAACTCCCATAACGACTACATTAACTTTAGCACATGCCAATGTTAACTCCCTAATCAACTTGTACCCAATATCTACTCTACTGTTTGGGGGCCTGTACACAACACCCTTTAGGGTCTTTTTTTCCCTTACTGTTCCTCAGCTCAATCCACACAGACTCTATTTCCCCTGTTCCCAAGTCCCCTCTTGCTAAGGACTGAATCTCATTCCTCACCAACAGGGCCACCCCACCCCCTCTTCCCATATTTCTGTCTCTACGATAGCACGTATACCCTGGTACACTCAATTCCCAAGCCTGATCCCCTTGAAGCCATGTCTCCGTTATCCCAGCAATATCGTAGTTCCCCATTTTCATCTGAGCTTCAAGCTCATCTGTCTTATTTCTGACACTACGCGCATTCAAGTATAGAATTCTTAGCCCATTCCTCCTCTCTTAGCTTAAAACACTGTCTACTGTACCTAACCCAGTTGCTTGAACTTCCATCGGGCTAATTGCACCCTGAATTTTGATGACCTTCTCAAGATCACCCAAACCTTCTACACATTTAACCCCATGCTCCTTCTGACCAAACCTCTGGATCTGGATCTCTGCCCCCTGCACATGTAGTTTAAACCCCCCTCCCCCACCCCCCGAGCAGCGCTGGCAAACACTCCTGCAAGAATGTTAGTACCCCTCCGGTTCAGATGTAGATCGTCCCTTCGAAACAGATCCCAATGTCCCTGGAAAAAAGACCAATATCCAAAAACCTGAACCCTTCCTTCCTGCACCATGCTCTCAGCCTCGTATTAATGTGCATAATTATTCTATTCTTCGCCTCACTCGCACGTGGCACAGGTAGCAATCCCGAGATTGTCACCCTGGAGGTCCTGCCTTTCAGCTTCACTCCTAACTCCCTGAACTCTCTAAGCAGGACCCCCTCACTCACCTTACCTACATCGTTGGTCCCTACATGGACCACTACATCTGGGTTCATGCCCTCGTTCTCAAGAATAGCCTCCACCCGATCTGAGATGTCCCGGACCCAGGCACCAGGGAGTCAACACACCATCCGAGACTCCCGATCTGCCCCACAAAATAGGAGATTCCCCCCTGACTATAGAATCACCTAAAACTATCGATCTCTTCTCTTCCCTCCTCCCCTTTCTAGTTGAGGGTTCAACCTCTGTGCCGAAGGTAGGACCACTGCAACTCATTCCTGGTAGGTCATCCCCATCAACAGTATCCACTACGGTATACTTATTGTTAATGGGAATGGCCGCAGGTGTGCTCTGCTCTCTCTGCCTGCTCCCCCTGCCTCTCTGGACCGTCACACATCTGCCTACTTCTTGGTTTTTTGGTGTGACTACCTCCTGATAACTCCTATCTATCTCTGCCTCTGCCTCCCGAATGATCCGTAGTTCATCCAGCTCCCGCTCCAACTCCCTAACTCGGGCTGATAGGAGCTGCAGCTGGACGCACCTCTTGCAGGTGTGGTCATCAGGGACAAATGTGTTGACCCTGACTTCCCACATACCTCATACGGAGCACACCACTGCTCCGACTGTCTCCCCCATACCTGAACTGAATTAATAGAATAAGTCTAAAAAGCACCTAGCGACCTTACCTTCTTCCCCTCAGCGAGCAATCACACTTCCTTACCGAAGTCCCCTTACGCCGAAGACCACTTAGCCAAAGCCCAGGTCTCTGCTTCCACGAACTCTGCTGCCCGCTCGACGCTGCCCGCTCTGACAAGAAGTCCTGCCTTTTAAAGTGCGCGCTCGACGCTGACGGCACTCGTGCCTGCGCAGTTCCCCCTCCTCCACAGGTATTGACCAGGTAGGCTTAAATCCTACCTACAAGGTCGAATTCTCTGAGCTCCCAGCTGAATCACAAGCTGTAACTTGCTCCCGATTCCAAGCAAAAACATATTGCTTATGTATTTATTTATCAATGCCCGCCCTCCTGCAGCAAATAAACCATTTGAAAAATGGTAAACAAGACAAAGCATGTTTATGTTAATGCCACTTTGTCTTCCCGCCTCCAGCTTTCGTTACCAACTTTTGTACATAACAAACGAATACAAATCTGATTTTTGACAGATTTTCTATTTCCTTTAAAGGTGGTAATAGAGAAAAAAACATCGTATTGCGTTCTTTCTTTAATTGAAATTTTCTTCTATGTTGAATATGATCATATCTGCAATGTTATGCTTCCATACTTGTTCTGAGAAGTTGTACGTGTCAAAAATATCTAATAATAGGAGCATTTATCCTCCCAGATTTTGCTCCACTGCTGTTCAAATCAAAGGTAAGCATTTCACGTCATTTCAGGATCTAATTAACGTCATTTCATCGGTGGTTGTAATATCTTCGGAGAGATGTCTTCACTATTTAACTCGCTTGCCGTTTAATCTGTCCGGAAATGCAGAGGAGGCTCGAGCTGAAACCCGAACAGCGGGGCGGATTCCGTGGGGAGAGGTATCTCCATAACAGATCGAGAAATAATACAACAGGATAATACCAGAAGCCTCAAAGCAATGGGCAAGGGAAATTAAACGCCATTTACAACAAGATTAAAATTATTCAGTTCGAGCAAAACCCAGAAACTACCTGTTGAGGCCGACTTGTTCCATGAATGAACAAGGATGGTGTTTGAGAACTGGGGTTCAGTCAGCTGCAGATCATTTGTATGGAACGAGTGTCAGGTTAATCCTATCAGCTGGGTAGAGAAAAGGATATGTCAGCGTGTGCAGTCCTGAAAGAAACTCCACCACCGCCACCGTCCATGGACGGGCCCGAGAGCCTGAACCGATCCGTATGGGTCCGGTAGAACCCAGTGATTAACAATTTATCCAAGGTGCTGTTACGAAGAAGGACGTCACGGGTTTGGCAAGTGAGGCAGAAGACACTGATTACGGAAAGCTCATTAATCATTTACTCACCAACAGCAAGAGGTGTGACAATCCTTGCAGCAGAAAGAGACATCCTAATTTCCTTGAAGAACATTCCCTATCTGTTTCTATTTCAACCTCTGCCAGTAATTGAGAATATTTAATGGGGTTTGAATTTAATCTGGATGCCATGCGCTTAATAGCATTTGCTGCGTTCACGGCACTAAAAGTGATCATTAGTCATTTTGTGCATTTGCCTTAATATTTCCGTGTATTGGATCAAGATTAGGCTTTTCTTGGTGATCGGAAATACGTAAAAAAGGATTCCGGAATTACTGGAATTTGAATTCCCCTGACCTGGACATTGTAAACAGGAAACAATCCATAATATTAGTGTTTACTCTATCAGGCAACCTCATGTTACTCAGTATGACAGCATCTGAGCATCATTTTAACCCTCTTTTCGCCATGTTTCAGGTCCCGACAAATATTCTCCGGCAGGTGTCATTGAATAAATCAGAAACCTGCTCACGTACATCATTCCCTGTGCAAGCATCGGTATTGAAGCATTTACCACATTAAATTCAGGAAAGAGCTAAAAACCAGATATTGTCTCCTTGCAGGGTAATTCTGACAATGACAAATAAAAATATGTCAAACCATTTTGTCGTGTCTTTCGTAGTTTTCGGTTTCATTTCATACCCGCTGTCTCTACTTGCATTGCAGTTTGAAAGAGTGCAGAGAAGGTGTAGAAGGATGTTGCCGGGACTTGAGAAACTGAGTTACAGAGAAAGGTTGAATAGGTTAGGACTTTATTCCCTGGAGCGTAGGAGAATGAGGGGTGATTTCATAGAAGTGTAAAAAATTATGATGGTATGGATACAGAGAATGCAAGCAGGCTTTTCCACTGATGCCAGGGGAGAAAAAATAACAAATGTCATGGGTTAAGGGTGTCGGGGGAAAAGTTTAAAATTTAAAGAGAGCATCGGGGGGGGGGGGTTCTTCACGCAGAGAGTGGTGGGAGTGTGGAATGAACTGCCAGATGAAGTGGTGAATGCGGGCTCACTTTTGACAGTTGAGAAATACGTGGACAGGGAAATGGATGAAAGGCATTTGAAGGGATATGGACCAGTTGCAGGTCAGTGGGACCAGATAGAAAAACGGTTCGGCACAGCAAGAAGGGCCGAAAGGCCTGTTTCTGTGCTGTAATGTTCTATCAGGAATCCGGATTGTTATTTCGAAAAAAGAGTGACATCTGAACAAGGTGATAAATGTCCTCCTGGTTAATTGCAAAGTCCATGTATTGCATCGACTGATTATACTTAGTGTAATGCAAGAGGGAAAACGAACTAATGAGTAGAAGCGAAGGAAATTAATTTTAAGGCAAAACTTGCATCGGCGGCACAACGGACTGGAAAACTACAAAATGTAAGTCAGTAATTCAAATGTTCCATTTAATATCAGAGAAGCTATACAATATACACCATCAATTTCTTGTTCTTCACAGACATCCAGGGAAACAGAAGCGTGCGCCAAAAGATGAGAGAAAGTAAAAAAAAAATCCGATTTCTCCGATTCGAGAATCGTCAACACACCCGCTCCCACCAACACGAGAAAGAATGAAGAATATACTAAGTTATTTTACTGTAGTTTGTGAAGAAAAATCATAAATATATATATATATATATCTCCTGTTCGAGCATGCCATTTTATTTTAACCTCGGTAGGCTTATGGGATGAGTTAACAGACGTTCAGTTGGCCCTGACTGAAGCTGCTAACTGATTTCGGATGTTACCGAGTGCCCAGGGTTCAGGCTTTGAATAATGTTTGCTTTCATATCAACAAAAGCTTCGTGAACCGCCGCTCTGAACTATCCAGAATACAGAAAGGCCAGAACAGCCATTTTACACATTGACTCGCGTCCCACAGCTCGCTGGTTAACGGACCAACTATCCCGACCATGTACATATGACATGGATCACGTGTGCAATTGGTCACGACATCAACGCTGTTAATCCTAGCCCGAACAAGCGCGGTTTCAGCTCACATCTGTGGCGGAAGCTCAGCAGGACGATGGCGCCTAATGGCGAATACATTGCTTGCATTTTCGGAAGCTGCTCTATTTCCATCTTTGATATCTCCTTTCGCTTCCTTTTCAAGGTTCGATTGAAGACCCTGATCTAGGTTTACACATTGATTTCGATTCTCGGTTTCGGCATCGGCGAGGGAGGTGTATAGGTGAACTTCGTTTTTGGGCTTTTCCTTGCATTTATGTTGAGGAATAGACAGCACGTCGGTATTTTGCTCTGGGTGTCGATTTGGGAATCCCGGGAATCTTTCAGTCTCCCAGATGGCCACATCTGCGCCAAGTGCCCGGAGATGTTGCTCCTGAGAGACGGTGTTAAGTGTCAGATAAGTTGGTGACTGTCAGGGAAGGGATGGGAAGACCTCTGATTGCAGAGTGCACCCCTGTAGCCACCCCTCAGTAATCGTTATCTCGTTTTGGTTGCGGTTGAGGGGGAATCACCTGACAGTGGACGACCAAGGCGATTGGGTCTCTGGCACTGGGCCTGTTTCCGTGGTTCAGAAGCGAAAGAGTGCAGGGGTCATGGGGGATTCCATAGTGAGCGGAACAGACAGGAGGATCTGTCAGCCTGATTGAGGTACCTGCACGGAGTGTTGCTTCCCACATGCCAGGGTATGGGACGCCTTACATTGGGTGCAGAATATTCTGATGGGAGAGGGAGAGCAGCCAGAAGTCTTGGTCCACGTTGGTACACATCAAGGTAGAGAAAAGGTAGAAAAAGACAGAATTCAGGGCGTTAAGTAGGAAGCTGAAAAGCAGGACTTCGAGTGTAGTTATCTCGGGAACTCTGCCCGTGAAATCCATGAACAGCATGATTAGGTGAATAATGTGTGGCTGACAGACCGCTGTAGGGGATAGGGCTTCAGGTTCCTGGATCATTGCGGCCTCTTCTGGGGGGGGGGGGGGGTACGACATGTCCAAAAAGGACGGGTTACACCAGAACCCAAAGAGGTCTAATAATCTAGCGGGCACATTTAATAGAGCTGTTAGGGTCCGTTTAAACTAATTTGCTAGGGGTTATAGGAGCCGGAGTGATGGGGCTGAGGCAGGGGAATTCAGAAATAAATCGAAGATAGCATGCACGAGATAATAGAAAGAGCAGACGGGGATGAACTTTAGTTAGGGTCACTTACAGGGCAATACAGGCATGATGTAGTTAAAACAGAATGCACCAAATACTGGCTTAAAGAGTTACATTTGAATGCACGCAGCATAAGGAATAAAATGGACGATTTTAAAATACAGCTACAGATTGGCAAATATGACATTGTGGCCGTCTATGAAACTTGACTAAAGGATGGTTTCAATTGGGAGCAGAACGTCCAAGGTTATACGGTGGACAGAGATAGGTTAGTCGGCAGAGGGGTGGTGTGGTTCTGTGTATAATAAATTATATTGGATGATTGGAAAGATATGACGTAGGATTGGAAGGTGTATAGTCTCTCTGGGTTGAGTTTTAGAACTGGGCAGCGTGAAGGACCCTAACGGCAGTTGTATGCAGACCTCCAAGCAGCAGCCGAGATGTGGATTACAAATTACAGCAGGAGATAGAAAAGGCGTGTCAGAAAGGCAATGTTATGATATTAGTTGGGGATTTTAACATGACAGTGGATTTGGAAATCTAGGTATGTAATGGACCACAAGAGAGAGAATTTGTTGGATGTCTATGGGACAGCTTTAATGGCATTTGAGACTGTTATGACAGCATAGACTCCATCAACAGTTTAACGTGAAATATTCCTTCATACAAGCAAATACACAACGAATATCATACCAACGTAGAACAAAACAAAACAAAGAAAAGCTTTATCACTACAGACGTGTTAAATCAGACGAAATGTGAAGTTGCACAAGTGCTGGAAAGAAACCTACCTAAAGACCACAACAGTACTATTCAAGAAAATAATGAAATTGCAAACCACTGAAGCACTAATGAAAGTACAACTTCCCAACAGCAACAATACATATGAAGAACCTTCTCGGAATGCAGAGGAAGCTTAGAGGAAAGACAAAATCATACTCATATTGAACATTACACGAGACCCAGCAAAGAATCTTACATTTGTAAACAATACGTCATTGTAATTTGATGAAAGTCTTAAACACTCTCAAAAATGTTATAATACCAAAATGTATAAGAAAACCTGACGCATTTGAAGAACAACACAGAGTAACACAATTTTCAGTATTAACGGCGGTGCAGTACAATGACGCCAGAGTAGAGACGCTCATTTATAGAAAATCAAAACGAGGTAATGAAATGAGAACACTGAGGTAGCAGAAGAGACTAAGAAACAATATTGATACGCTAAGAAAAGTAGTCCGCCTAATGGAGTATAAATTCACAACACAATCAAGAATTTTTAGGAAAAAGCTAGAGAAATACTAAGCAAATATAACGTCCATAGAAGATTAGTAGAAGTAAAGCGTTTTGGAAATCGTGACACATTAAAACCGTAGCTTCGTGCATACATAACGAGACTAAATACAACATGAAATGCACCAGACAAAGAACACAGAGTTATCAGTTCAAAGACAATGACAAAGATTTAGGGTAGATATTGAAACTAAATTCAATGCACCAAAACTTTACGATTCTTAGCATAGAAACTGAACAAACACAGAGATAATAAACATTTCGTCTAAAATCATGTCACACAGGGTTAGGCAAAATCAGGAAGTGAGCTGGATTAGGGAGGGACAGAACGCACACACAGGAATGAGGAAATGTGCATACCTGGTTAGAATGGAAATGTTGAAAGAAGTTATAAAATATACAGAAGTGGAAAAGCATCGGACTGATAATATTCATAAATATTGAGAAAAAGTATACTTGCTTTCATCTGTACCTATTAACGCATGTCAAGAATTTTCTTAAATATTTTGTAAAGGTGTTTACGTTTCAACAGATGGTGAAAATTATTTCTTACGGAAAAGGGGAAGCACAGATGCTGCATCAAACTATCGTCATATAACTTGCTTACAGTCGGCTGAGTACATAAAATTGCAACATGAAATATTTCGCAAATAAAGAACAACTGATTATAGATTCCATAGGTGTAAGTTAAGCCCGGCGGTAATGCAGACATGTTCCGTGTTTCTACCACCACTGCCAAGAAGACTTTGACTCTTTTCCACAATCACGGCTGACAGAAGCCGGTAATATATATGTAAACTATACACAAGATTTATAAAATTCCTTCAACATCTGTTGAAGTATTGGTGTATTTAGTCTCTGTAAATACTAACAAAAAATATCTATCAGATCCGATAGAAAATGATCCGAGAGAATTTTCCAGGACGATTCCCGAAGTCCACTATGGTTCTGCGTTGCTTTAAACCTGATTCCAGCAATTGAAAAGTAAGTGTGCTCGGGTTATTTTTTCGTACCTCAGGGTTTTTCAGCTTGGGCTACGAAAACAATAAAATCAATTTAACAATAATAAATTTCTGCACCGATTTGCACGTCGAACAGATATTGTGCCAGGAAAAGATTTAGTCTTTCCAATTTTGATGGGGTGCAGTGTATACCCCTGCGCTAAGGAGAATGGTGGAGGTGATGCAAATAGACGGAGAATGGAGACAGAGAGTGTGCGCATGTGTGAAAGAGGGAGAGAACGCCTGAGCTATGATGAATTTTCCTTTTTAACAATTATCGTTTTCTTTTACAGTAGATCATGTTGTTGTTTTTTCCCTGGGGCTTTGCTATTGCTTGGCTGGCAGGTGGAATGTGTTGGTGCGTCTTGCTGCAATAACTGTTGGAGGGGGCGGTCAATGCTTTGCTGCTGCTTGTGCGTGGGAGGGGCGAACAGGGGGACGCTTTCGGGTTCCAAATGTTATACTGTCTTTTGTCTTTTGACGTACGCTTCTGTTTCCCTGGATGTCTGCGAAGAACAAGAATTTGATGTTGTGCATTGTACAGAATCTTTGTTATTAAATGGGGAACAAATGAACTGATGAATGTTATTTTTTTTTTGTTTTCCCAGAAACTAAGGTAAAACACACGGCTACCTAGTCTTTTCTTAACTCTGACTTCAGTTTCTGACTATGATCCTGCATGCCGCTGGTGAGAGATTTGCCTTAGGATTCATTTCTCTTCGATTCTGCTCATTCAAACGCTTTTCCTCATTTATTAGACTAAGTGTAATCTTTCGATACTGACAATAGATTCTGCAATAGGCCAGGAGGACATTAATCACCTTGTTTAGAGGTGACATCTGTTTCTCAATGACAATCGGGATTCCTGATAGACTGGTGCATGTTGTAACAGAGGGCACAAAATGAAACCGAACATTTCCGAAGACATGGTAACATGGATTTAAATATATTTTCTTGGTCAATATCAGGATAATCCTGCAAGGAGACATTCTTAATTGTTTGTTCCTTCCTTCAGTAAGATGAAGTTGCCAGATAGAGTGAAGAGCAGTATTGTGGATTGTCTTCTGCTTATAATGTTCAGTTTACGAGAATTCGCATTTCTGTAATTCCAAAATACATCTTGCAATTTTCGGAGCACAAACAGATACCAAAACTAGATTATATTTACAAAAATATTAAAAGCAATGAACGAAATGACCAAAGGCATCTTTTAGTCATGTGAATGTAGCAAAAGCTGCAAAGCACATGATATCAAGATTAAATTCAAAGTCGCATGAAATATCCCCAAGTATTGGCAGAGCCTGAAATACGAACAGATCAAGGACGTTTTTCAAGAAAATCAGGACCTGTTTTTCTGCTGCAGGGGTTATCAGAGTTCTTGTTGTTTGTAAGTGAATGATTCATGAGCTTTTTGTAATCGGTGTCTTCTGTCTCACTTGCCAAACCCGTGAGCTCCTCCTTTATAGCAGCATTTTGGATAATTGTTCATCATTGAATTCTACCGGACCCATCCGGATCGACTAAGGCCATGGAGGGTGGTGGTAGTGTTTCTATCAGGCCTGCACACGCTGACATATCCTTGTCTCAAATGTATCTGCCACTCTCTCCATACACATGATCTGCAGCCTATTTAAACCCTGATCTCAACCACTATGCTTGTTCACTTATCGAAGCAGTCCGCCTCGACCAGTAGTGTCTGGCTTTCACTCAACTTGCATAACGTTTACCTTGTTGCAAATAGTGTTTAATATCCCTTGACCCTTGCTTCGTGGCTTCTGTTGTTATTCTGCTTTATATTTTGTGATCTGTTATGGAAGTTATTGTTCCCCCTGAGTTCGCTCCGCTGCTCTAATGTTGGTTCAGGCCTCCTCTGCATTTCCTGACACATTGAACAGCAAGCGTGCTAAGTGCAGAAGACGTCTCTACGATGATATTACAGACATCCTTGAAATGACGTTCATTATATTCTATAAAATGACATGAAATGCTTTCCCTTGATTTGAACAGTAGTTGAGAAAAATCTGTGAGGACATATGCTCCGGTTATTAGATATTTTTGAATTACACACAAAACGTTTTCGAAACATGTACGAAAGCGTAACATGGAAGATATGATCACATTCACCATAGAAGGAAGAACGCAACATATCGTATTTTTCTGTTATGAGTTTTAAAGGAAATAGGAAATTTGTCAAAAACCTGATTTTTCTGTTCGCCTGTTATGTCTAAAAGTTGGTCAGGAAAACTGGTGGCAGGATGACAAAGTGGCGTTAGTATAAATGTGCTTTCGCTTGTTTAGCTTTCTGCAAGTGGTTTCCCTCCAATATTCAATGGGTATGATCACAGAAAGGCCGATAGGTACTATCAATGTTATTAATGATTACGCATTTGAGGTATTGATTCTGCAGTTTGTAATTTGTGTGTTAATATTTTATTTGCTGCATGGGAGCGGGCGTTGACAAATAAAGACATAACTAATATGTTCTGCTGTCCAGTTACAGTGTGATCATAGATTGCAGGGGATCTTCACTGATGATGTTATTGTGCTGAAAAGCATTTTTTTATAAAGAGGGATATTGATATGGTTTTATAGCCATACATCTTGTTTTTCGCTGTGTCCATCATGAATTTGGACAAGCAATAAAGTTGCCAGTGTACTTCAAGATGGTTCTGAATAAGCAGTGACATTATTTGTGTGAGAGTTCGTGGACCGAATCAGATGCGATAATAACATTGCAGTATTGGTGGACCTAGGCATACACTAACGCTATCAATGGCGTGACAGAATTAGCACTGATAACACCATGTGGTATCTGATATTCCCATAGTCTGTGACAGTCCTGTCCATTGCAGTAATGGATCGCTCGGAAGGAGGGAAAATAACCCCAGTGGTCTCCTCACAGCCCGGAAAGGGAATCAAATTGTCCCTCTCGTAAATGTAATCCTTCTCAATCTGTCTATTTACGTATGCACAAAACTATCTATTTATAAGCGTACATTGGCGATAAACTGAAAACCTCTTTCTGTGAAAGTACCATAGTGACGATTTCTATGGAGTCTTCCTCTGCTGCAGCGGTAGCCATGACGCCTTCTGTGCCTTGTTTTGACTTTGCTCTCCATGAAGTGTTGCTGCACCGCCTTCTTGGGTGTTGGATATTGTAGTTGATCTCATCCGCTGAGTCCGGGACCTGCCTTCACATGCTGGGGTATGCAAATCCCTAACTCACGGGGGTTCAAGTCTGACGGTTACACTCATCTGGTTTATCCTGTATGCCCTCGCTTCCATACCGGGGTTGCCACTGTCGGAAGAAAACAGTTAGTTGGAGCCACCGGTAAGAGCTGGGTGTAGGAGGGAACTAACAGTGGATGAGCTGCCTTTGGGTAGAGTACGGCATGCCCAAAGGTGGATGAGCTGCCTTTGGGTAGAGTACGGCATGCCCGCCGCCAAGGTGCAAAGAAGATACAAAATTTTAAAATTAAGGTTCTTGTAGATTTTATTTTGGCACAAAACTCTAGTTGTTAATGAGATAACTATTAATAATTAGTCACTTTCATAGCATCAACAACGTGCACTAAATAGGTATCAAGTCTGATCGCCAAGTCTGGCAGAGCACCATGGCTGTCTGTTAACGGCAGTGAGTTTTTAAGCGAGCAAAGTGAAGTAAATGTATACGGATTTGTGTTCCTGAAGGGGGAAGACCCACGTTTCACTGAGCCGTTAGTAATTCAATGCTGGTTGTCCTTGATCATATTTATCATAGTAAATGTTTACGATATTTATATGACCAGTACAAAACCTATATTTTCAGTATGACACTGACCGTAATTGTATTCGCCGGAGAGACAGTATCGGAAATTTTGTTGGAGAGTTGACAAAACAACGCTTGCGGTCACGTAAATATTACGTCGGACTGTGTCCGATATTTCCCATTGAATATCGGGAATAAAACATCCTCACATATTTGTAATTTGGTGCTGTTTCCTGCATTCTTATTTACTTCAGATAGCAATCATCATTATTTTACAAGGAGCATTGTTTCTTTTTGCACGATATTTGCCTGACTTCGACTGACTGAACGACGTTAACACCCCGAAACGGGTGAGTGTTTCTCGCCATCTGGATCTCAGCTTCTGGAGAATTTACCCGTATCTTCCTCCAGCGTCATAGAAACATAGAAATCCTGCAGCACAATACGGGCTCTTCAGTCCACAATTCTGTGCCGAACATGTCCTTACCTGAGAAATTACTTAGAGTTACCGATAGCCCTCTAATTTTCTAAGCTTAATGTACCTGTATAGGGTTTTCTTAAAAGACCCTATCGTATCCGCCTCCGTCAACGTGCCAGCAGCACATTCCATGCAGTCACCACCCTCTGCGTAAAGATAATTACGCCTGCATCTCCTCTCAACCTACTTCCAAGCACATTATAACAGTGCCCACTCGTGCTAACCATTTCAACCCTGGGAAAAAGCCTCTGACTATTCACACGATCAATGCCTCTCATCATTATATACCACTACCAGGTCACCCCTAATCCTCTGTCACTTCAAGTGAAAAAGGTCGAGTTCCCTCAACCTATTCTTCTAAGGAATGCTCCCTAATCCAAGCATAACTTTGTAAATTTCCTCAACGAATGAACGTGTAAATATTCCCCGGCGTTCCTATCCAGATGGATCTGCGGCCGGTCTGTAAGGATGGAGCCCAGTGAATCCCAGATGGATTGGCAAAATGGCTTTAAAACTGCCTTGCAACAGGATATATAGCTTCACGTGACTCTTCTCCTAAAGTTTCTTATTTTTTGTCCACAGGTGACACGGAACAAGAATATGATGGAATATTCCACACCAGTCTTCAGTATATCAATAGGACTGTTGACGCCATCAGCAAAGAACCGCGCTTCGTAACATTCCTTTCTACAGTGTGTACCGTGTTAAGTGCTCGTCCAGGAACTGGAACAATGACCACAGTTGCAGGGAACTTTCCATCTCAGAGTTCCTGTGTAAGTCAGAAACCTGCTTTGCCGAGAAATGTATATCCACATGTCACTGTTATTCTCTAACTCTTCCCATTCGCCACCTGAAAGGTTGCAATCCTATAAAAGAGAAGTTAATTATTGCCAGCGGAGGGGCGATTGGAGACAGGTAATAAATGATGCCTTGCTAACAACACAAATATAGCAGAAATCATCAAAACTAGTACGAGCGTTTATATATTGATCAGTGAACGGGGTGTATTGATTAATGGCGTAGTGGACAATGAAATAGCGGAGTAGGAATTGAAAAGAATTGCTTTCGCAACAAATGGCAACAGCTTACGAGTTACTGATAGAATTTACAAGAACTGGTGAATCACACGGTGAAACTAGAGCAGTCTGTGACCATAACTCCTGTGACCGTTCATCAGTGATGGAATTCTCACCGAGGCAAGGGTAGACACACAAATAATTCCCCACCGGTCACATCTTTCTACGCGGTGAGAGCAACTGATCGATTTGCCCGAATCGAAACTCCAAAAACCCCACTTACCTGTTGGTTCAACAAAGCTCATTCTGTGTCCAAAACCGTGTGTCTGTCTGTGTCTCACCGAACATGATATTTATCTGCGCATGTTGGACACCAGATGTCCATCAACCTGCTCCGTCCTCTAGTCTCTGTAAAAAAAATTACAAGCAGGCAAATGTCCTTGTGGAAAGGTAAACAAGCTTGTAGAGATACCATAACATCAATCGTCTCTCTCGCTCTCTCGCTCACTGCTTTGGACAACTCCCTCTCTCTCTTAATAGAAGAAAGGTCCATAGGGTCAATTCTGGACCTCATCACAATCACCCGTCACACCCACTTCCTTTTAAGAAAGATTTCCGAAGCATTTTTTTTTTAGCTTAAGTGTATGTTACAGAGTTTGAAACAATACATAGCGGATTATCATGTAGCACGTTACAGAAGCGTATACAAATACGAATCTCTATTCCACTTCTAATCTTAACATTCAAACTATCAATGTGCCATGATATTGTCTTTATCTTTCACATGCTCTGTTACAAAAAGTCAGATTCCTGCAAACCCAGATACTGTTGTATTGAAAATGGAGTTTGATCACCAATTGTGCCTTCTCCACTTCGAAAGAGAACACTTAACCATCACGTGATCAGCTGGAATGGCTTTCAAGGACGACCTGAAATTTACCCTGCACAGGGGCTAACTCCTCACTCATATTCTCCAAAGTAAGGACATTCATTGCATTTCGAAACAAGTCCATTGTTCCAGAAAGGCATTAATTTTATCTCCAAGATGTTTAGTTCCAAATGTTGCCATAATAACACCTGCAGATAGTCCCTCCAAATCACAAATTTGAACAACATCATCGAGTTGTTTATCTTTAAATTCCAAAGTATAGTTTAACAAATCAGCATGTTCTGTCTCAGCAGCTGAGACAGCTGTTTCTCTCAACAAAGTCAAAGCACTTGAAAACAATCCAAACTTCACAAGTACTTTATTCAAAAGGTCAGAAGAAATATTTTTCCCTATACTTTCAATTACATTCACATCACCAGCTTTCATCTCATCACCAAATAACACAAGTGGTTGAGAATCCTCAATTTTTCACTGAACCAAGTCCAACTGACACAAAAGGACTGCATTCATTTTTTAACGAAGTAAGACACCTCAGACCTTTCCTGAGTCTCAACACAAGGTTGAATAGCCTCTGAATCCACAGGTACTTCAACAACCCGAACACAGGCAAACGGGACAGCTGCCTCAGCATTTCAAAACCAGTCCCAGTTTAAAATTCCAGGTACCCTTAGCACGCCCCAGCTACTCTCTGGGAAACTCACATTCGGATTAAATTCAACATTGTGGGTTAAAACAACCTCGTCTGCCAACCCAGCAGACTCCCGCAAGGTAGCGGCATCCTTTTCATCTCGGAATGCCCTGACATCATTGGGAACACACTCCTTAAATTCTTCAATTACATCCAGCTCTTTCAAGCTATAAAAATCACCAGGGACCAATATTGGACCTCCCAGCTGCTACATCTCCCTCTCGAAATGTCTCTGTCGGTCTGCTTCTCCAGCCTCTTATTTAATTCTCTCTAACTACATCTGTTCCAGACGCAATCGGATGTTCGGAGGAAACGTTTCTAACTTCTCCTCACTAAAGTGCTTTGTAGAAAGATAGTGCTCCACTATTATCACTCCAAGTTTCACCTTTGTCATACCCTTCATATACTCTGTGAGGTTCAATGCATCAACGCAGTAACAACTTCCCACAACTCAACCTTTTTAGTTTTCCTTAAGCCCGCGGGGTCTTGCGTTGCCAGACGATCTGGTGTTTTGCAGAAATACATGCAGGGTCATGCATTTCAGAGAGAGAGAGAGTTGTGAGGTGAGCTGATGCCGTCGATCTTTCCGTTGTCTTCCGAAATCCCGGTTGTCCGCTGAAATCCTGTTGAAGTCACCGACTGTGACGATAACACCTGTGACCGTTCTTCAGTGATGCAATTATCAACCAGGCAAGTGTGGACACACAAATAATTCCCAACCGGTCACATCTTTCTACACTGTGAGATTTCCCCAAATCGATCCTCCATAAACCCCACCGTCCCGCTCGTTCAACAAAGCTCGTTCAGTGTCCAATTCCGTGTGTCTCTCTGTGTATCAGCGCACCTGGTATTTATCTCCACATGTTGGACACCAACTATCCATCAAACAGATCCACCCTCTTCTCTCTGTAAGAACTTTACAAGCAGGCAAGTTTCCTTGTGGGAAGGTAAACAATTTGCAGAGAAACTATAACGTCAATCTCCCCAAGCCGATGAACTCTAGTTGTCGATTCACTCAATGGATAGAACTTAGAACATAGAAATCTACAGTATATTACAGGCCTTTCGGTCCACAATCTTGTGCCAAATATGTAACCCACTCTGGCAACTCCCTGTACTTCCTCGAGCACATAGCCTCTAGTTTTCTGAGCTGTATGTACCTGTCTAAAAGACTCTTAAAAGGCCCTATTGTATCCGCTGCTACCAACGCCGCCGGCACCGCATTCTATACACACAGCGCTCTCTGTAAAAGCTTACCCCTCGTTTCCCCTCTGTACCTATTTCCAAGCACTTTAAAATTATGCCCTCTTGTGTTAGCCATTTCAGCCCTGAGGGGAAAACTCTCTGACTATCCACGCGATCAACGATTCTCTTCATCTTATACACCTCTGTCAGGTGACCATTCATCCCCTGTCACTACAGGGATACAAGGCCAAGTGCAGTTATACGGTTCTCCTAATGTACAAACTCTAATCTAGCCAACACCCTTGTAAATCGCCTCCGCACTCCCTCTGCAGTATGCAAGCACCTTCTCTATATGTAATATGTGCGTCGAAACCTGTTGTGTCTTTCTTCACAACGAACACAATCTTACACTTGTCTGTATTAAATGTCATCTGCCATTTTTCAGCCCATTTCCCAGCCAGTCAACAGCAAGCTACAAGATTGGATAACGTTCCTGGTTGGAACATCGCCTACAACTCATGAGTCGACAGCAATACTTCTGATTCAATTTTCTTCTTTGACATCTCAGTCATTAACATACATGACAAAAAAAATAGTCCTAACACTAATCCGTGCACTACACTTGTCAGAATAAAAGAATTAACCATCCGCTCTGGGCTAATCTAGAAAAGATTGTACATCAATCCGTGCACAAGGCGCTTCTAAATTCGCATGGGCGCGTATCTTTCTTATTAACAAAGGTCCCTGGAACATTACTTTCGATCTCTTTTATATGCTTAGAAGAACATACGCAAAACGCGTTTTATTGTGATACATGTTATCAGGTGATACTCCGACCTTTGTCATTCAAATGACTCAAACTGACTAAAACAAGCGACAGTAAAAATGATCCTATCTTCCCCCCTCAATTAATTCTATGCTATTTCACCTACCGAGCTGAAAACCCGCCCTCAATATCAGCAGTGAATGTGTTTCGTTGAATTGGACAAAATAAACCTATTTGATGTTGATTGTCCATCGTGATTGCTCAGGATGATTGTCTACATTAGAAAAAACACTGATCAGAAAATGTCCTATTTTAGCAGCTGATATCAGATGTCTTGGAAGGTATTTTGGTAACTTTCATATGATCCTTTGTTTAAAGGTTAATAACTTGTAACATCCCTTGGGGATACAAGTTCATGGCAAGGTTAAAGAGTGACAGAAACACTTTAACGTAACTGTTTGTGTAGCTGGATGTCCCTCTTGCGACAGTTTTCATAACCACATTAATTGCCTCAGTGGAGTTACTCTGAATTGCATATAATTCTGTTGAACCTGCGACCAGTCCATACGATCATTTGGATCGTTCTCTGCCGCTGATCACTGCTTCGCACGGAATATAGGATATCCAGCGATTTACTATATCGCGGGCGTTTTCTATCCTGCAATTGTAGCGATCGGTATCCCTGGTAAGATACTGGAGTTGGTCACTCTATGCATTGTACCGTCGTCATTTTGCGTTTGTTCAGTTGCACTGTTTGGACTTTTAATGCGCACATATGCTACGTCCGTCTGAAATGTGTTTCTAGATTTGAGGATTCAAGCACCTGATAATTTTCTTATACAGCTTCCCTATTGTTTCTACTTGATGCTTTTTATTTATTTTGCCAATTGCGTTTGTTTCGATATTGCTATAATTTCATAGTTTCACTTTCCTCGGCTATCTGAACCAAGAGTGGTTGCTTTTCCCGATCAGAAGCTTTTTCAACTGACTGGCCAGTCGAATATCGACACTCAGATTTGTTCTTCCATAAAACGTTAAATTAAATCTTACGCTTGGAATCTCGTGATTTCACCACAAATAAAGCCTTCAGCTATTTCTGCTCAAGCAATGGAAATGGAGCAATCGACCTTCACGGGTACGTGACGTGGAAATCAGCTGTCCGACTCTAGTCTGTGTGACAGTCACCAACCCTGCGTAGCATTGAAAAAATAGTGGCCGTTCAGACATTTGCAGCTAACGATAATTCAGTGTTTATTTTATTTCTCTCTAAATTTCTTTTAGTTAATTTAACTGCGATTGTGATACTATCTCGGGGAAAATGCGGACTCTCCAAATGCATCACCCGTTACCTGGTTGGAATGGCAACAGCAGATCTGATGGCGGTTATAGTTGTCGCTTTCGTGGAACAGACCAACAATATCATTTATTCTAGATTCCTGCTCATCACTCCTGTATGCGCAGTGACAGGTGTATTATTTATTGTGACGTTAGACTGTTCTGTTTGGTTTACGGTCGGTTTTACATTCGTTCGTTTCATCGCAATATGTTGTCGAAAGCCGCGGGAACGATACTGCACTGAGAGAACAGCAATGGTGGTTATGGTGAGCATGGTTATAGTGATCTGCGGGAAAAGTGTCCCGTTTTACTTTGTTGTTAAAACTTACGCCATTATTGACAATGTGCCGTGGCGTTGCGTCCTCATACAGGAATACGCTACTTCACCCGTGTGGAAGGGACTCGAATTACAAGAGAGCATTTTATCACGGTTGCTACCAATCGGCTTAATTCTTATCTTCAATGGGTTAACAGTAAAACATATAATTGCCGCAAATAGAGTCCACAGAGGGCTTCGGAACAGCAGTGATAATCAGAAAGATACCGAGATGGAAAACCGCAGAAAATCGATGGTTTTATTGTTTGCTATTTCAGCTAATTTCATATTACTTTGGATGCCCACTACAGTTCGTTCCCTGAAATGGCAAACGGTAAATTACTATTACCTGGACAGATATTTGAGTACCCCTGCGTATATATACTACAGCAATTTGGGTACATGTTGGAAACTCTCAGTGTGTGCACAAATACTTGTATTTACACACTGACACAGAGGAAATTCAGGCAAGAGCTGAAGGATGGAATAAATTGTTTACGTTAATTGGCCGTCTGTGCACATAACGCCAACTCAAATTTCAATTCAGCGGCTTGTTAGAATATAACAGTTAGAATAAATCATTATATTTGGCAAACATCCCAAAACTTCAAACAATTTTGTGTCTGAAATAAATAAATTCCAAACTATCACAAAGACTTGACAATCATCCTGGAAACGGTACCACAGCATAAACGCCACGACCAATAGGCTCCGGGACAGCGTCACCCCCCAGGCCATCAGACTGATTAACTCACTGATTTGAGTGTATTTCTGTGTTACTTTGACTGTACTAATTATTACAAATTATTATACATTTCTAGGATTGCACATTACACATTTAGACGGAGACGTAACCTAAAGATGCTTCTTCCTCGTGTATGCGAAGGATGTAGCAAATTAAGTAAGTTCAGTCTCAAGGGGAGGAATGACTTCCGGACTTCTCGGCGTTCAGATGTTTCAAAATATTCATAGTCGGGTAAAAGAGAGTAAACGGAAAGCCTTTGAACCAGAGGGTGACTGTGCACACAGAGAGACAGTATCACAGCTGCGGAACGGGGTGATACTGTGCTAGGATTGTATGTTAATAGACGGTGAGTGGAACTCAGAAGTAAGGACGCAAGACACACTCGTTCGAGAGTATTCTGTACAGAGCTCCCGTCACCAAAACAAAAACCTCACAGTGACAGATCGGAACATATATTTTGGACAGGTTCTTATATTAACACGGCTGTTGCCACAGGCAACTTAAACTTCACTGATATTCATTGGCAGTTCCTCGGTTGAAAAGGGTTTAGATGTGGCAGAGTTTCTCAGTTGTGGACGGGAAGGAGAGCTGGCACAAGGAGCGGGCAGGCAGACTCGTGAACAAACCATCTTGTGTTAATACTAGAAAGTGAAATGGGTCAGGAAACTGATCTCTGCGCTTGTCAGTATCTCAGAATGACAGAGCGCAGTTATTCGCCAGAACTCATACTGGTCCAGCAGCAGACAATATGGAATCTACTTAATTGATACTATTCGGTAGAAACCTGGGAGCCGAATTAGGGAAGTGATTTGTCCTTCAAATGCACAAGAGAAATATGGAGACTGTGAATAGAGCACTTGATTGGGTTTCAGCACTGGTTTGTTTCAATGAGGCGGGGATATGATGGATATGATGGCCCCGTAAAGTAAACCTGGTTGACAAGAGAGATGGAACACCTCCTCAAGAATAAGAAATAAATATACTTAAGGTTTTTGAAGAAAGTATCAGGCAGGGCCATGGAATGTCACAATGCAGCCAGGAGGGATTTAGAAGAATTGAAACGAGAAGGCAGGGGAGAGCCGCGTTCAGGGAGGTGAAAAAACAAGATGACGGGAGGGTGTGGGAGAGATCAGCGATAAAAACGGAAGCACGTGTCTGGAGTGCAAGGATGCAGTGATGGTTCTTACTGATACTTTGCTTCGGTATTCACCAGAGACTGACATGGTGATGAATGTGGATACAGCAGAAAGGAACAGATGTGCTGAGACATGCAGATGCTTCGAAACTGGGAAAACATGGAAAATTATCCATTTCCCGGTGCGAGAAGGGATGTAATCCATGTAATTAGAGAAAACGAGTGGAAATATTGCTGCGCTTTTGGACATAGCATTTCTGTCATCACTGACCACAGATGTAATACGGGAGGATTGGATAATGGCAAATCGTATTTCTATGTTCAAGAAATGTAATAAGAATAGTCTTGAGAATTACAGGTCCGTGAGTTTTCGGTCAGCAGAGGGCAAGGTATTGGAGAGGCTTCTTAGAGTCTGAATTTTTGGAGAAACACATTCTGATTAGTGATAGTCAGCATGTCCCTTATGAGCCAGAATAAATTCCAGGAAGAAGTGAAAAGTAGGCAGATGAAGCAGCCGAGTCGATGAGGGGTAGATTAGTTTTGTAAGGTATCAGACTGGGTTCCCAATGGTGCACACTTGGAGAAAACATGTGGCCTGGGATCTAGTGAAACCTGGCTGCATAGATTCAGAACTGGCTAACCAAGGGATCGCCGAGGAGGTAGTGGGTGGAGTGTACTCTGCCCGGATGACAGGGGCAAGTGATGTTCCGCAAGGAAGGTATCATTTTCAGTACACTTTATAACTACATCTGGACTATGCTGTTATTGTGCTCTAAGTGACACACATTATGACTACCCTGGAGGAGTTGGATCATTTATTGAGTTCGGGCTAATTTTGAAAGCAAACTATTGAATTCGGACTGAGACTGCAAGCTATCTAAACTGAAATCACGTTTACCTATTACAGGGAAGATGCTACAATTATATCAAAACACTTTTTTCCAGTGGAACTCTGCAACTCAAGATCAGCATTTCAAATTATTCTGCAGCATCCTTTGTTATATTCCAAATGAGCCAGTCTCCCAGCAAGCGAATTTCAATTCCCAATTCATGTTCACACGGATTATTCTTAAGTAATTTTAACTTTGAACAACGGATTTGTCTTACCCGGAATAGATGCACTGATATCTCGATCACTTTAAACTTGATTTCGCAGGGCTGCGGAATCCGTGGCTCCCTCTGTAATCAATAGCACAGCAAACAAACACAAGAACGCAATCGATATACGCAGGTAAGGCAGAACAAAAATCTAAGCTCCAACGTTACTTCCTTCAAAACTGTCTCTGGTGACTGGCGTATATAGAATAAACAGTTAATTCCTAGAATGATAATCCTTATCAAATATTCTAAGGAACAAAGGTAAACAAGATATGTATGCGACCCCCATAAACTGTCTTCATGCAATTTCGGAAAAAGAAATTCACATGTTCCTGTCAAACAATGAAGCAGACATTTGCAAACAGTGAGATCCTATTGTGAATGAAAAGAATAATTCAAACATCCTTTCAATACAATGCTAACAATCACACAACTGCCATCCGTTCATTCACGCACAGATTACCTCTGTTTCTCTTTACTGAACTCACGAATCTCCTGTCACTGTGCAACATTTCACATTCTCAATGCATTCGCACTTTCAACTGTCACAGAACTGTTAAGTGTTGAACAGTGAACAAATAATCAATAACTAGAATCGTACAGCATTTAATAAATCCTTTCGAATCTAATGCAAAGGGGCACTGAAATTTACGAATCATCCGCAAATTATTCTTCAGAATTTCTAAAAGAAGACTTCACGACGTCAAAAAATCTCCAACTACTGATACGTTTTCTCACTTCCAATTTGCTGACCAAAGATAGGGTTGAGATTAAATGAACATTTTTTTTGTATATTATCAGGTTTAATAATCCCCATTACTACCGTTAAATTAACAAATGTGTACACTGTGCTGGACCCTATGCCACATGCCATCCACCCCCCAATTCCAGAACTATGGCCTTTGCCAACTTAATGATGGAGTGATGGTATATTCCTCTAGTGTGTTACCTCCCTTATAATCGGAGGGTGGAGTTTAGGATGATGGCGCCTAACGGGGACTTCTTTGCTTGCAGCTTCTGATTCAGCTCTGTTTCTATCTCTTTGTCTTCATTTTCATTTGAAGCTGTGGCCTGAAGTTAGACGATATAGAAGTAACTAAAACTAGGAAAGTGATGGATAAGATACAGGCAGGAAAGTTATTTCCACTGGAAGTTGAAACCTGAACTAGGGGAAATACCCTTAAGAAACGGCAATGCAAATTTTGGACGGACATAAGGAGGAAATATTTTCCCAGGCAGTTGTGATTCTGCAGAATTCTCTGACCAATGAATCAGTGCAGGCTACCCCAGGAAATATATTTAGGACACGGTCGGATAGATTTTTGCGAAGTGGGTGAATTAGGGGTTAAGGAGGAAAAACAGGTAGTTGAAGATGAATCCAAGGTCAGATTGGGCATGACCTTATAAAATGGCGGAGCAGGTTCGATGGGCCACACGGCCTACCCCGTTCCTGTTTCTTAAGTTCTTCTGGATTTTTTTCACGCTTGCCACTTGTGTATTTACATTTGGTCAGCACGTCTAGCGGTATTCTCTGCTAATGCCCAAAAGTAACTTAACAGATTATTTATTTCTTCCCTTATTCCACTATCTTTGTATTTTCGGAAAAACACGAATGTAATCCTGGGGCTTTATAAAACTGCAATGTGTTGAGGTCTTTTGATATGTTCGCATAGGAGCACAGTCCAATTTATTTTCTTCTGCCGTACCTTGACTTTACAGTGCCCTCTGGTGGCCGGTTGCCTGTAACAGCTCACGATCATTACCCCCGGGCAGTAATGTCCCAATATCTTATTCAATATTTCTCAGATGCTGAGGTATAAAGGATGTAGTGCATGTTATATTCTTCTTTCGGATTCCTGCCTCTGCTTCCTTCCATTGCGACTTTTTCCCTAGTCGCAAATGGGGAAGAGAATCAGAGTAGTGAAACAGTGCTGGGTTCTTTCTTTGTATGCTTGCAGGTGTCGTTTGGAAATAGGTTGCATCGCATTGTCAGACCATAAGGAGCTGCTTCACTACGTCCATCACCATCCTCCTGTTTCAAACATGCCCGTTTATTATTTTTCTGTGAATGGAGACGTTTTCCCAGCAACATTTCCATCGGCAGTAAACCCTTGATTTGATTTCCAAAGTTAAGTGTCTATTCTGATAATAATTTTGATTTTACATTCAACCTGCGTATAAATCATTATACATTTCACTCAATCCTGCCACTCGCTACAAGCTAAAGTGCTTCTTATCATTCACTGTTTGCTTTCGCAAGCACTCTTGGATTGAATCAAATGCATTATTTTCACGGTCCTCGCACTCACCTTCATCATAAATTGGTTGTCGTCTCATTACGATTGACACTTCTCTTCAAGAAGGTTCACCACATCATTGGAAACATGATTGCTTCTTCTAGTCTGCTCTGCTGAAATTTAGCTTGTTGCCGCAATTCTACCCAATTCTCAATTAAGCATCCTTTTGCTCCGGCTTCGTTTAAGTTCCTTGCCTTACATCCTCCCATGGGTAATCATTGAGATCTTTATCACAGCGTTTTTATTTTCCTTCATGCATCCAGACCAGCGATCTCTCCACACTGAGGAGAATTCCACGTTGCCGTGTAACAATAAGGATAGGATTCTGAGTACGGAAGTTGTTGAGCCTTTCTGAGAAAGTTATCATTCAATTGTTAATTTAGAAATTTTGTCGGGCACTAAATTAATAAAAATACATTAACATTCATAAAGACAATATGTGTGGAGATGCAGCTGGAACATCAGAAAAAAAAAACTGAAAGGAACTGTTAGACGTTGAATCAGTTGCAGAACAATAGGGTCGAGTTATAAAGTTTATAGACGCTGTGAAGGAAACTTTCCAACCCAAGGTCGTGAGAAGCACAAGAAAAACAAAAGATTAACGTTGAAAGTTCAAAGTAAAATATATTATCAAAGTACCTAAAACATACAACCTGAGATCATTATTTTTTTTCTGCAGGCTTATTTAGCAAATCCATAGGCGAGCTTATGGATGAATAAATATATAAGTAAAATATTGAAGTAAAGAGAGCTGCAGAAAGAATAAAGATAGTAGTGACGTCAACCGTCTGGCATATGAAAAAGTGAGAGCAATAGTCAAGCGTTAAATTCCATTCCCAAAATGCAGTTTGAGAATGATGTTGCCGATAATGCTATGATTGACCGAAATAGATGTTCTTCCTTATAATTGATCAGTGAAATAAAAGTTAAGGAGGAAGTTAAGCACATTAGCAATAATAGTTGTATGTTATGATTTGCAGGGAAGGACATAGTGGATACCCTTAACACATATTTTGCTACATTATACATCTGAGATCATGGCAATATGCCTGAAAGTGTAGAGATACATTAGGTTGTTTTAATATTGACCAGCAGAAATTACCGTCCAATCAAGGACAGGGGAAGCAGTTAGACCAGTTGTCCCCCAGCCACCCCGCGTTTTGTGGACTCTGATCTGATTCTTGATCTTCGATAAACTAATCAGAGCAATTAACTGCCGATACACGAAGCTTCAGCTAATGAACTGGTAACCTTTATCCATTATCAGATAAGTAGCTGTTTGTTATTTAACGAGCGTGGACTCTGAACTGAATCTTGTTCCGGGTCAAACTAATCAGAACAACTGAATGTTGACAGAAGGAACTTTGGGTGATGACCTGATAAAAGAGACCATTTTCGTAGTAACGTATTATGTAAAATGACAGACCTAACAAAGAAAAAATCTTAATCTCGTTAGACGTTGTCTGGGTTGCGTCATTTAATTGGTTTAGACAAGTCAGAGTTGGAAGAAAAAATACACAAGGCTCGGGTGGGACATTGCAGGTTGTAGCCCTGTAAGATTACCAGTAAGAAGCTGATCCAGGTAGGTCAGATGACCTCGCGCCAATGGAATGGATAAAAAATGATGGGGAACACTATAAGTGTTAGGCACTCTGAATACACTGGACCGATAACTCTGCAGCAACCGGAAATCAACCTCGCGGTGAAGGACAGCCCCACGGACACGTGGAGATCGGGACCATGATGGGCGTGTGGGCAGCGTAATCACTTTCCTCTTCATTGACTGTTCAGGGGGGGTCGTGAATTCTCGTAGGGTACACAGAGCTGCACAGTTTGTGAACCCACGTGCTTTTAAAGTAAAACAATAGCAGTTACTTCTCAGTAAATGTGTATACTCTGTGCCTCACAGATCATTATTACAAGAGGTGATACTTGTAATGGAATTGTCGTCTCTAGCTGGTCTCGAACATGAATCCCTTTTTTCAGCTGGAGACGTGACCAAGGTATAGAGCGATCTGGCGCTAACACAGGGTGAAGAATTCAGGGGATTCTGCCAATCCAAAGTACCTGGATTGCTTTAATTGGTGTGGATACCTCCAGAAATACGTTTGGAGATGTGGCCAGAATATGGGGAGTTTATCGCTCACTCACCCTGCCTCTGAAAGGAAAACTGCTGCAGATGTCCTGCGTATGTTCAGCCTGCGGGAATCTGTCGACCTGGAAGTTTAAATAGTTACAGAAATCAGTAGCATTCGGCTGTTTAGTTGAGGATTTGATAGTAGTTAGGACCAATCACCAACTCAGAACGGCTCAGATTAGGATCAAAAAACGAATGTCGGCATAAGATAGGAGCCGGGTGAAATAGATTAGAAAGAGGACACAAAATGCTCCAAAAGAAGGTAGAAATCCTTAAGAAAGTGTTACATATTGGAGAACTCTGGACTGATGCATATGAATAAGTTTCAGTGGTGGTGTGAGAAATCACTTAAAGACAATGTAAGCCAGAGTAACCAGCCGATCTAACGAAGGATGAAGTGGAAGGATTAAGGAAACTGTGCCATGTCTAAAAGAAGGCTATGACTGTGATTCAGAAATCAGCCCAGGAAAGGCAGAGCAACGCTGTCGACCATGCAAATTGTTTAAAGCAGATTCAAAAGCTGCAGGACTTGCTGCACAGAGAGGAATAACATGTGCTTTTGGATCTAAGAAAAGAAATAAATGTTATACGTGGATAACGATTGGTTTAATTTAGCCGACGATTTCAGTAGTTCCGGTACGATAATTACCAAGCACCATTTCCCGAGGAACCTTCACCGACAGCGTACCAACGGGAGCTGGCGCTACCGTCTGCACGATTGGCAAAACTAGTTACTGTCGGAAAGGGGGCATCAGGGGGAGACAATCAGATCAGAACAGAACATACATGCACCACACTCTCCGGGGTACTGCAGCTTAAATATATTGCTAAACATAACGGGACATGTGTACTCGGAGACCGTCTTCGAGAGCTTTTCCAAGCAACTAGTCATCAGAGAGGAATACATGGGCGGAATGATTCCAACGAAAGGAAATTTACTGTGATGTGTTTGTGTTCAAATATTCACTCTTTTCCAGATAGACCACAACATAATGGGGGGAAAAGTGGACAAGTGGTCTGAAGAACACAATAATGACTGCTACTGGCGTTGACAAAGGGGGGCCGGTAGACAGACTAGGCAAATGTTACCAGAGAAACGTTGAATAACCGACTGCATTGCGTTCATGTATTGTGTTCCAAGGGGTTTATGGAGCGGAATTATAGTTGGAGAATTTGTACTGAGGCATCAGATAGATGAAAATGAGGAAAATGAGTAGAGCGTGGCGATAGGAGATACAAGGACCAACAAATCTGGCTAATGGGAAGGCGGTGCTTGTTAAATATCAGCCTGTCCGGAGACATGACGGCAGGGTTTCTCTCCGCAACACGTTCAAGGTTCCAGGAAGGCCAGAGGAAAAGGAGAAGTGAGCCCTGAAGGTGGAATAATTAAATGCTATAACTGTGGTCCAGTGCGACACATTAAGAGGGAATGTCACCACCTGAGACAAGAAAGAGCACGGCAATGGATATGGAGATATGTTTAGGATAATTATCCTATTGTAGAAGCCATCCTCTTTTCATCTTCAGCTTTTTTTTTACAGACAGTGTGATGTTTGCTTCCAGAATTTGCTGATATTTAATTGAATTCATTCTTCCCCGTGCCACTGGCTGCAACACAAACCCAAAGCATGATCGATCAAACCCTGTGCTTAACATTTGGAGAACTGTTTTTTCATGAAATTCTGCACCCTTTTTTCTCCAAACATACCTTTGCTCGTTGCGGTCAAAAGTGTAAACTTTAACTTCATCAGTCCACAGGACTTGTTTCCAAAATGCATCAGGCTTGTTTAGATGTTTTTTTTTTTGCAAACTTCTAACGCTGAGGTTGGCGGTGAGGATGCAGTAAAGGTTTTCTTCTGATGACTCTTACATGAAGGTCATATTTATGCAGAGTCGCTGCACAGTAGAACAGTTCACCACCACTACAGCGTCTGCTAAATCTTCCTGAAGGTCTTTTGCACTCAAACGGGGACTTTAATTTGCCTTTCTAGCAATCCTACGAGCAGTTCTGTCGGAAAGTTTCCTTGTTCTTCCAGACCTCAACTTAACTTCCACCGTTTCGGTTAACTTATATTCCTTAATTACATTGCGAACTGATGAAATGGCTGCCTGAAAACAGGTTGCTATATACTTTTAGACTTCTCTTGCTTTGTGGACATCATTTATTTTAATTTTCAGAGTGCTAGGCAGCTGCTTAATGGAGCATATAGCAGATTGTTCGGAAAAGGTTTGCGGAATCAGGGTATTTATAAAGCTTTGAAATTGGCATCACCTGGCCTTTCCCAACAAGCTAATTAATGTCTGAGTCCTTGATAAACGTTATCTCAGAGCTCACAACTTTGGGTGTGCCCGAACCTTTGCATGGTGCTGCTTTCCTTTATTCTTCACTATAAAATTCTACAAAATAAAACTAATACACTAATCTTGCTTAAAATGTTGAAAGGAATGTTTCAAATTTAACTTTATGACTTTTGGAGATCAGTTCATGTTCACATTAGTAGAAATATTAACCGGTGGGCTTAAACTTTTTCCATCCACTGTATACTGTACATGGCGTGGAATCTGAACTGATTTTTGCTCTGGGACAATCTAATCAAAGTAACATACTAAATTTGAAACCATTCTCGGAGGACAGGCTACTTATTATGTAAACTGCCGGAAGAAACAATGAACCAATTTGCAATCTCGTTAGACTCTGTCTGAATTGCCTCGTTTAATTGGTTAGGACGAGTAAGAGTTAAATTATGCAAATATGCAAGGCATGGATGGGCGGAGCCATGAAAACATATTGGTTGTAAACTTGGAAAATGACTAGTGAGGAGGTGATGCAGGTAGATGAGGTGACATTGAGCTAATGGGATGGACATCCAGTAGTTCAATGGATGGGAAATACTACAAGAGCTAGAGACCTCAAATACGCAGGAGCAATCAGAGACCCACCATCACTAATGAGGAGGTGACACTGCCACTGACACGTGGAGATCGGGACTGCGAGGGAAGTCTGGCCAGCGTAGAGTCGTACTTATTCTGGGTAATATTTTTTTCTCTTCATGGACAGTTCCCGGAGGGACAGGGATTCTATTAGGGTGCACACAGGTAAATAGTTTGTGAACCCACGTGCGTTTCAGTTGAGGCAATACATTTATTTGTCGGTAAGTACATATTATCTGTACTTCACTAATCATTATTACAAGGAGTGATTTCCATTAACATTTTGCACTCCGTCCTATATATCTTTCCATACATTCAGGGTCTGTGTTACTTCAGAATAGAATTCACATTCAGCGGAAACATCCTCCATGCAATCGGTCTGGAAGTATCCAATAATCATCCAGTCAATTCCAGAGTACACAGTCGCAGCTTATTCTCTTTTCCCTCACACATTCAGCCTGCTACACTTGGAAGGATTCTTGTCAGTGTCAGGAATCGTGCCTGCACTCTCTCTACTGTAGAGATAACTTTCCTGAGGTACTGTGACTTGACCAGGATATAATATCCAAAGTGTGCACTCACCAAAGGCGGGCAAGACAACGCCCAGGAAGATAACTCTACAACTCTTTTGCAATCCTCTGCATCACCACTACAAAATACATTTTCCCTCCTAATCACCTGCTTTACCTGAATGTGAAGCTCCAGTAATTTCTTCCTCAGGACCCCTAGACTTTTCTAGATTGTTTTTCTCTGAGTGAAAAAGCCTTGTATTCCATCCATCCTCACTCATGCACTTTTGTCTGCATCCACAAGCCCTCCTTCCACCCTTCACTCTGTTGATCCTGCCACCGAGTTATGTAGCAGCGACCGGCATTGATATAATACATATTTTCCGACAACAAAATCACTTATGCCTTTCGTGAACAGCTGGATACTCGGACCAATCCTTGTGACACCTTACTGACCACGGTTCCCAAATCGAAAATGGTCCGTTTATTCGCTGTCTACTTCTGAACTGCTGATTAATGTTGAGTCCACACAAGTACATTACCCACAATCTCATGTGCTGATTAGAAACTTTCTTAAACTCCAGTCGCATCACATTCAATCGTTCCGAATTTTCCAACTGTGCGTTTTTCAGTTTCTGAACTCACAGTGACTCTGCCAAACCCTGTTGCTACTTTCGTCCCATTTCCGTGGGTAAGGATGTGGGGTGTGGGCCTGTGTCTCTGCCTGCAGAATAGTAGGGTACAGTATACAATGGAAGGATTGACTGTCTGTGGTTCAGTGTAACAGTTGCATTGGAAATGTGTACCTGGGACTTGGGCTCACTGTGGGACTGCATTACTGTGCAGTCTGGGACTGTACAACTGTTTAGCTGACGGTCTCTCTGTGCTCTACAACACAACGAGTGTGAGAGAGACTAGCGCCTGGTCTATACTTTGTCGGTGGACAGGAGGGGATATAGTATTTGACATAAATCTATCCCTGTGGTAGGAGAACGAAAATGAACCAGTAATAGTAAAAGGCAGACGGCTGTGTGACGCGGCCGGTGCAGCCAGTGCCAGAGCAAATCTAGTTGTCTCTGTCTGTCTATCTCTTCCTATCTCATTATCAGGGAGACTTGGATAGGCTGGGTGAGTGGGCAGATACTTGGCAGATGTCATTCAATGTGAATAAATGTGAAGTTATCCACTTTGGAAGCAGGAACAAGAGGGCAGAGTATAATCTGAACGGTGTAGAGTTAGGTAAGGGAGAAATGCAAAGAGACCTAGGAGTCCTAGTTCACCAGTCAATGAAGGTGAATGAGCAAGTGCAACAGGCAGTGAAGAGGGCAAATGGAATGTTGGCCTTTGTTACAAGGGGAATTGAAAACAAGAGCAAGGATGTCCTTTTGCATTTGTACAGGGCCCTGGTGAGACCACACCTGGAATATTGTGTACAGTTTTGGTCTCCATGTTTAAGGAAGGACATTCTGGCAGTTGAGGAAGTGCAGCGTAGATTCACTAGGTTGATTCCTGGGATGGCAGGGCTGTCTTACACAGAGAGATTGGAGAGATTGGGCTTGTACACGCTGGAACTGAGGAGATTGAGAGGGGATCTGATTGAAACGTTTAAGATAATTAAAGGATTTGACAGGATTGAGGCAGGAAATATGTTCCAGATGTTGGGAGAGTCCAGTACCAGAGGGCATGGATTGAGAATAAGAGGTCACTTATTTAAAACAGAGTTGAGGAAGAGCTTCTTCTCCCAGAGAGTTGTGCAGGTGTGGAATGCACTACCTCGGAAGACGGTGGAGGCCAATTCTCTGGATGCTTTCAAGAAGGAGCTAGATAGATATCTGATGGATAGGGGAATCAAGGGATATGGGGACAAGGCAGGGACTGGGTATTGATAGTGAATGATCAGCCATGATCTCAGAGTGGCAGTGCAGACTCGAGGGACCGAATGGTCTACTTCTGCACCTATTGTCTATTGTCTATTATCTCTCTCTCTTTCTCTCTCGCACACACACACAAACACAGACACACACACACACACACACACACACACACACACACACACACACACACACATATATATCAAACATTTTTTTCTGACGCGGCTCATTCACTATCGGCCATTATGCGTCTGTTTATCTCGTAATTTTGGAGTACTGACGTTTTTGATAATCACTTAACCGCTCTGCCCTTTACTTTGCAGATTGAAACAGTTCTTCTCAACTCCGCAGAAATTTCCCAGCATCGTATGTGTGTTGCCTTCGATTACCGAACTCCGAAAATTGTTCGTGTTTGTACATCAACAACGTGTTTTTGACTGTTGCTAACACGACGTTGTTCTGTCCATTGTATCTGTGTTCGTGCCTGTGTTTCCGTGTGTGCGCCTGTGTATTTGCGAGTGTGCTTATGTTTTTTTCTGCTTGTGTGTCTATGTTTGCGTGTGTGTCTGTGGGGGGGGGGGAGCAGGAAGCAGTTGAAGGACAGACAGTTCAAAATAGGAAACTGCATATGTAGATTTTGGGTTCGGACTGTCTGTGTCGGTGAATTCCGTTTATAGAAGTATTTTTAGTCAACAAAGACATTAAAACTGTAAAGGTAGCTGCTCGGTGACAAGGTACAGTCATTGTCATGAGAGCTCCGTCATTATTTCCACCAGATAAATCACAGCTGAGGTAATGCCCAAGAATTTGATGTAATTGTCTTTAGTCAGTCCAATATTCACGTCAGAGGCAATAGTGTTGAACTGTTGAGCTTGTTCCAGTAACTATAACAAATAAATTTAGTCAGGTGTGAAAACATCTCTCTTGAGATCGATCCTTTGTATAAATCAGGGCCATTTTGAATGCATCAGCTAGGAGCGTCTGCCGCAGCTGTCAATTGCGGAAAAACAGAAGTTGCAGATTCTCACTGAAATGGAGTATACGGTCATCTTTCGCATAGCAACAGTTTACTATCCTTTTATTTCAGTCTTTGGAATTCTCGGTAAGCAACAGTGTCAGCTGCCGTAGGTGGGAATTGAAGTTGAATTCCAATGCTGTGATTGTTTCCGTCGCAGGTTTCCACTGTCACCTGTCCAGACCAGGTTTACTTCATTTCAGGAACGGAATGAAAACACCGCGCTGTGGATTCTGGGAACGGGATCGAAACCAAACCGCTGCAGGGGTTTTGCGTATCAGCGAACTTCTGTGGAATTCAGCGGGTTTGGCTGTGTTCTTCCAGCTGTTTGTGCTCAATAATGTGATGTTCGGGTCTCTGTGCTTTTGGTCTTGTATCAGCTGCATAATATTTGCAAATATTGTCGTTATTGAGCCCGCGGAGATCATATTGATTGATAGTCTGCATTTGTATTTGAGTAAATACTAAACCACGAGCAGTTCCTATGGAAAGATAAGCCAGTTAACACTCATGTCAGGGGCCTCTCTGAGAAAAGTTCTGAGAAGAGACACTTTAAGTGTTTTTACAAATAAGACGATTTGCTTGAATTAGTATTTCCAGCATTTCCTGTTTGAGCTCCGTCCTCGGCTGTTTTTTCGCTGAAGGGAGAGCCATGGAAGTATATGATTGTCTCTTGGAATAATCCCACTATCAGCGTGTGCATTAATGCAGTTTATCGACAGGAGACGAGGAAGGAGCCGGTGTCCATTCCCTATTCAAAACGAAGAAGTGGTTACCCAGTTCTGATTTACTTCACGTTAGCAAGGAAACCGGTTTCAGATCATATTGACTTTTGTTTATGGTTTTATGCCGCCTGTGTACCGTCTTGCGACGCTTTCTCTTTTAAATTCAACAATAAAGTGGAAATATTACAGGATCGCCTGAACAGCTGCACGGGCTTGTGCTCAGTATTTTCTCAAATTTCTGTTCCTTGTCTCCCTTCCAGCGAACTTTTTGGCGATTGTGATCCTGTCCCGGGGAAAGTGCGGTCTCTCCAAATGTGTCTCTCGCTACATGGTTGGGATTGCGGCGGCCGATCTACTGGTTGTTATCTCTGAGGTGGACTGCTTTTCATCATTTTTTCCAGATCGTTCCTGGAGATCACTCCATTGTGCAGACATCGTGATTGGCTGGTTTTGCCAGCACTACTCCCTCTGTCTGGCTGACTGTGGCTTTCACCGTCGATCGATTTGTAGCTATTTGCTGGGAGAAACTGAAAACAAAATATTGCACCTAGAGAGTGGCGGCTGTGGTTATAGGGACAGTGAGTGTGCTGGCCTGTTTGGAGTGTGTCCCTTGGGGTTTTGCATACGGGCCTAGAGTATACATTGATGGTGTTCCCTGGTATTGTGTTGCTACACCGAGCTACAGAAACTCCCCCTCCTGGGTGGCATTTACACAGTTTCACCGCATTTTAACCCCTTGTGTCCCATTCTTTCTGATTTTGCTGCTCAACGCTCAGACTGTCAGGCGGATTCTAGCGGCCAGTCGAGCCCGCAGGGGGCTCCGGGGACAGAAGTGTGGACAGAATGACAAGGACCGGGAGATGGAGAAGCGACGCAAATCCATCGTTTTACTCTTCAGCATTACAGGTAGTTTCATATTGTTGTGGTTAACACAGGTGGCATTTTATATCTATCAACGGGTTTCAAAAAGTGCTGTTTATTATTCTGTCACGGATCCCCGTTTTATCACAGAATACACATCAGGAATGTTGCAGGTTCAAAGTTCCTGCACCAACACGTGTATTTACGCCCTGACTTAGAGCCAATTCCGAGAGGAACTGAAGAATGCGGTGAAATGCCCACTGAATCGGATTTTGAAACTCATGAAACGTCATAAATAAATGGTGAAAAATATTGCAATTTAGCTGCCTTCCTGCTTCATTTTCTATACCCCCACTGGTGGATAAAAAGGGACAATGCGATGAGCAGAGTTACCAAACGAACACGAGAAGACCTGCAGGTTCTCGAAAAACAAAACAACACGCACATAATCAGTCACAATACATGCTGTCGGCTTGTTCAAAGGTCCAATTTAATGTCAGAGAAATGTATAAAATATGCGTCATTAAATGTCCGCAATGTTAAAGTACAGGAGCAGAGGGATTCACTCGAACATATTCCTGACCACCGAGGTCAGGCTAATTGTCCTATAATTTCATTGGATATTTTTTTTCAGAGGTGTTGCTTCCCCTGTTTTGTCTGTATTTTTTGTGCTTATGCTATACAGCTTGAATTATATATGTACACAAATATAATTCCAGACTACTTGTATCACGTAGGATTTTGAAGAAACAGCAAATTAACTTTTATGAAATATAATGTGTTTAATTGCATAATGGTGATGATGCTTTGTAATAGTTCAACTAAGTTAAAATTATATTGTTAATGATTTGGATTTGTACTCAGTCTGATACTTTTCGCTTAAGTGTCGAACAATAATTCGCCAACATTGATGGATTGCAGTTTTCTGAGCAAAAATCCACGAAAACAGAGAAGTGTCACATAGAATGAAAGACAGTAAAATTTTCGAATCCCAAAGTATCCGCATCAGCTTCCCCCTTCCGCACAACCAGTATTTAAAACATTTGCCCTTATCCCCATTCACTGCGCTGGAGATTTGGGGTGTAAGAGCTGGTTTTATCCATCGAAACATAAAAGCATAGAAAATTACAGCACAGAAACTGGCCTTTTGGACCTTTTTAGCTGTGCTGAACCATTTTCCTGCCTAGTCCCACTGACCTGCATCTGAACCATATCCCTCCATACACCTCTCATCCATGTACCTGTCCATTTTTTTTATCTTAAAAGTGAGCATGCATTTACCACTTCATCTGGCAGCTTATTCCAAGCTCCCACCACTCTCTGTGTGAAGAAGATTCCCGCACCCCATGTGTTCCATTTAAACTTTTCCCCATTCACCCTTAACCCATGTCCTCTGTTTTTGTTTCTCCCCTAGCCTCAGTGGAAAGAAGCCTGCTTGCATTCAGATGATGATTGGGAAAGTTTTAAGGAACAGCAGATCTTAACTAAAAAAGCAATACGGAGAGAAAAAATCAGGTATGAGCTCAGTCTAGCCAGGAATATAAAAGGGAATAGCAAAAGCTTTTTTAGCTATGTGAAGAGAAAGAAAATAGTTAAGAACAAAGTTGGCCCCTTGAAGAATGAATTGGGAGAAATTGTTATGGGAAACAGGGAATTGGCAACAGAATTTAATGCGTACTTTAGATCTGTCTTCACCAGGGAGGACACAAGCAATCTCCCAGATGTATGGATGGGCCAGGGTCATAAGATATCAGAGGAATTGAGACAGATTGACATTAGGAAAGAAACTGTGATGAGTAGACTGGTAGGACTGAAGGCTAATAAACCCCCGGGTCCAGATGGTCTGCATCCGAGGGTTCTAAAAGAGGTGGCTCAGGAAATTGCGGATGCATTGGTAATCATTTTCCAATGTTCCTTAGATTCAGGATCAGTTCCTGAGGATTGGAGAGTAGCTAATGTTATCCCACTTTTCAAGAAGGGAGGGAAGGAGAAGATGGAGAACTATCGCCCTGTTAGCCTAACGTCAGTCGTGGGTAAGATGCTTGAGTCCATTATTAAGGACGAAATAGTGGCATATCTTGATGGCAGTAACAGGATTAGGCCGAGCCAGCATGGATTTACCAAGGGCAAACCATGCTTGACTAATCTGTTGGAGTTTTTTGAGGGTGTAACAGCTATGTTAGACGAGGGTAAGCCAGTGGATGTAGTGTACCTAGATTTTCAGAAGATATTCGATAAGGTGCCACATAGGAGATTGGTGAGTAAAATCAGAGCTCATGGCATTGGGGGCAGGGTTTCAACATGGATAGAAAACTGGTTGGCAGATAGAAAGCAAAGGGTAGCAGTGAATGGGTGTTTCTCGGACTGGCTGGAGGTGACTAATGGGGTACCACAGTGCTCTGTATTGGGACCACGGCGCTTTACGATTTATGTCAACGTTTTAGATGAGGGCATTGAAAACTATATCAACAAGTTTGCAGACGATACCAAACTGGGTGGCAGTGTGACATGCGAAGAGGACGTTAGGAGAATACAGGGAGACTTGGATAGGCTGGGTGAGTGGGCCGATACTTGGCAGATGTGATTCAATGTGAATAAATGTGAAGTTATCCACTTTGGAAGCAGGAACAAGAGGGCAGAGTATTGTCTGAAAGGTGTAGAGTTAGGTAAGGGAGAAATGCAAAGAGACCTAGGAGTCCTAGTTCATCAGTCAATGAAGGTGAATGAGCAAGTGCAACAGGCAGTGAAGAGGGCAAATGGAATGTTGGCCTTTATTACAAGGGGAATTGAGTACAAGAGCAAGGATGTCCTTTTGCATTTGTACAGGGCCCTGGTGAGACCACACCTGGAATATTGTGCACAGTTTTGGTCTCCAGGTTTAAGGAAGGGCATTCTGGCAATTGATGAAGTGCAGCGTAGATTCACTAGGTTGATTCCTGGGATGGCAGGGCTGTCTTACGCAGAGAGATTGGAGAGATTGGGCTTGTACACGCTGGAATTGAGGAGATTGAGAGGGGATCTGATCGAAACTTTTAAGATAATTAAAGGATTTGATAGGATTGAGGCAGGAAATATGTTCCAGATGTTGGGAGAGTCCAGTACCAGAGGGCATGGATTGAGAGTAAGAGGTCAGTTATTTAAAACAGAGTTGAGAAAAACTTCTTCTCCCAGAGAGTTGTGGAGGTGTGGAATGCACTGCCTCGGAAGACAGTGGAGGCCAATTCTCTGGATGCTTTCAAGAAGGAGCTAGATAGATATCTGATGCATAGGGGAATCAAGGGATATGGGGACAAGGCAGGGACTGGGTATTGATAGTGAATGATCAGCCATGATCTCAGAATGGCGGTGCAGACTCGAGGGGCCGAATGGTCTACTTCTGCACCTATTGTCTATTGTCTATCTATTGTCTATTGTATCTACACCCAACATAATCTTATACACCTCTATCAAATCTCCCCTCATTCTACTACACTCCAGGGAATAAAGTCCTAACCTTCTCAACCTTTCTCTGTAACAAAGTTTCTCAAGTTCCGGCAACATCCTTGTAAAACTTCTCTACATTCTTTCAAATTTAATAATATCCTTCCAGTAATTCGGTGACCAAAACTGCACAAAATAATCCAATTTTGGCCTCACCAATGCTTTATACAACACCAGCATAACATTCCATCTCTTATACTCAAATCTTTTATTTATAAAGTCAAATGTACCAAAAGACCCTTTTAACTACCCTACTTATCTGGGACGCCACTTCTAGGGAATTTTGTATCGCTACGCCCAGATCCCTCTGTTCTACTGCACTCCTCAGTGCCCTACCTTGCATACTCGACCTTGTTATTTTTTTCCTTCCGAAGTTTAGCACCTCACACCTGTCTGTAAACTACATTTGCCTTTTCTTCAACCCATTTTTCCAGCTGGCCCAAATCCCTTTGCAAACTTTGTTATCACTCCTCGCTGTCCACCTGAATTCCAATCTTTGTAGCATCAGTAAATTTGCTGATTCAGTTTACCAGATTAACATCCAGATCATTGATATAGTTTACAAATAACAATGGACCCAGCACAGATCACTGTGGATCTAATAACAGCCTCCATTCAGAGAAGCAATCCACCAATACCATCCTTTGACTTCTGTCACGGGTAACCCTAGTTTGTGCTGGGGTCCTGCACTGACCCTATGAACTGTGCTCCTATTATGAAAGAGAGAGGGAGGTGTCCAACGCAGTGAGAGAGAGAAAGAGTGAAACTGCTCGAAAGATTGATGCTATGGTTCCTCTACCAGCGTGTTTACCTTTCCCCAATGCCTCTTGCCTGCTTGTAAAAGTTCATGCAGAGAGAGGAGGGCGGAGCATGTTGACAAACAGCAGGTGTCCAACATATGGAGATAAAAGTCACGCCCGCTGTTACACTGACAGACACACAGTTTGAGACACTGAAAGAGCTTTGTTGCACCGACAGGAAGGTCAGGTTTTTGGATTCAGGAAAATCGATCAGTGGCTCTAACAGTGTGAAGAGGTGAGACCCGTCGGTAATTGTTTGTGTGTCCACCCTCGCCTGGGTGATAATTCCATCACTGAAGAACGGTCGTACTTTCTATGGTTATAGTCGGTGACCACAACAGGATTTCAGAAGACCACGGAAGACAAAGGGAAGATTGACGGCATCACCTCTCACCTCTCTCTCTCTCTCCAACGCTACTCAGCAAAATACCATAAAATAATCTGAACTTCCTTCATCATCGTAAGAGCATATCCATTCACCCCTAGGTTTGAAAGAGCTTAGTTTTGTTTCTATTTTCACACACACACACACACACACACACACACACACACACGCACGCACGCACACACATACATACATATATATATATAAATAATTGCTAATCTCTTCCAATATATTTGAATTTATATTACTGTATTGCGTAGTTATGAATAAACACTATTCGTTTAAAGCAATACCAGACTCAAATGTGTTTTCCTTTGCTGCTGGTTATTTAACCCGTCACGGGGTACGTGATAAAAAATGGGAGCTCATCCAGGATTTGAACAAAATAATGGAGGGACGGGGGCTTGTTTGAATTGATTGGGGACTATCCCTTTTGATTTGGTTGAGTGTAAAAAAAGCAGAAGTGGATGTTGAGGATTTTCTGGAAATGCCAGACCCTGCGGGTTTAAAGAAAGCTAAAAAAGGATAGGATGAGTTGTGGGAAGTTGTTAATGCATTGGAACTTAGGGAGGCAAAGAAGTGTATGACGAAGTTGGAACGCCGAAGGATAATAGTCGAGCATTGTATTTCTATGAAGCAATTTAGTGAGGAGGAATTAAAAACTTCTCATAAAGAGGAGAAGTAAGGAGAGGTAAAGAGGAGATCCAGTAGCGACTGGAACAAATGATGTTAGAGAGACTTAAATTAGAGAAAGTGGAGGCAGAATTACAGAGAGAAGAGGCAGGAAAACAGAGAGACTAAGCAGAAAACAGTTCGAGAGAGAGGAACGGCAGGGACAGGATCAAGCGTCCGGTACGGGTGAGGAGCTGGTGGTACCGTGTAATATCAGTCAAAATTGAGTTAGTACCGCGCTCTGATGAAGCTGAGGTCGAACGGTATTTCCTACACTTCGAAAAGGTGGCACAGACTGGATATTGGCCGAGGGATAAGTGGGCTATCATGTTACCAAATGTGTTGAAAGGGAAGGCTCAGCAGGCGTATTCTGTCCTGACCTTTGAAGAGTCAAGGAATTATGATACAGTGAACGATGCTGTGCTTAAAGCCCATGAGTTGGTTCCGGAGGCATATAGACAAAAGCTCAGAGATTCAAAGAAGTCCGGGAGCCAAACTTATGGGAGTTGCCCATAGAGAAGCTGGGAGGATGAGGGAAACCTGGAATTTGAAACTGGGACTGATATTGAAAGCCGAGAAGAGACAGCTGCCCCAGCTGTCTGTGTTGACGATGTTGAAGCACCTGTGAGTTTCCAGGGTTTTGAACCTTGTGTTAAAACTCACTTAAGGTCTGATGTGTCTGACTCGGTTGAAAAGCAATGCAGATTGTGGGCCAGATGGACTTGGTTCAGTGAATAAAAGGTTAACCTTGGTGCTAGTGAAAATTGAGGATTCTCAGTCATTTGAGTTAGACTGTGTTCTGAAAGTTGATGATGGGGTAACGGCTGCTGATGTGAATTTTATGGAAAGTATTGAACAAGGGGCTGTTTCTGAATTTTTAAATAAAGAACGAGAGGTTTGGACTGGTTCTCGACATTTGACCTTCCTTGTAGGACAATGGCGCGTTAAAAACGTATGTGAAACTCTGTTGAATTTTGTTTTCGCATCTGGAAGTAAGCAGCTGCAAGTTCATAGGGCTGTTCCGATACTGACGTGAGAAGAAAAGATTGTTTTGGTTTGGAAGGACCACCTGACTGGGTTACTATGGAGACGAATCGAAGTAAGCTTAGTGACGGTGCTGACTATGGTAAATATAAGTGATAGATTGACACCTATCCAGGGTGAAGTTTATTCGGCCGTACAGATAAGAAACAAGCTTGTGGCTGTTGACACACGCAGTGATGCTAATATTGATTTGTCAGAAACTTTCCTACCTCCCATGTTACATAGTGATTTAGGTAGTCAGGAGGATGAGAAAAGTTTGTCCTTGTCCAGGAAAAACAATATAGAAGAACAAAATAGAGATCCTGAAAGTGTGGCTTCAAAAGAGACAGCTCTCTTCTGAGGATGAAAATCAGAATGATTCGGTAGGATATTATCTCAAGGATGTGGTGCTACTTAGGAAGTGGAGATCACCCACTGTGCCTGGAAGTGAGGATTGGGCCATTGAACAGCATTTTGTGGTCCCGAAAGTTTACAGTGCTGAGATTTTAAACATGGGTCACAGTATGCATTTAGGTGGACACTTTGCAGTGTGAAAGCCTGTAAACAGGGTTATGAAGGAATTCTACTGGCCTAATTTAAAAAGGATGTTGTGACCTGTGAGGAGTAAAAATCTTTGTGTTATGCGTCCACCTGAATGGACAATGGGCAATTTATAATAATTTATAATAAATTGTATGTACCACAAACATTGTATCAGCATGAATTAATTATTCGTAGTGGCCTGGTGGAAGAAGCTGTTATGGAGTCTGCTGTTCCTGGCTTTAATGCTGTGGTAACATTTCCCAGATGGGATCAGCTGGAACAGTTTGCGCTTGAGGTGACTCGGGTCCCCAATGATGGTTTGGCACATTTTTACACACTTGTCACTGTAAATACACTGTGTAGTGGGAAGTTCACATATACAGTGCACTGCACTGTCCACACCACTCTCTGCAGAGTCCTGCAGTTAAGGGAAGTACAGTTCCCATACCCGGCAATGATATAGTCAGGTTGCTCTTAATTGTGTCCCTGTAGCAAGTTCTTAAGATATGCCAAACATCTTCAACTATCTGAGGTGAAAGAGATGTTGTGCATTTTTTCACTACACAGCTTGTACAGACCACGTGATGTCTGTGGTTATTCGTACACTGAAGAATTTGAAGTTGTTCATGTCTTCAACCACAGATCCATTGATGTCAATAGGAGAGAGCAGGTCTCTGTTCCTCCTGTAGTCCACAATCAGCTCCTTTGCTTTTGTGACATTGAGGGAGAGGTTGTTATCTTGATACCATTGTGTCAGAGTGATGACTTCTTCTCTGTAGGCTAGTTAATATTTGAAATGTTATATTCCCTTGTTTCCTGCTGGTAGGAAATTCTGCCTCTCAGTTTGCACAGCTTATTTTCCAGGGAATGCAAGTTAGCCAGGAGTATGCTACAGAGTGGCGGCCAATTAGCACGCTGTCTCAGCCTCACCAGGATGTTGCCACTTCTCTCTGACCTCCAGCACTGCTTCCGTAGTAGCTTCCGTAATAAATGAGCCTTTCATGGGTCGTGTAAGCAGGGTTCCCAGTGTGGAAAAGGTGGCGCATGGTGTGTAAATGTCAGCTTCCCGATGTTCAGAAGAGTTAGTCGGTCATATTTGATGTGACTATCAGCTTCTTGAACAAGAAATGCAAAGGAAATTGCAGAAATTATCAGGACACTTAATGTTGGTAAGAATCTTGCAACACACCCACCATACACTGCGCCATCTTGTAATTATTGGGCGAAGGAGGAAGCAATGTGTTGAGGGAATGAGTAAGGGGAGAGTAAGATACCGAAGGAAGACATTTGATCAAGGGATTGTAGGGGCGTTGGAGAAACTGATGGGAGAAGAGTGATGGAGCAACGAGAACTGTGAGATATGCGACGGGATGCTGAGGACATGGGTTTTGGGAAGGTCAAAAAGGTGTGGAAGTAACAAAGGTGTGAGTGATGAGGAGGCAAGAAAAAGAGTGTTGCATGTCTGGTCTGACCAACAGGAATGGAGACAGATATGTAGGCTTCCCATGAGTATGGGGGAGGGGGAGTACAACCGGGCCTGGTACATGGGTGAATAGGATGAACAGAAGGTCGTGCGTTGAGATAAACTGGAAGTGAAATGAATATAAAGATGCTCTGATTAATTGAGTGACTGCAGTAGACAGGGAAATATCTAAGTATCCCTGGATGTTGCATCTTCAAGGATTGTTCTAGAGTGAACGAAGAACAGGCAAGGATTATCTCAGTGGGAATGGAGGGAATTGTCAAAGTGTTCTAGCCATCTTTTGGAATGATGGAGTTGATTTGGACAGGATGATTTAAGGTTATGATCAGCATGTTGGAAGTGTTTTCCCTTTAGTCTCATCCCATCACAAGGTCATTCAATACTTCCTCTCACTATGTGGGCCTGATTGAAAACAGATTCAGGATCTTTTGGAAAGTTACAAATGTCACTCCACTATTGAAGAATGTAGAGAGGTAGAATGAAGGAAATGATAGGCCAGTTATTCTGACTTCAGTTTTTGGGAAGATGTTGGATGGTTGGGTGGTTAACTGTCTGTTCCTCTATTTCCACCATGTCCCACTGTTTATTACAGATCCAATATGTGTACCAGCTCCACAAGACAAAGGGACAAGTGCTGAGCCCAGCAATGATTTGTCCACGATCGCGGACCCAGATTCAAGATCAAATATCAGTTCTGGGGATATGTTTTACACAGACTCCTCTCTGAAATTACCATCGAAGTTATTCAACCAGAATCAAGTGACTGAATGAGGTGACGTGGGTGATGAAATGACTGAGGGAGATAGGTGACAGAGAGAACAAGGAGGGTGGTTGATGGAATGAATGATGCAGATGGGTGTCGGAATGACTGACGGAGATGGGTGATGGACAGGCCGAGAGGAATGGGTGAAGAGAGACTTTGCTGATGGACTGACCGTGAGATGGGTGACGGATCGGCCGAGGTAGACAGGTGACGGAGGAAACTGGAAACACGGAATAGTGCTACATAATGGGTCTGACCAATTGGAGCAGACACATATACCTAGGTATTCCAAGCAGTGGGATGGTGGAGGCCTCTCAGCCTGGTATGTGGGTGAACAGTGAGACCGAAAGGTCGGTCATTCAGATAAATATGAAGTGAAATGAATGTAAAGATGCAGGGAATGTAAAGTATAGAGGGTCAGATATGACTATCACTGGATGTTGTATCCTCCAGAATTGTTCTGAGTGACGGACGTAGACTCAAGGTGGCTTTGGAGGGAAATGTCAAAGAAGGTTCTAGCCATCACATTGAAAGATGGAGGTGATTTGTTTCCTATAAGTTAGGACAGCTGAGTGGACCTCTCATTGGAGGAGCATGGGGAATACAGTGACTGGTGATTGGGTGTGTGGTGTCTAACCTCACATTGTGGCTGCCATGGGCATTTGCTAGTACAATGGAAGGTTAGTTTTGATGATTCCTGTAGTTTCTGCTATCACAAGTGAGCTCAATATTTCCTCTCTCCACACTCACCATGTATCCCTGACTTAAAAGGGATGCAGTGCCTCTGGGGAACAATAGGGTACAGAACAGATCTTTGCCAAAAATCCCATAGCAATCCAAAACACGGTTGTCAGTGGCAGGTTTTGTAGAAAATTAGCCTCCTGCAAGCCTCCATGGTGATTGCCTGCACTACCATAACTGGAGAGAGGTTTATTGGGAAACTGAAACAGAAACTGAATTTAGATAAGTCACCTGAACTAGATAGTGTACCCCTAGTGTTCCGGAAGAGGTGCAAAGAGATTGTGGATGGTTTTGGAATGATCTTTCTAGAATCATTTGATTGTGGAATGGTTCCGGAAGACTGGAAAATTTTAAATAACACCCACTTTTCAAGAAGGCAGAGAGGTTGAAGAAAGGAAACAACAGGCCAGTTATTCTGACCTCAGCTGCTGGAAAGAATTTGGAGTCCCAACTGGGTGCTCAATTGTCTGTTCCTCTGTTCCCAGCATGTATACCTGTTTATTACAGATGCAACATCTATAGCAACTCCACAAACTGAGGGGATAACTCCTGAGTCAAGCGATGATTTGACCACGGTCATGGACACAGATACAAGCTCAGTTGTGGCGATGTGTTTTACAGAGACTCTTCACTGAATGTTCATCTAATTTATTCAACCAGAATCAAGAGAATGACTGAGGGGAGGTAGGTGATAGAGGGTCCAAGGGATATGACCAGGGGAAAAGGGGAGCTGAGTAGCTGAGCGATCTGTGTGATGGAGGTGCTGAGAACAGAGTGGTGTTTGAGGGCCAAGAAAGTGTGGGATTGATCGAGAGGAGAGTGTTTGGGAAGCAAGTAAAATAATGTGGCCTGACTGGTCTGACCAATATGAATGGACACAAATATCTAGGACGTCTAAGCAGTGGATGTTGATGAGGCCACTGGGACTGGTCTGTGGAACAGCAGGACAAACAGAAGGTCATATGTTTTGAGAAATCTGAAGTGAAATGAATGTACAGATGCTGGGGATATTTGAGTGACTGTTGCATACAGGGTCAGATCTGACTATGCCTGGATTTTATGTCTAAGAGAATTGTTCTGGAGTGTCTGACGTACAGGCAGGATTGACTTTCACTGTGAGGGGAGGGAATTGTCAAAGAGCCATCTGGTTGAAAGATGGAGGTGATTTGTTATGGACAACATAGTTCAGCTGAGTGGCCCACTCACGCGAGGCAGATGTGGAATTCAGTGACTGGTGGATCGATGAGTGATGTATAAACTTATATGTTGGAGCAAAATTTGGCCTGTGATGGCATGACTGAATGTTGATTTTGGTGATTCCTGTAGTTCATTACATTACAAACATGCTCAATACTTCATCTGCAACATTCAACTGTGTCCCTGATTTAAAACACATCCATCTTCTCTTGGGAACAGTAGGGTACAAAGTATGACTTTGTCCACAGTGCCATAACCACATACAAGCACATAGTCTTTGGTAGGGGTACTAGCCATTGAAGCTCTCCTGTGTGATCGTGGTGGAAATTTGTATGTCTGTGTTCCATAACATGAGAGGATGTTCTTGGGAAAAAAAAAAGTTCTTAATGAAGACGGGTCACCTGGACCATACTGTGTACACCCAGGAGTTCTAGAAGAGGCTGAAAAGGTTGTGGAGGTATTAGTAATGATCTTTCAACAATCACCAGATTCTATACAGTATATTTCTGGAAGAGAAGAAGGTAGTGAGTCAGAAAGAAGGAAACTATCGGCCTGTTATACTAATCGCAGTGGCTGGAAGATATGGGAGTCTCAAACCGGTGGTCTATTACCTGTTCCTTTGTACCCACCATGTATCCCTCTTTATTACAGATCCAACATCTGTACCAACTCCACAACCCAAGGGGACAACTCCTGAGCAATGTGATGATTTGTCCACGATCACGGACCCAGATACAAGTGCAGGTATCAGTTGTGGGGACATGTTTTACACAGACTTCCCGCTAAGATTATCATCCAATGGATTCGACCAGAATCAAGCGACTGACTGAGGGGAGATGAGTGATGGGGCAATCAAGGGAGATTGTAAATAGAGTCACTGTGGGAGATGGATGATGAACGAGCCGAGGGAGCTGAGTGATGCCAGGGCCGAGGGAGACGGGTGACGTAGCAGCCAAGGCAGATCGCTGATGGAGGTGCTGAGGACAGAGGGGTGCGTGTGGACCGAGAAGCTGTGTGAGAGACTGAGTGGTGAGAAGGGATGAAGCAAGTAAAAGAGTGGGACTGACCAATGGGAATGGACACAAATATCACGGCATTCTGAGGAGTAGATATTGGGGAGACCACTGGGACTTGTACGTGGATCTGTGGGATGAACATGACGTGAAATGAATGTACAGATGCTGGGGATAATTGAGTATTCAGGGTGCAGCTTTCACTGCCAGATCCCAGTGTCCTTGAATGTTACATCCTGAGTATTTTTCTGGAGTGTCTGATGTAGAGGCAAGGATTGACTCAGAGTGGGAATGGAGGGAATTGTCAAAGAGCCATCTAGTAGAAAGATGGACGTGATTTATTATGGACATCTTAGTTCAGCTGAGCAGCCCTCTCATGCGAGGAGGATGTGGAATTCAGCGACTGGTGGTTGAGTGAGTACTGTATAACCTCACATGGTGGAGCATGACTTGGCAAGATAGAATGCTGATTTTGGTGATTCCTGTGGGTTGACCCATCGCAAACTCGCTCAACATTTCCTCATTAACACACCCCATGTTTTCCTGATTTAAAACACATACAGCATTTCTGGGAACAGTAGGCTACGGACTATGACTTTGTCCACAATCCCATAACCATCTACAAGCACATTGTCCGTGGTAGGCGTGGTACAAATTGAGGCTGTCCCATGTCTCTGTGGTGGTGATTTGAATGCTTGTGTTTCCATAACAAGAGATGGAGTTTCTGGGAAACAAAGTTCTGAATGTAGACAAGGCACCTGGACCATATTGTGTACACCCCTGAGTTCTAGAAGAGGTGGCTGAAAAGATTGTAGAGGCATTGGTAATGATGTTTCATGAATTACTATAAGTTATATATTTTCCTGGAAACAAGAAAATTACAGATGTTGCTCCACTGTTGAAGAAGGTAGCGAGACAGAAAGAAGGAAACTATCGGCCTGTTATCCTGAGTTCCGTGGTTGGGAAGATTATGTTCCTTTGTTCTCACCGTGTAGCCCTATTTATTACAGATACGACATCTGACCCAACTCCGCAAACCCAGGGGACAACTCCAGAGTCAAACAATGATTTGTCCACGATCATGGACCAGGATACAAGCTCAGGTATCAGTTGTGGGGACATGTTTTACATAGAATCCTCTCTGACATTGTCATCCAATGGATTGAACCAAAATCAAGGAACTGACTAAACGGACATGGTTGATGGATGGATTGAGAGAGATTGATGATAGAGTCACCGTGGAAGCTGGGTGATGGATGGGCTGAGGGAGCTGAGTGACGCAGCGAGTGAGGGCGATGCAGCGGCCACAGAAGGGTGATGTAGGTATCGAGTACAGAGGGGTGTAGGAGAGACCGAGGGGAGAGTGGTGAGGAAGCAAGTTAAAGCGTGTTGCATGGCATGTCTGACCAAGTGGAATGAACAGAATTATCTCACTGTTCTGAGCAGTGGGATTCAAGTAGAATTATGGACTGACGGTTTTGTGTCAGTGCGGTCGACGGAGATGGGTGTCGGTGTTCCCGAAGGAGATGGGTGAACGAGTGGCGAGGGAGATGGGTGCCGGGAGTGCTGAAACCAGAGGTGTTGTGTGGGCCAAGAAGATGTGGGAGAGACTGAGGAGAGAGTGGTGAGGAAGCAAGTAAAAGAGTGTTGCATGACACGTCTGACCATTTGGAATGGACACAGATATCTAGGTATACTGAGCAGTGGATGTTGGGGAGGCCACTGGGACTGGTGCTGGATGTGGAACTGCAGGATGAACAGAAGGTCATGTGTTGTGAGAAACATGTAGTGAAATGAATGTACAGATTCTGTTGATAACTGAGTGACAGCAGCATACAGGGTCAGATCCCAATATTCCTGGATGTTACAGCCTTGAGAATTGTTCTGGAGTGGGAAGTATTGGGAAGTATTGATGCAAAGTAGAAATAGAAGAATTTTCAAAGAGACATTGAGTAGAAAGATGGAGGTTATAAGTTATGGACAACTTAGTTCAGCTGAGCGGACATCTCAAGCATGGAGGATGTGGAATTCAGTGACTGGTGTTTGAGTGAGTACTGTATAAACTTATATGGTGGAGTGCGATAGTCTTGTGATGGTCTGATGGACTGCTGATTTTGGAGATTCCTGTAGTCTAGTCCCATCACAAACTTATTCAATACTTCCTATCCAACTCTCAAAGAGACACATTCAAAGTCTTTTGGGAACAGAACGGTACAGAGTATGATTTTTCCCACAACTCAATTACCATCTGCAAGTCCATTGTCAGTGGTAGGGGAGGTAGAAATGGAGCTCTAAAAGAGGTGGCCAATTTTGATTTTGGAGGCATTAGAATGACTAGATTTTATATGTTTCTGGAAGACAAGAAAATTACACATATCGCAGCACTCTTGAAGAAGGTAGTGAGTCAGAAAAAGGGAATTATACTAATCTCAGTGTTTGGGAGGATGTTGGAGTCCCAGACTGGTGGTCTATTACCTGTTCCTTTGTACCCAACATGTACCCCTGTTATTACAGATCCAACATCTGTACCAACTCCACAACCTGAGGGGACAACTCCTGAGCCAAGTGATGATTTGTCCACTATCACGGACCCAGATACAAGCTCAGGTATCAGTTTTGGGGATGTGTTTTACAGAGACTCCTCTCTGTAATTATTGTTCAACAGATTCAACCAGCATCAAGCAACTAAATGAGAGGAGATGGGTAATGGATGGCACAAAGGAGATGGGTGACGGAGTGGCCGTGGGAGCTGGGTGACGGAGTGGCCGAGGGGGCTGGGTGACGGAGTGGCCGAGGGGGCTGGGTGACGTAGTGGCCGAGGGAGCTGGGTGACGGAGTGGCCGAGGGAGCTGGGTGACGGAGTGGCCGAGCGGGCTGGGTGACGGAGTGGATGAAGGGTATGGCTGACAGAGTGGCCGAGGGAGACGGGTGTAAGAGTTACTGAAGCCGGTGAGTGAACGAGTGGCTGAGGGAGATAGGTGATGGGGTGCTGACAGAGGAGTGTGGGAAGGTGTGGGAGTGACCAAAGGTAGAGTGCTGAGGAAGCAAGTAAAAGAGGGTTGCATGACGGGTCTGACCAATTGGAATGGACACAACCATCTAGGTATACTGAGCAGTGTGTGTTGTGGAGGCCACTGGGACTGGTACGGAGAACTGCGGGATGAACAGAAGGCCATGCTTTCTGATAAACATGTAGATGCTGGAAATAATTGTGTGACCATAGCATACATGGTCATATTCCAGCATTCCTGGATGTTAAATCATTAAGAATTGTTCTGGAGTGTCTCACATATAGGGAAGGATTGACTCAGAGTAGGAATGGAGGGACTTGTCAGAGCCATCCAGGAGAAAGATGGACATGATTAACTTTGGACAACTTAGTTCAGCTGTGCGGAACTCTCATTGTTGGAGGATGTGGAATTCAGTGACTGGTGGTTGAGTGAATACTGTATAAACTTACATAGTGGAGTGCGATAGGCTTGTGATGGTCTGTTGGAATGCTGATTTTGGAGATTCCTGTAGTCTAGTCCCATCACAAACTTATTCAATACTTCCTATCGAACACTCATCATGTGACCCTGAAAGAAACACAATCAGTGTCTTTTGGGAGCAGAACAGTACAGACTATAACTTTGTGCACAGCCCCGTAACCACTGGAAGTCAGTGGTAGGGGTAGTAGAAATGGAGGCTCTCCCATGTCTCTGCAGTGGTAATTTGAATGTCTGTGTTTTTATAACAACAGGGGAGGTTCTTGGGAAACAAAGATCCGAATGTAGAGAAGTCACCTGGACCAAATACTGTACATGCAAGAGGTCTAGAAGAGGTGGCTGAAAGATTATAGAGGCATTAGTAATAATCCTTCAAGAATGACTAGATTTTATATGTTTCTGGAAGACAAGACAATTACACATATCGCCCCACTCTTGAAGAAGGTAGTGAGTCAGAAACAAGGAAGCTATCGGCCTGTTACACTAACCTCAGTGTTTGGGAGGAATTTGGAGTCCCAGACTGGTGGTCTGTTACCTGTTCCTTTGTACCCAACATGTACTACTGTTTATTACAGATCCAACATCTGTACCAACTCCACAACCCGAGGGGACAACTCCTGAGCCAAGTGATGATTTTTCCACAATCACGGACCCAGATACAATCTCAGATACAAGTTTTGGGGATGCGTTTTACACAGACTACACTCTGAAATTATCATCCGATGGATTCAACCAGAATCAAGGGACTGACTGAATGGACATGGGTAATGGACGGATCAGGGCAGATGGTTAATGGATACAGTTGTCGGAGCAGCCCAGGAAGACTGGTGACGGTGCGGCCTAGGGAGACGGGTGTCGGTGCGGCTGAGCGACACGGATGTCGGAGCGGCCGAGGGTGATGGGTGACGGTGCAACCGATGGTGAGGCAGCAGTCGAGGGGGATGGGCGACAGACCAACCAAGGACAGCGGAGTGTTGGATGGCTCAAGTGGTGTGTGAGAGACCGAGGGGAGAGTGTTGACAGAGCAAGTAAATCTCTTGGATGATGGTTCTGAACAATGGGGATGGGCTTGGGGTTTGCCAAGCGCAGCGGGGATTGTATTGGTCACTGTACCTGGCATATGTGTCCGTGGGAGGATTGACTGTAACATACAGATGTGCCTTTGTTGGTAAGTTGGCAATCTGGTTGTGGTGATTCCGGTAGGCTCGTCCCATCAAAAGCTAGCTCAGTACATTGTCTCCAACACATAGTGTCTCTTGCGAGCAGTAGGGTACAGAGCATGACCTTGTCCACATTCGCATAACCATCTAGAACGGCATTGTCAGTGGTATGGTGGTTGAAATGGATCCCTTTGCAAATTGCAATGGTGGAGCTTTATCTGGACTGTGTTACCATTATGAGAGAGGAGATTCTTGGGAAACTGAAAGGTCTGAATGTCGATGAGACATCTGAATGAGATGATGTACACCCAGAGTTCTGGAAGAGCTGGCTGAAGAGATTGTGGAAGGATTGGTTATGATATTTCAAGAATCGTTAGATTCTGTATTGGGTCTGGATGTGAAAAATTACCAAGTTAACTCCATTCTTCGATAAGGCAGAGACGCAGAAGGAAGAGGCTAGTTATTCTGGCCTCAGGGTCCAGATGTTGGATTACCAATGGGATGGGTAATTGTCTGTTCCTCTATTCTAACCACATGCCTGTTTATTACAGATTCAGCATCTGATCCAACTCCGCAACCCAAGGGGACAACTTCCGAGCCAAGCGATCATTTGTCCACAATCAATAACCCAGAAGCAAGCTCAGGTATCAGTTGTGGGGATGTGTTTTACAAAGACTCCAATATGCAATTATTGTTCAACAGATAAAACCAGCATCAAGCAACTAAATGAAAGGAGATGGGTAATGGACGGCACAAAGGAGATGAGTGATGGAGTGGCACATTCGGATGGGTGACAGAGTTGCTGAAGGGTATAGCTGACAGAATGGCCAAGGGAGATGGTTGTAAGGGTTACTGAAGCAGATCAGTGCACTAGTGGCTGACGGAGATAGGTAATGAGGTGCTGAGGACAGAGGAGTGTGGGAAGGCCCAGAAGATGTCAGAGTGACCAAATGTAGAGTCATGAGGAAGCATGCAAAAGAAGGTTGCATGACGGGTCTGACCAATTGGAATGGACACAAACATCTAGGTATACTCAGCAGTGTGTGTTGTGGAGGCCACTGGGACTGGTACGTGGAACTGCAGGATGAACAGAAGGTCATGCATTGTGATAAACATGAAGTGAAGTGAATGTACAGATGCTGGGGATAGTTGTGTAACCATAGCATACATAGTCAGATCCCAGCATTCCTGGATGTTAGATCCTGGAGAATTGTTCAGGGGTGTCTGACATACAGGCAAGGATTGACTCAGAACGGGAATAGGGGGAATTGTGAAACAGCCATCTCGTAGAAAGCTGGAGGTGATTTGCAATGGACAACATAGTTCAGCTGAGGGGACCTCTCATGCGAGGGGCAAGTGGAATGCAGTGATTTCGGATTGGGTGAGTGCTGTATAACCTTACATGGTGGAACACAATGGGCTTGCGACAGCATAATTGAAGGTTGGTTGTGGTTATTCCTGTAGTCTCGTTCCATCACCAGCTCATACTATGCATCCTCTCCAACACTCACCATGTATCCCTCATTTAAAACACATTCAGGGACGCTAAGACCAGTCGCGTACAGAGCGCAACCTAGTGCACTGTGCCAGAAACATCAACATGTCCTTTGATAGTGGTAATGGTTGTAGAAATGGAGCTTCTGCAAATCGCAAAGATGGAGCCTTGACTGGGCTGTGTTACCATAATGAGCGAGGAGGATCTTGGGAAGCTGAATGGTCTGAATGTAGATAAGACACCTGAACGAGTCGGTGCACCCCCAGTGTTCTGGAAGAGTAGGCTGAAGAGATTGTGGAGGGAATCATTACGAATCCCTCCACAATCTCTTCAGCCTACTCTTCCAGAACACTGGCGGTGCACCATCTCATTCAGATGTCTCATTCTGGGTGACTGGAAAATTACGATTGTAACTCCACTCTCAAGATGGTAGATAGGCCACACAACGCCACATAGTGAGCATTCTAAAAATTACCTCTCTTGGGTTCCAGCACCAATTTGATTTTCCCAATCTACCTGCATATTGGAATCACTCGTAACATTGCATTTTCTCTCTCCCGTTGATCAAGGGCCCAGAAACAATCACAGGTATCAGTTATAGGGATGTGTTTTACAGAGACTCCTCTCTGCAATTCACATTCAACAGACTCAAACAGCATCAAGCAACTGACTGAGAGGAGAAGGGTGATGGAGTGGCCAAGGAGGATGTGTGTCAGTGAAGTGAGCGGTTTGGGTGATGGAGTGATCCAGGGAGATGTTTGAGGGGGTTGCCATGGGAGATTGGTGTGTTGTGTGTGGGAAGGCCACAAAGGTGTGGGGGGGCCAAAAATGTATGGGAAAGACCAAGCCAAGGGGTTGTGGAAACAAGTAAAATTGTTTTATATTGGTCGGATCAATTAGAGTGGACACAAATATCTAGGTATTGTGGTGTGCAGTGTCTGTTTGGAAGCCATTTGCTCTGGTATGCGGCCCAACAGGTTCAAGGAACGTGCATGTGCTCTGATAAACATGAAGTGTTTATGAAGAATGTAAAGATGTTCGTGATAATTGAGTGACTGTAGCATTCGGGGTCAGATCTGAGTTTCCCTGGCTGTTGCATCCTAGCAAATGAGCTGGAGTGTCTGATGTATTTGGAAGATGGGACTTAGATTGGGAATGGAGTAATTATCAAAGAGGCTTTGACAGAATGTTGGTAGAATTTTGGAGGTGATTTATTTGGGATGAGTTAGGATCTGTCATGGGAGGAGGATGTGGACTGCAGAGACTGGTGGTTGGATGAGTGTTGTATATCCGGACATGTCCGGGCGTGATGGGCATGGAAGGCAGTTTGTAGTGATTCCGACAGTCTCTTCCCATCACAATCTAGCACAATACACCCTCTCCTAAACTCAGCATGTGCCTCTGATTTAAAACACATTCCTGGTCTCTTGGGAACAGTAGGGTACAGACCAAGAATTTGTCCACAATCCCAGAACCATCTCCAAGCACATTTGTCAGTGGTAGCTGCTTTAGATATGGACCCTCACTCAAGTCTCTGTGGTGAAGCTGTGGACTGGTCTGTGGGATGAAGGAAATAATATCCCAGGTTACACAACCTCTCCTTATAACTTAGGTACTGAAATACAGGCAAGTGTCTTGTGAATATTTTCCAGTCTTTCTGATTTGGTGACATCTTTCCTAAAGCTGATGAATGAAGCTGTGTGTCTGGTATTCTGAGTGCAGCCTCAACACCGCCTCATAGCACCACAACATAACTCACATTCTATAGGTAATGCCCTGACTGATGAGGGGCAGCGTATTATGCACTTACATGAACAGGTGAACCATCTAGCAAACTGAATGTACTGTATTTGAGGAAATGTCCATTCTTGAAAAGACAAATATGGAAATCTCTTCACACTGCATGAAAGCTCACTAGAAGCCAGTCTAATATCAAATAATGTTGTGTTTCTAAAGCTCTGTCGAGCTGATAGCTGTTTCCTCCCTCACCAGAGCTCAGAGCTGAATGAGCTATAGTTATTAATCTGAACATCCATCTGGTGCTGTTTACACATTCAGGATCAGTTAAGTTACCCACCTGATTCTCATCATTCTGAGTCAGGTGGTGGTTTTATATAAATATATCTTTCCGGGAAGATTTTCTGTCAGTCTGTGCAATTTACTCACATAAATATGCTGTAGATATTGAAGTCTTCAGATTCACATTACTTGAATGATGGCTGAGTAATTGCCCGTCATGTCCATAAAACCATGGCATCTGGGCCTGTACTCCCTGGAATTCTGCAGAAAGAGGGGGGATCTCATTGAAACCTCTCAGTCGTGAAAAGGCTCTAAAGAGTGGATGTATTTCCTCTGGTGGGGGAGTCTAAGACCAGTGGCACAACCTCGGATAGAGGGATGTCCACTTAGAACATAGATGACAAGGAATTTCTTTTGGCAGAGAATGGTAAATCCGTGGGGCATTTGCTACAGATGGCTGAGCATGTCAAGTCATTGGATTTAGTTAAGGCTATGGTTGGTCAGGGCATGAAGGGAGAAGCCAGAAGACTGTGACTGAGAGGGAACTGTGTCAGTCATAATGAAACGGTGGGGCAGAAAATGGGGCAACTGGCTTTATTCTGCTCTTATATCTTATTATCGTATAGGAGCATAATTAGGCCAACTGGTCTACCGTGTGTACTCCACATTCTATGGCTCTTAACTTCAGTCTTTACCTACTTCCTGTAACCTTTGACACTGTAATAATCAATAAAATAATATCCTCCTTTTCAAATTACTTGGTTTCCACAGCTGTCCATGGCAATGAGTTCTACAGAAACTCCCACCCGCAGGTTGAAGAAAATCCTCATTTATGTTATTTATTGCTTAATTAGCAATATGGAGCAGAGGAGGCTCTTTCAGACTTTTGAGCCACGCTGCCTCAGCCACCACCTATAAACCCGATTAACCCTAAACTAATCATGGGACAATTTACTGTGACCAAGTGACCAACCTGGTGTGTCTTTGGACTCCGGGAGAAATCCTGATCACCCAGGAAAAACCCATGCATTTTGCATGTGGTGCCCATCTCTGTTCTAAATGGGCCTTCCTCAAGTCAGATGCTTGAAAGGTCATTACTAATACTTCCTCAATCCCTTAGTCTGATTGCTTCAGATCCCTTTGGGTGTAGATCAACTGGATCTAGTGAATTATCTACCTTCAGGCATTTTCTCTCCAAACAACTTCTTCCCCCGACACTATTGAATTTATGGCATCCTGCTTCTGTATGCCACAGTGAAGATTGACACAAAATAATTATTTTGTTTGGCACCTTTTCTTTCTCCCACATTAATCCTGCCAGTGTCAGTTTCCAAATGTTCGATGCCTACACTCATTTCTTGTTTCCTCTTTATATATCTAAAACCTTTTGAGATTTTTAAAATATCATTTGATAGTTTTCCTTCATATTTCGTCTTCTTATGTTTTTTTTAGTTGCCTTCTGTTGGTTTTCAAAGCTTCCCAATCATGTATCTTCCCACGATTTTTTGCTACATTATATGCCTTCTCTTTTCGTTTTGTGCATCTTTAACTTCCATTGTCAGCCACAGCTGCCTTGAGAGTACTTCTTCATCTTTGGGGTATCCATCTTTGCCTTCAAAAGTGCTTGCAGAAACTCTTGCCATTGTTTTTTTCTCTCTTCTTTCCCTGCTACTGTCCTTTTCCAATCAAAATTCACCAGCTCCTCTCTCATGCCTCTGTAATTCCCTTTACTCTAATGAAACATGGGTGCATCTGACTTCATTTTCCCTCTGAACTTGTAGGGTAAATTCTTTCATAATATGAACAGTGCATCCTAAGAATTGTTTACCCTCAGCCAACCATGCATCTGTACCATCACCCTATTCCTGCCTTGACTAGCATGTGACCGTGGGAGTAGTCCAGAGATTACTGCAGAAGTCTTTCTCTTCTGCCTCTTCCATAACTCCCTATACTCACTGTGCAGCCCCCCACTTCCCCATTTCTACCCATGCTACAGGTGCCGATGTGCACCATGGCCTCTGGTTGCTCAACCTTTCTCAAGAATATTTTGCAGTCTCTCTGCGACATCCTTGATCCTAGCACCTTGGAGGCAACATACCATCCTGGCGTTTCCTTCTCAGCTGGAGAATCTGCTGTCAGTCCTCTGAACTATTGCGTATCCTTCCACTAACACCCAACTTGAATTTACCCTTACCGTCTGAGCCTTAAAGTCGGCCATATTGCCACGGCCTGGTGGATGCTACTTTGCTTTGATAGATCGTCCCCCTAGCAGTATCCAAAGGGGTTTGCTTGCTGAATGCAGCGGTCACCGGGGAACCTTGCACTATCTGCTTACACTCCGTAGTTCTCCAGGTGATCAACATATTACTCTCCGGAGCCTGCACTCTGGGTGTGAGCACTTCAGTAAAAGATTCATCCAGGAAGTTTTCAGCCTCCAGGATATTCCAAGTATGTCCAGCTCAATTTCCCTGATCTCCTCAGCAGGAGCTGAATTTGGCCGTCCTGCAGATGTAGTCATCAGGGAGACTCTTGGGTACCCTGAGATCCCATATAATAGAGGAGGAGCATTCCACTGGCCTTAGCTAACATCCTGGCTGCAACAGATACGTCTTTGGCTCTAAAATCTTAAGCTTAAGTTCCACAATCAACTAAATGATTGCAAACAATTCAGTACCTTGGTCTCTGCCTGTTTTTACCAAAGACTTTTGAGTGAAAGCCTGACCATTCTATCACTGACTTACTCCAACAACGGCCGCTCCACCTAAACCTCATTTTTCTTTATTGACCCATGATAAGTTAGTAACTACCTAAGTGATTCCTGTCAGGTCTCGATCACTTTTAATAGCTGGTGCATAAAGTCCACAAGGAACCATCATCAACTCACCCCGTGACCTTCTGCTCGGCAGGCATGTCCTCACATTTGGAATCCACAAAAACTCTCCAATTCAGTCCGCGATCTCCCACAGCGCGGATATCAATGGGAAGAATAATGGTTACCTCCAGAGGATAGGAATAAGGAAAGGGAGATGGGTCCCATGCCAGGATGCAGGGTGGAGATTGCAGGAGTAAAGGAAAAACCCAGGTCTGGGATTGTCCACTTGCACAGTGGTGTCTTCAAGCTCAGGTGTGAGTAGTGAGGATTACTGAAAAGAAATATTAGTCGCACATTGCTACCATGAAATTTATCGCCACTCAGAAGGAGGGTAATATCAATTGTTTGTGGGGGAAAGATGGTGAAGGTAAGAGGGATAATGTTGCCTTCAACATGGAATCCTACCTCTGCTCCACAAACATCTGTTCCAGCCCAATGACCTTTCTCAAAGTTCACACCCTCAACTCTCTCTGTTGTTTTATTCCAGATTCCCAGATATCCACAAGTGAAGAAGCCAGAAATTCATCAGCTGGAGAACACACCCAGGAACCATCATCTGTCCCAGTGGGAGATACGACCACAGGTACCAAATTTTGTTTCTGTGGGGCTCATTCAGTCTCTCCCATTCTCTGACCACAAATAGCTCATGGATTAATTCACCTGCTAGATATCCAGTACAGTGCAGAGTACTGGCAAAAGTGTTAAGTCCTGTGACACGTACCCTGTGACAGTTAAAGAATCAGCAGGAATGGAAAACACTTTGGAGTCTGGCATTGCTATGAACTAATAGTATTTATTAGTAACTATGTAATAGAGTACTATGAATGCAGATATATATACATATACACATGAGTGTGGAAGTAGGAACACAACTAGGCTCTTTCAAACCTAGACGTGGATGGATATAGTCTGACGATGATGAAGAGAGTTCAGTTCAGTTTCAGGTAGTTAGCTGAGTAACATTGGAGAGGGAAAGAGGGAGAGGGAGGGAGAGGGAGGGGGAGAGGGAGAGAGAGGAGCTGATGCCGTCCATCTTCCTGTTGTCTTCAGAAATCCTGTTGAAGTCACCAACTGACTTCCTGTTGAAGTCACCAAGATAATACATGTGACCATTCTTCAGTGATGGAATTATCACCCAGGCAAGGGTGGACACACAGAGGAGGTTTATGAGGATGATTCCAGGAATGAAAGGGTTAACATATGAGGGGCAATTGACATGTTGGGCCTTTGGTACTCCCTGGAACATAGAATAATGAAGTTGGACATAATTGATACATACAGAGGGTTGAAAGGACTAGAAAAGTTGGATGTGGAGTTTCCTGACTGGTCTGGGCATCATAGTCTATGGTGTGAAGACAGATGTAAGGAGTTGAATGGGATCTAGGATCAGCCATGACGAGTGGCAGAGCAGATTCAAAGGAGTGAATGGCCTAATTCTGTACCGTTGGCTTATGGTCTAATTGTAGAGGTGAATGGCATCAGTTTTTCATCTTTCCCATCTCTGCCACATTTCAGCATCATCTGAGATCACTCAAGTTGGTGGTCTGGATTTGAGCATTGCACCAATAGCTGGAATTACTGAAAGGAATATTTCCTGTAAGTCCATTCTATCTCATGCTGAAGGCAGTGACAGTTGTTTAGGAGAGCAATTTGGTCATGCAGGACTAAGTGTCTTAGAGTCTTAGAGATTTCACCGCGGTAGGAAATCATGCTTATCTCCAAACCTCCATCTCACCCTGATGATGTATTTCAGTGATTGCAACTTGCCAGCCTCTTATGCTCTTTATTTTATTGTGTCCATCTGCTGACTTCCAAAGCTGAAGGACACAGTGAGTCATCAACTAAAGGACCCATTCAGGAAAGATCCTCTGCCCAAGAGGAAGAAACGTGCTCAGGTATTGTGTGTGTGTGTGTGTGTGTGTGTGTGTGTGTGTGTGTGTGTGTGTGTGTGTGTGTGTGTGTGTGTGTGTGTGTGTGTGTGTGTGTGTGTGTGTGTGTGTGTGTGTGTGTGTGTGTGTGTGGTCCTCAGTCAATGCTGCATCATCAGTCAATGGACATAATGTGAGATCCACCCTCAGGAATCAGGAACAATTACCATATCAGTTCATTGTTGGAGGAACCCCTCCGAAAATATTGCATTTCATGTTTCAACATCACAGCACACCCACTGCTTACAGTTCCTCAGCACATTGCTTCTATGCTCCACCGACACCTTTGCTCTCTGATAGTCTCGACATTTTCTCTCTGTATCCAACCACCCTTAACTCCACACACCTCACACTGTACAGTCCGTACCTCTCATCTGTGAAGATCGCTTATTGCCATTAGTTGTATTCCGAATGTCTCCCTGTCACCTGTTTCTACTCCTCCTCATCCATCCCAGTCCATCGAACCTTCTTTCCCTGCTGAGTCCCCTTTGTGCCGCAGTGCAGGTCATGATATTGTGCATTCCCTTGTGACATAGTGTCTGATCTTACCTTCACAATCGCCAAAAATTTGGTGTTGCTGTCTCTGGGTCCGGCCAGATGGAAATGTGACTCAAAACTGCATCAATCTTCCAGTCAAGGGGCTCCCAACAAAGGAGGTGTGTGAGGAGATGATTAACACGGCCCTATTGTTACACATTGGACGGAACAACCCTGAAAACTCCGACAAGTTTCTCCAACAGGTGAGATGTTTATTCTTCATTTACTCCGGTTTGAAGAACCTGGCTAATGTAGCTGTGGTTGTATCTCCCCATTTCCCCTCCCATGACTGGTGACCACTGTTTCTCATTGAATGGTGGTTATCCATCCACTGTGAGGAACAGTGGCTGCTCCCAATTTGCCATTCATAGTTAACATTGTTTGCCAATTTAAACTCTCCATCAACACAAATTGAACATCCTACCTTTTCATAGTTTGCACTTCCCCCGTCAGCTTTACTCCTTCATTCCCAGATGCCATTCATATTCCTCTTGTAGGGAAATGGATTTAACTGGTTTGTGGGGTTTAGTGCAATCATCTTTGCGTGGTGGGTCGGAGATATGTCTCAGTCAAATGAGGTGTTGGGTTGCTCCTTTCCTCTGGTGACCTGCCCGGCACATATATGTCAGCTGAGATAAGAGGCAATTCAATCGGCAATCGCCTCTGATCTGGGCTGATATTTACGTGCCGGCAGGCACCTAATTAATTAGCTTGTCTATTTCGGCATTTTTCTTAAAGATGTGCTGGGTGTGTTCCGGTTACCGTTGCATTCTTCGTGGCTATTTATCGGTCCGCAGTCTGGAGGTTGGGGAACACTGATGTATTGCACTGCTCCGCCCCTAGATTAGGGTCATGTGAAACCTTGGGTGCAGGTGGTGACTGGTCGTATGAACAGCTGGTGCAGCTCACAAATCTTGATTGCATCCAGAATCTGAAGTTTATTGACAATGGATGGGATCACACAGCTTGTAAAGCCACAGTCCAGAAGAAGACAATGGCAAATTACATTTGTAGAAAAGTTTGTATTGCTTGCATGGTGGGTGGTGGTGGGGGGCTGATGCTTTTCTTGGTTTATTAATGGGAGCGGTTATCTGAGAAGAGTACAGATTTCAGATACTGTTTTGTGTACCTTCTCAGATATTGAACCATTGAACATTCATGGGATAGACATGATGAAGATGAGTGGAATCATGTAGCTCACGGTTTTCCAAATGTTTTTATGCCATGGAACTTCAGCATTAATTGAGGGACTGTGGACTGCAGGTTGGGAACCCCTGATCTGGATTGAGGGAGATGAAATGAATTCCCTGTGTTTTTTTTGGAGGTTGTGGGTAGTATTCCATTTTATTACGGGGGCTGGAACATGCGGCCTGAGATGAAAATGTTGTCCTGCCCATTTAAAAGACAATGTAATCCTTATTTTGGAGGAAGGAGCTACATCTATTATGGAGCAGAGACTGTCATGGTTTGGAGGAGGGGAAAAGTCCAGCATGTGTGGAGTGTAGAGGGCTTCATTGTTTTGAAAGAGGAGATGGCCAGGTGTGATGGGGAAGATCATTCCTCTCGTGTCCAAACACAGAGATTTCTATGAACTTTCAGCACAGGGTGTCCTCTCGTGTGTTGAAAGGTGATTTCCCCTGGTAGGTGTAGGGCTGCAGGTTGATTTATGAGGAATGCATATAGTCTGATTCCAAAGGAATGGGATTCTCTCAGTGTGTAGAAGGTGTGATTCTTGATGTGAAGGACAGTCAATCTCTTGATGTCCAGTGCTAGATTCTGTGGGTGATGCAGGAGGTGTGCTGGTGGATCTGCTGTCCTGGTCTGAGTCATCATCCCCACACAGTGCTGTTTAACCTTGTTTCTTCAGTTGTCTCTCACCGTCGACTGTCCACTCAATAGGTGTGAAGCCGAGAGAGCAGGTAAGGCTTGTCCATGTGTTATGGTTACACAGAAACAAGAATGCAGGAAGAAGGAAAGGAATTGATTCTCTGGATTCTGAATTATAATCATTCAATGCATCACTGGATAATGGATGGGGTTGTTGGTGATGAGATACTGTGGTGGGGAATCTGGGATAATGGTCAAAAATCAAAGCTATAATTGAATGATTATACATCTTGCCTTTGCATGTTATACAAGTTAGTGGAAAACCAGTTAACCTCTCATTCTGCCAATTGGAGAGAATGCCCAATGACCAGTTAACCCCAGTTATTGTGGTTAACATTATTTCCCTTCCATAATCAATATTATGTCAGTTCTCCATCATCAACATCCCACATTTTCATAGTTTGTTCCACAGTCAGCAATGCTCCCTCCTTCCCAGTTGCCAGTTTCCCATCACACTTCCCAATGATTGGCATCTCCACTCAGCTACAGCTGCCAGAGTTTGGTGGTGCTGATGATCACTTTCTGACTTTACTGTTGTTTGATGAGATAATTTATCCTTCACTTTGAGCTGTTCAGGCTCCCTTGATTTGCAGAGTAGAAGGTTTTCCTTGGTCCTAGTTGAAGTGTTTCCCTCAGATTTGGAGAGTAAAGTATCTCACAAGTTGTGGAAAGGAAGTGGCAATCTCACTTGTTTTGTGAAATTGAATATGTGGTTCTGGCTGGGCGGTACATGGGAATTCCACCAGTCTAGAGTCTGGGCTTCCAGTGGTGTAGAAGAGTGGGTAAAGAATGCACACAAAGTGGTTGGAAATGCCCTTCAGGACAGGCAGCACTGGGAAGGCAAACCTGACTTTGTTTCAGCTGAGAGAACCTTTGTTGGAACAAGATGGGGAAGAGGGTGGGGTCTGTGGGAGAAAAGTGTTGCTCTCTGTAAGAGACAGGGATACATTGCACTGGGAAGACAGTCTGTAAGATAGTTTTTTCTGATGTAGGAAAAGGAAGTTAGCTGTTATAAGGGGGCTTATGGTATACCCTAGACTGAGGGAGTTGAATAGGGTCCCTAGCTTTCTTTTTGGAAGTGCAGTATACAGCACAGTTCTGTTTCTTTTTCCTGCAGTGAGGGTTGGGATCTGAATAATTGGTTTTATCCACAACCAATGAAATGGGGAATACTTATTTTGTACGAAGGAGTTCTTTCTGGTTTAGGCAGGAACTGGAGGAAATGGATAGTCTTGCATGCAGAGTGGGCGATCTTTGTAGGTTTGGAAAAGATTCCCGGTGTGATGGGAACGATGATTCCCCTGGTGTCCTCATGGGGAGATGTCCTTGATCTGTATGTTGGAAGGTGATTTTCCCTGATGAGTTTAGGGTTGGTTGTGATTATCAGGAAAATTAATGATCTGTTTTGGAAGGGATTAAGTCTCCCTGTGTTTTGGGGATGTGCTTCCTGTTGCGAAGGAGAGGGATACTCAATGTGTACACTAATGGATTTCTGTGTATGATGCTGGGATGGGGCAAGTGTTCTGCTGTCCTGCTAGGGGTCATGAACCCAACACAGTGCAAATTCTACACAAATTACTGAGGGAACTCAGCAGGCCAGGCAGTATCCATGCAAAAGACTATTGTTGATGCTGTCATGCGTTCCAATTCTCACTGTCTTTGGGCTCTATTATGAAAAAAGGACCATGTGATTCACAAATAAAAATGCTCAGTTAAATTGACCAAAATCGCTGGTTTTAGTATTTAGGGGAACAAAGTGTTGGAGACTGAACACTTTAGGGGTCATTGTAAATTGATAGATCAATATATAATAATGAGAACCTGAGCTGTAGAGTCCATGAAACTGAGTCCATAGGTTGTGGCATCAGTTTAGTATTGAGGTGAGAGAAGTTATCCACGCTGCTTCAGCAGCCCAAAGGTTGCAGTGTAACAATTATCCTTGATCTGGTCGTGTGAGACCTCAGACTCCTCTACCTTCTGTTCAATGGCAGTAGTGAGAAGAGAGCATGGCTTGGATGGTGGGGATCCTAGATGATATATATGTCCTGTTGAAGGGTTTCAGCCCAAAACATTTTCCATTGGTGCTTCCTGGGCTGCTGAGATCCTCGAGGATCTTCTGTAATTTGCAGCATCTGCAGATCTTCTCTTGTTTGACAGTGCAAATTGACCGTGTTTCTTCACCTATTCCTGATCATTGACTTTTCTGTTCCACAGGTACATGAGATAGTGATAGAACAGACCCCCTGCAAGTACGTCCTGTCCAAGTACAGAAAATAAACTGAACAGAGAATGCAGGAAGAGTGAAAATAATTGACAGAGAAGATCCTGGATTATGGTCATTCAATGTATCACTGTATTTAATCTATTGACGGAATGGCAATGATGGTGGGGTGTTGTAGTGGGGAATCTGGGACAGTGGGGGTGGATCTAAGCAAAAAAACATCACATAATTATCTGTATAGTCTGTCTTCTGCATTTTCTAAATATTATTGATAAACAAGTTACACTTTTCCATTTTCAAAGTACATTTTATTTGTAAGGGGGGTTTCTTCTTTTATTGTTACTGCGTATGTTAATCAAAATGGCTTCTTTGTTATGGACAAGAAAGGAATGGAGGGTTATGGGCTGTGTGCGGGTCAGTGGGATTAGGTGAGAGTAAGTGTTCGGCATGGACAAGAAGGGCCGAGATGGCCTGTTTCCGTGCTGTAATTGTTTTATGGTTATAATAAGTGTTTTCTCTCACAGCTTGTTTGGGTTAAAATTACTGATAACGAGAATTGTATTCATTTGTTAACCAATTGGGATAGATGTTATTTTCTCTTCTGGATCTGTCAGCTATTGTTGGCGGGCTTTTGGGGAGTCGGCGCGAGGGGGTGAGAAAGAGAGGAGACGAAGACAGGGGGTGCTTACGGGTGGTTCTGTGCTACGAGTCGAGTAGGTCTGAGGGAATCGAATGGTGGCCAGAAGACTTCGTTAATTGAGCTCCAACAGTTGTGCATGAAGTGGTTTGAACTTTGATAAGTTTGGCGCCTTTTACTTTTCCTTTTATATTGTATCTCTGTTAAGTACATAGCTCCAGTAAGATCTATAAAGTGAACTCATTTAATCTCATATGGTGTACAGTCTGTTATTTGGAGTGTTGGGGACATCACACATCATCCACCCAGATTACCCAGTATGGCTGCTCCCCCTAGATGGAAAGCACCCTGAGCGAGCCTGAAGCTTACCAGGGGGTTACATATTATTAAAGCAATTATACATCACCATAAACAACCCTGAGATTAAGTATCTTGTCATCTATAGAAGAATAATCACAGCAGAATCAATGATAGATTGCCCAACTAAGGCGTTCAACCAGAAGACAACAACCTGAGCAAATGCAAAATGAAGAGATGATAATAAATAAAAGTCCTACATATCAAAACCATGAGATGAAGAGTTCTTGAAAGTAAAGCCATTGGTTCTGGAAGCATTTCAATGATGGGTAAAGTCACGTGAATTTATCTCCTTTGAGTCAAGAGCCTGATGATTGAAGAGTGGTTACTGTTCCTAAAACTAGTGGTGTGAGTCTGAGGGCTCCTGTAACACAAGTTTGATGGCAACAGCGAAAAGAGAGCATGTCCTGGGTATTGGGGATTTCCTGATGATGCATTCTGCTTTCCTGCCATAGTTCTTCATGTAGATGTACAGAACAGTTGGGAGGCCTTTAACCCTGATGGACTGGGCAGTAACCATTACATTTGGTAGGATTTTCTGTTCAATAGCATTGGTGTTTCCACTGTGCCACTGCGAATTAGTTGTAAACGATTGAATGCAGTGGCTAAATCCTACCAATGAAAGATACATTCATGATATTTTCATGTGTTTCGTAATTGGTTCTGCATCTGATCATAGGTGGCATTTGTTCCCCTTTTATTTCAGTAGTGATATTACGCTCATTTATCTACGTTGTGAACATTAATACACTAAAGACAGACAAGAATGTACAGATATCCCTAGATGACTTTAGTTTTAGCTCGCAGCCCTATTTGGCCTAGTATTTATTGTTTTCTTCTCCTTTTTACACTAATCGCATTAAAGGCTGTGAACTATCGATTTGTTGCAGTGTCTGTCACTCCACACTTGAGCCACATTATTCAAACCGTGGTGGCAGGCAGAGGGAATCAATCCAAACAGGTAACACAAAATATGCTGGTGGTAGCCTCAGGTTACAGTAAAAATTGATTACCGAGGAAAAGCGACAGAGAAAACTTTCCCCACTCTCCATCCCCCACATGTCTACTCTCTCCTTGACAAATGACATTGGTCATTTAGAATCAAAAGTTTGGGAACCCCTGATCTGCAGTATCAATGCCCCATAATTTTACCGCTCAATAAAGTTTCTCCTCAGCCCCTGACATTACAATGAAAATGCATGATTGTTCAACCTCTACCTTCTGATCATAACCCATAGGGACAAGCAGCATTCTAGCTAACCTCACCTGTACCTTTTGAAAGCCACCTTACTATACAAGGTGATCAGTATTGCACACTGTCATCTGATTGCAGCCTGGCTATGTTTCATGAAGCTGTAGTTCATTGACCTGTGCTCACTTCCCCAACCAATAACGACAGAGATTTCAATAAAGACAGACCATTAACATTCCGTTGACTGGCATAGACTCATTCTGGAACAAAGAGAATAGAGAAGTTACAGATCAATGCAGGCCATTCGGCTCACAATGTTGTGCCACCCTTTCAACCTGCTCTAAAATCAATCTTAACCCTTTCTTCCCACATAGCCCTCCATTGTTATTTTATACTTGTGCCCATCTGTGTCTTACAAATGTATCTAACATAGCTTCCTCAACCACCATCCTTAGCACTGTTCCACACACCCGCCATGGTTTGTGTGTAAAATCAAAACCTCTGAATCTCCACAACCCTCTGAATTCCTCAAGAAAAGACCCCTAAATGTATGTGCTCTTGTATTAGCATTTTTGAGCTGGGGAGTAGTCTGCAACTGTCCACTCTACCTAAGCCTCTAATCATCCTGTACACCTCTATTACGAGCACCACTCATCCTACTCTCCAAAAGGAAAATCCCCAACTCACTCAACCTATCATCTTGAGACACACTGCAATCAAGGCAGCATCTTGGTACATTAACTCTGCACCCTATTTAAAGCCTCTACATCTGTCCAGTAATGAGGGAAAGAGACTGAACACAATATTCCTGTAATAAATTATCAGGCCCTGTTCGGGGCACTGGAGAGCATTGGAGCCAGTTCTGGATCCACAATGCAATGTCTCCTTGGATTTTATGCTTCCTTAATTTCTCAGTTGCTTGAGCTACCTTATCAAATGCCTTGCTGAAAGGCATATGCACGGCATCTACTGCTCTTGCTTCATCAATGTGCTTAGCCACGTCCTCAAGAAATTCAACCAGGCCCGTAAGGCACGACCTGCCCTTGGAAAAGTTATGCTATTACTAATCAGATTGGACCTCTCCAAATGTTCAGAAATCCCTCCTCGCAGCATGTTCTCCATCAACTGAGGTAAGACTCACTGGTCTATAATTTATTGGGCTACATCTACTCCCTTTCCCTTAATTTCCCTCTCCCCTCCCCATTGATAATGCAAAGATCATCGTCAGAGGCTCAGCAATCGCCTCCCTCGCCTCCTACTGTCGTCTGGGGTACATCTCTTTCGGTCCCGGCGACATATCCAACTGAATGCTTTCAAAAAGCTCCAGCACATTCTTGTTCTTAGTATCTACATGTTCAAGCTATTCAATCTGCTGCAAGTCATCAATACAATCAACTAGATACTTTTCCATAGTGAATACTGAAGTAAAGTATTCATTAAGTACCTCTGCTATTTCATCCGGTTCCAAAGAACTGCCGGGAAGGTTAACTGGGGACCTGGGATGGGAGAAGGGTATTTCCAGCCCGCACTCACGTTCTGGCAGGATCGGCGATACCGTGGAGCCGGTCCGACAGTATAGTGGGACGGGGGAAGGTTTGAATGGAGATCAGACAGAGAAGCAAATGTAATGGCCTTATGGAAACTGACTTAGACCGAGGGACATTTCCGTTTTTACTTCTGTCGTATCTGTTCCGTGTCATGGCAACCTCTCAGTCTTTTCCCTGTTGAGCACTCCCAAGTTCCGAGCTGACAAGCTGATCCTACCCGTTTGCCTGGGAGGCGCTGAGCTCCCTGCGTGAATGAGCGGTGCCTCCCAGGCAAACGGGTAGGATTTGGGTCGCCAATAGCCCAGGGAAAAATGAGATGTCGCTCCTGTGAAAACAAGTCAGAGCGGCTTCATAGTTGCCTATGAATATATAAGACCATACGATATGGGAGCAGAAGTAGGCCATTTGGCCCATCGAGTCTGCTCCGTCAATGCATCATGGTGGATCCAATTTTCCCTCTCAGCCCCAATCTCTTGACTTGTTTGGTTGAGTGAACTTTTGCCTTTTCTCCTTCGAGGATGAAAGGTGACCTGATAAAGGCGTATAAGGTGATCAGGGGCATTAAACGTGTGCATGGACAGAGGCTTTCCCCCCCGCCACCCCAGCGTTGAAATAGCTAACAGAAGGGGGGAGGCGATGGTGGGAGGTGCTCCATAGTTATAATGTGCTCGGAAGTAGGTACGGAAGGGATGTCTTTCACACAGAAACTGGTGAGTGAGTGGACTGAACTGCCAGCGATGGTGGAAAAGGCGGATAAAATAGGGTCTTCTGAGAGAGTCTTAGATAGGAACATGGAGCTTAGAAAAAGATAGAAGGCTATTTTGTACGGAAATTCTAGTCATTTTCCAGAGGTGGTTACATGGTCGGCTCAACATTGTGGGCCGAAGGGCCTGTAATGTGCTGTAGATTTCTATGTTCTCTGTTCTCCGGTATCACTTCATGTCCTAGCCCATCAAGAATCTATCAAACTCTGCCTTAAATAAACTCTGCCTTGTTCTCCACAGCCACCAGTGGCAAAGAATTCCACAGATTCACCACTCTGGCGAAATAAATTCCTTCCATTCAGCACAGCTGCCTGAGGCAAAGAGTTCCATTGCCCCCGCTAATGACCACTGGATTTAAATACAAGTGAAATGGGGCCTTGTCTATCCGCTGGGAATTCAAACGGAAATTTACCTGAGCTACATCAGTCAGCATCCCCGATCTTACGGGACGTTTCCCCCCAGGAATGACTCTGCAAGCGGGATCTCTGGAAAGAGAGTGTTATTCAAAAAAAATCCTAACATGAAAGCATTTTGAATAAGCCTTGAGGTGTCTGGCAGTGGATGCGCTACAGCAGCAGAAGACCACGAGCACATACACTCAGTGACTACTTTATTAGTTGCAGGAGATACCCAATATTGAATACCCACGAGGCCCGGCTTCCCTGGTGCTGGGGTTTGAGACATCTCAGATCGGGTGCGGGTTATTCTCGAGAGGGAGGGCAAGAATCCAGATGTTGTGGTCCATGCAGGGACCAATGACGTGGGTAGGATGAATGAGGGGGTCCTGCGTAGGAGTAAGGTGCGAAGCTGAAGAGCTGGACCTCCAGGGTAACAATCTCAGGATTATTACCTGTGCCACGTGCGAGTGAGGCAAAGAACAGAAGGATTATAAAGATTAATACGTGGCTGAGAGGATGGTGCAGGAGGGAGGGCTTCAGGTTTGTAGATAATTGGGCTTTGTTCCAGAGAACGTGGAATCTGTTACGAAGGGAAGGTTTGCAGCTGAACTGGAGCAGTAATAACATTCTTGCAGGGAAGTTTGCTAGTGGTTCTTGGGGGGGGGGGTTTAAACTAAATTTGCAGGGTGCGGGGATCAAAAATGTGAGAGAGGATAACGAGATGAAAAATAAAGGACAGGTGGGGACTACACGGTTCCAGAATATTAAGTGTGTAGTAGAGGAAGGTGGGGCGGAACAAGTGATAAGGAGGACTCATGTACAGAGGGATGGTCTGACGGAACATCGAGTTAAATGTGTTGAAAGAATAAGTAAATTTAGGAAGGACAACAAAATTCTAGGGGCGTATAGCCCGATGGGAGTTCAGGAAGCTGGGATAAGCGCAATAGGCAGTGATTCAAACAGAGAGAGGAGAAATGGGCTAAAAATTCCATATCTGAATGCACGAAGTGTCAGAAATAAGGCGGATGAGCTTGAAGCCCGGGTGCGAATGGGTAACCATGATGTTGTTGGGATAACGGAGACATGGCTGCAGGGAGATCAGACCTGGGAATTGAATGTACAAGGGTAATCATGCTATCGTAGGGACAGAAATGTGGGCAGAGGGGGTGGGGTGGCCCTGTTGGTGAGGAATGAGATTCAGTCCTTTGCAAAGGGGGGGGGGAACATAGGGTCAGGAGTAGAGTCTATGTGCATAGAACTGAGGAAGAGTCAGGGCAAAAGGACCCAAATGGATGTTGTCTAAAGGCCACCAAACAGTAGCATGGATAGTGGGTGCAAGTTGTATAGGGAGTTAACACTGGCATGTGGCAAAGGTAATGTCGCAGTAGTTCTGGGGGATTTCAACATGCAGGTGAACTGGGAGAATCAGGTTGGTGCTGGACCACAGGAAAGGGAGTTTGTAGAGTGCCTACCGGATGCATTCTTGGAACAACTTGTACGAGAGCTGACCAGGGACAAGACTATTCTGGATTTAGTGTTGTGTAATGAACAGGATTTGATAAGCGATCTAGCAGTATAGGAGCCATGAGGAGGTAGTGATCACAATATGATAGGCTTTTCTCTGCAATTTGAGAAGGATAAGGGCAGCTCGGAGGTGTCAGTGTTGCAGATGAACAGGGGAAGCTATGGAGCCATGAGGGAGTAGCTGGCCAAAGTTGACTGGAAGGATAGCCTAGCAGAAAAGACAGTGGAACAGCATGGCAGGTATTCTTGGGAATAATGCACAAGGTGCAAAATCAGTTCATCCCCCAGAGAAGGAAGGATTCAAAGGGGGGGAAGGGGCCACAGTGGTTGACAAAGGAAGTCAGAGATTGCATAGCATTAAAAAACAGGAAGTCTGACAGAGCTAAGGTGAGTGGGAGGACGGATGATTGGGAAGTTTTCAAGGAACAACTGAACTTAACTAAAAAGACAATACGAGGAGAAAAAAAATGAGGTACGAATGCAAGCTAGCCAGGAATATAAAGAAAGCTAGCAAAAGCTTTTTTGGGTATGTGAAGAGAAAAAAAAGATAGTTAAGAACAACGTTGGGCCCTTGAAGAATGAATTGGGTGAAATCGTTATGGGAAACAGAGAAATGGCAGAAGAATTTAATGAGTACTTTAGATCTGTTTTCACTAAGGAAGACACAAGCAATCTCCCAGATGTATGGATGGGCCAAGGACATAGGGTAACAGAGGAAATGAAAGAGATTGACATTCGGAAGGAAACGGTGATTGTACTCGCTGGAATTCAGAAGATTGAGAAGGGATTTGATAGGTACATATAAAAATATGAAAGGGATGGAAAAATAGAAGCAGGGAAGTTTTTTTCTCCCCCAGTGGTAGGAAAGACTAGAACGAGGGTGCATAGTCTCAAGATTCAGGGAGTAGATTTAGGACGGAGATCTTCTTTCCCAGAGAGTGGAGAATCTGTGCAATTCTCCGCCCGATAAAGCAGTTGAGGATACCTCAGTAAATATATTTAAGACCAGGTTTTGATAGGTTTTTGCATACTGGGGAAATTCAGGGTGATGGGGAAAAGGCAGGCCAGTGGAGATGAGTTCATGGTCAGATCAGCCATGACCTTACTGAATGGCAGAGCCGGCTCGACCGGGCAGAAGGCCGACTTCTGCTCCTATTACCTGTGTTCTTACTTCTTATCTTCGACCCCGTAGTTTAACCCCTTCCCCCCCCCACCCATCTCAGGAATCAAGCCGGTGAACCTCCTCTGCAGCGCCAGCAAAGCCAGACCCGACCGCTGTGTCAGGTGGGTGGAACCATGGCTGCGGTGTCCACCTCTTCCCCAGGCCGAGGATGTCAGTAGCGGGCTGCCCCGCTCCACGCGCACAATGAACAGCAAGGAGCGGCAGAGATTCATACCGGCAGCGTCGCAGGAGTTGCCAGTCAGCCTTGAAATCAACTTAGGAACTGCAGCTCCGGAGTTTTCCCTCTGTGTATTCTACCGAATCCTTTCTCATGAGCTGATCCAGCCATAAGGTAGCGGAGGTTTGAGATCAGAGTATTCCTTCCAGTCGATCTTTCAACCGCGGCTGACGAGCCACATCTGCCCGAAACGGCAATTATTAAGTCTTACCCCGTCTGCTGTCAGTAGAAACTGTTCCGTCGGGGTCAGTAGCTAAGCCACACGTGCAGGCCAGGGGCCGGACTTGGTTGTCAAAGGCTATTTAGGTGAACGCCATTGGGAGCATTTAATAGGCAGAGGGACCTTGTCCCCATTAACACCCTTGGCTGTAACAACCTGAATGAATCAGGGCAGTCCACCGACTACGAAAAAAAGAAAAAAATATTATAAACCCTCAGCATTTTGGGCAGCAACTCTAACGGTACTAATTCACTCTGGGATTCGATATCACACAAATGTTATCTCTGTATCTATTTTGTTTCCATTCCGTGGAGAAGGAATGGTTAAACGATATATTAAACCAAGTCCTTCAGTATTGATTGACAGCAAGCTACCGCTCCCTCTCCTGAGGAATGTGTGTGTTGGAATTCGCCCTGCGGGCAGGCAGCTGCTCGCTCAGAGATTCTGAGTCCCACAGGATAACAGCCTGCACTGCTCAGGTCAGCCAAAAGCCCCTCAGTTGGCTGGCTGCATGAATCGATTCGGAAAATATATCGAACAAGTGATAGAAATTTTAAGTGGGATCTCGGCGAGAATACTGCCGCTTCTGATGTTTGTTTCGCGGTATTCATTCAAGCAGCATTTTTGTTAAGGTGTCTTTGTTTTGGTGTCAGGGATCCAGGAGTCACCGGCTCTCTTCTGCCGACGTTAGGATGTGTCCGTTAGGATTTCCCATTGGTTTATTCAAGATCAAAGATGCATTGTGGTGTGTCGGGGAGGTGTTTATATGATCCCGGTGAGAGAGTAGGAACACAAGTTGTTTGTTGTCTTTGAAGGACCGCGTGGAAACCACGAAAAGCTTTAGAAACAATTAAATTTACAAACAAGAGAAAATCTGCTCCTTCCCCTTTTTCCCGTGGCCTTCTGTCTCTTTCAACAACCAACTCTCCCAGCATCTGTACTTCATCCCTCCCCCTTCTGGATTCACCTATCATCTGGAGTTTTTCTCCTTCCCTCACTCCCCCTCCAATTTATAAATCTACTCCTCAGTTTTTTTTTTCTCTGAAGGGTCTCGACCGGTCTGTCGACTGTATTTTTTCCCACAGTTGCTGACTGGCCTGCTGAGTTCCTCCAGCATTTTGTGTGTGAAACAATATACCCGTCAGTTCAGTGCTTTGGTGAACCCCTTTGGTCGCATCCACTAAAGGAAAGATTCGTTTCTTATCAGAAACGCGAGAAAATCTGCAGATGATGGAAATCCGCATGCAGCACGCACAAATTGCAGTAGGAACTCAGGAGGGCAGGCAGCTCCTATGGAAATTCGTAAACAGTTAGCGATTCGGCCCGAAAACTTCCATCAGACTCGGTTTCTTATGTCTGCTCACCTTCGTAACCTTTTGCTCAAATTTAAAACATGTATTCCTTTGGAAAACAGAAGGATAGATGTTAGCCCATTGATAATCCATACCATGAATGACACAACAGGTGTCATAAGGAAATAAATTCCAAAAGCATTAGAAAACTAAATAAGCGAGAAAGAAATGATAACATTTACAACTGTGAGATCAAAACTACAGAACTTGACCCCTGAGAGCTGATAAACCCCAGGGACCTAATGGTAATCAGTCCACCGATGTTGTGGAAATGTCTTTTATTTGAAAACTCACTCGACCAGGTGCCTAGGCCCCGGCTGCTTTCCTTGGCTGCGTAAGTCCAGGAAAGACACACTCTGGTCCCGCCAAACCCGCAAGACTGATGCGGCGCACCCACCCCAGACCCGGTTTGTGTGAATGCTGTGTAATTTGCTACCCTGTTACAGCTCAATGCCCAGAAATAACAGACAGCACACTGAATACGATTAAAGAAATTATATTTGCGAGTCTTAACTGAAAGATTGGTAAAGATAAGAAAGAATAAATAAAACTAAGGGCTGCTTATAATTAAACAGTCAATGTGCACAAGTTGGAGCTCAGTTCATCGATCCTCCATCGATCTCGGCGCCTGTCTCCATCTAATTACAATTTCCCCAATGCGTCCAGTCCTACCACCGCTTGTCTCCAGCGTCTTCCCTCTTCACCTCCCTCCAAGCAAAGGAGCCAGTTCACATTCCAAAGCATCTGTTATTTTTCCCCATAACTCAACCACTGCTTCTACAGAGAGAAGATTACGTTAGCGGTGAAACATTTCCCGGGGTGTTACTCTGTGGAGAGAGAATCTGGACCTTAGCCCTTCACAGTCTCAGATCCATGCACCTATCTATAAGCGCATAAAACAGAGCAGCAGAATTTGGCCATCTGGCCCCATCAACTCTGCTCCGGAATTCAATCCTGGTTGATCTTTCCCCCCTCTGCCTCAGCCCCGACTCCATGGCCTCCCCCCCCCCCCGTAACCTGTCAAAAAGGGGAAGGAGATAAGTTTGTGGCCTAAGGTAGAAGGAGATCAGTTATATGGCTCTCGTTACATACACGTGCAGTTCATCTCTTTGAGTGCTTATGCAGAAAGTTTGAAGTTAATAACTCATCTCTTTCTCCTGTCACGTACCCCATGACACGGTTAAAGAACCAGCAGAAATGGAAAACACTCTGGAGTCTGGTATTGCTATAAACTAAAACTAGGCTCTTTCAAACACAGGGGTAATTGGATACATTCTTACGATGATGAAGAGAGTTCAGTTCAGTTTGTGGTATTCAGTTGAATATCGTTGGAGAGAGAGGTGAGAGGTGATGCCGTTGATCTTCCCATTGTCTTCCGAAGTACTGTTGTGGTCACGGACTATGACCATGATACGTACGACAGGCAAGGGTGAATGCATAAATAATTCCCCACCGGGTGCTCCTTTTCACACTGTGAGCCACTGATCGATTTCCCAGAATTGATCCTCCAAAACCCCACCTTCACGTGGGTGCACAAACTCATCCAGTGTCCGACACTGTGTGTGTCTCCTGGTGTGTCTGTCAGTGTAACAGCGGATCTGCTCCTTATATTCACATGCTAGACACCAGCTGTCCATCAACCTGCTCCTCCCATCACTTTCTGCAGAAAATGTACAAGCAGGCAAGTAACCTTGTGAAAGGTGAACCATCATCAGGGGAAACATAACATCCCTCTTTCGAGCAATTTCTCTCCCTCTCTCCCTCTCTCCCTCTCTCTCTCTCTCTCTCTCTCTCTCTCCCCCCCCCCCCCTCTGGGCACCTCCCCCTTCTCTCTTAATAGCAGCACAGTTCATATGATCTCTTCTGGACCCCTTTCCAAACCAGGGTGTCCCCTAACTCCCCCTTCTTTTAAGAATTTTTTGCGGAGGGAAAAATATCAGGTTAAATGTGTATTACAGAGTTTAAAACAATGCATGAGTAATCATCAAATAACAGATTAAAACGGGTAGAGTTTCAAACTTAACATCTAGATAAACAATCGGCTATAATGTTGTCCATACCTTTGACATGTCTAATTTCGAGGTCATATTCTTGCAATATCAGATTCCAATTCAACAACCTTGTGTTCTTATTTTTCACATTAGTCAGAAATACTAACGGATGATGATCTGCGTAAATTATCAGTGGCTTCTGGGAAGGACAAATATAAACTTTGAAATGTTGCAAAGACAGAATAAGTGACAGTGATTCTTTTTCCACAGTGGAATAATTTTTCTGGTGTACATTAAATTTCTTCGAGAAATAAGCCACTGGGTATTCAATGTCATCCGCAATTTTTTGCAATAATACTGCTCCAGCACCCTCGTCACTAGCGTCTGTTGCTATGGAGACTGGTTCTGAAAAGTCAGGTGCTCCGAATATGGGATGATAACACAATATAGTTTACAGTTGCTCAAATAATTTTCCCGCAGCCACAGTGTGCTCTTCCCATGTGTCACTCCAGGTCACTAAACCATCGATATAAGCCCCTGTGTTTTCTAAACCTCTATTTACCGAGTCAATCATTCTTTGAGATGTTCCTGGAGCATCTTTCATTCCGAAAGGTAAAACATTATATTCATAAAGCCCTGAATGTGTAACAAATGCTGAAATTTTTCTAGCCATTTCAGTCAAAGGAAAACACCAATATCCTTTCAGCAAGTCAATTTTTGTAAAGTACGTAGCTGTCCCAACTTTATCAATGCAATCATCTACTCTCGGGATAGGATCAGCATCTGTCTTTGTGATGGCTTTGACTTTCCTGTAGTCAGTACAGAATCTTATGCTACCGTTCGATTTTGGTACAAGAGCACAAGGCGCTGCCCAGCCTGAGGTAGATCGCCTAATGATACCGGCTGCTAGCATGTACTCAATTTCTTTTTCCACCAGCTTGCTTTTCTAAAAGTTCGTTCTGTAGGGATGTTTTTTAATGGGCTGGGCTGACTTTACACTGATGTCATGCACCGCTGTCGTGCATGGTCTTAGAATATCACGGAATAAATCTTTATGCCGGATAATTAAAATCTTCAGTTGTTTTTGCCGCTTTGACTGCAAATGTTGAATTTTCCTATCAATATTTTTCAAAACATCAGACTTTCTGAGTCGTGTGAAAACTACAGGGTGTTCAGTAAAATGATTTGGTATTCCTGTACAAGACACGACAATCTCCTCCGTTGTCAAGACGGTGCTCACTGGTGCAGGGTTGGAGTCATGATAACACTTGATCACATTTACATTCTGACCTGACCATTGCTCTCTGAGAAAGGTCAAATGTGACACAATATGCTTAGCTCTGAACTGTTTAACTATCCCCTGGAATGTACTCGATGTAAAGTTACTACCCTGGTCAGATTGGATTTCTTTAGGTAGACCTAACTGTGTGGAGAATTTGATAAATGCTTTTACCTTGATGTTCCAGAGGGGCACCATCCCATGGAACCTGGACACAGCACACATGATGGTTAACAGATACTCGTAGCCAACTGCAGTCTTTGGCAATGGGCCCACACAATCCACTATGACCCTGGAAAATGGTTCACCCAAAACGGGTATCAGCCTAAATGTTACTTTTGGGATCACCTGATTAGGTTTTCCTGCACCCTGAAAGGCATGGCAAGTCCTGGACAAGTTCACAACATTCTTCCTTAAATTAGGCCAGAAGAATTCCTTCAACAATTCCATTTACAGGCTTTTCCACTTCAAACTGTCCAGCTAAAGACATACAATGAGCCACGTTTAAAATTTCAGCCCTGTAAACTTCCGGGACCACCACTTGATGTTCAATAGCCCGATTCTCATCTGCAAGCACAGTAGGTGGTCTGCACTTCCTCATCAACACCCCATCTCTAAGGTAATATC